>NC_079438.1:55582508-55902508 GCF_903798145.1 Danio aesculapii
TTCAGCTTGATTTCAATACCCTTTTCTATTATTTAAATAAAAAAATAGACTTATAATTAGAGTAATCATAAAAAATATATCTAAAATAACTGCAGGATTTGTTTTTTAAACAGCACATGGAAATTACTGACTGAAATGAGAATTTGGGAGTAATGTGCATATAAACAAAACAAACCCAATCTTAATTTTCCTAAAAATAGCTATAATTTACAGATAAAAAAAAATTGAAAATAAACGTTTATTGATATGATATGAACTTTTTCACCTATTTTTCAAGTGCCTTGGCCTTTTTTGTGTATAAATCATGATTAATTGCATCCATAATAAAAGCTTTGACATAATACATGTGTGTGTGCATTATATAAAACAATTTTGTTCCACAGCTATTTTGTATATTGATATATAATTTGCATCATATACATATAGATTTCATATCTACATATAAATAAAATATCTTAAGTATATGCATAATAAATATACACACTACACACACTGTTATGTCAAAATAAATGTTTATTTCTGAACGCGATTATTTTGGACACTTGAGTTGCTGTTGACTTCCATAATTATTCATCATTTGAACGTTCTTTGACTGCCTGCACTCATCAAAATATCTTCCTTTCTGATCCACAGAAGAAAGAAACTCATACTAGTTGCAAACTAGTTGTAACTGATGCCAGAATATTAATTTCTGTGACAACAAAACCCAGCAGCACCATCAACACAACACAGTTCCTCTTACTGTATCGTGTTTGTGGTGAAACACATGATCAGAGTCAGCCTGAAAGCAGAGCAAAAAAAAGCAAACGCTGCAGCTGCACGAGACTCTGCGTTCGACACTTTGAATATCGTTTGACTATTGAAATAAAAATGTAAATATTGTGTGTGTGTGTTTGTGTGTGTGTGTGTGTGTGCGCTGAGAGTGAGAACTGCTCATTGGCACCTCGGAGAAACACTTCCTGAAAGCCATTCATTCCACAGACACACACTGATTACAAAAACTTGAGGTTGTTTCTAAACAGATTACTAATGATTCGCAAGGGAATGAATGGATCCATGCGCACTGCTCATTACTGAAACAGCAGATGTTTTCTTCCGAGTGCTTAAACTTAGGGTGAAAGAAAGGCAGCGAGGGTATTTAGTAAAGCCCCGTTAAACACTAAAGCAGATTAGAGTTCATGCTTTATCCTTTACTTAAGACAATGTCCTTATGTCGATCTTAAACGGTACCATGCATTCTTTTCTTTATGAAGAAATGTCACGTTACACTAAAATAAATGAGAGAAAAAAAAGATTTAAGGAAAGTGGTTGCAAGTAATTTACATGGGCTGAATTAAAACAAATACAATTTAGTCATGTTTAACCTAATGTGTTTGTTTAAACTCAGTTTATATTAATTGTTTGCAACCACTTACCTTATAATTTTTTTTAGCAAATGCAACGAATCTTGTTTTTTTTGGTGTGTACAATATAACAATACTGCATGAAATGCCTTTGCATCTTCAAAAGGAAACTTCTACTACATTTTAAAAACAAACAAAAAAAGTTTTTTTAATAATAACATACAAAGAAATATGTTTAAATACCCAGCAGGCACACAATAAGATTTAATATTAAGTAAGATTTGGGTTGTGACCAAAATTCAATGTTTAGCTATGTAAGACAATGTTATTTTGACATTAAATAACTACGTCAAATGACGTTGATATTTCCTTGATTTAGGTTGTGTTAGAAAGTGACTAAAATCCATCGGAATCAACATTTTAAACCGACGTCATATTGACGTCAAATATATACATTTATTCGTCAGGTGTGGAAACCAAAATCCAACGTCTGATAGGCGTCATAGTGGTAACATCCACATAAAATCACGCTACAACATCATTAGACGTTGATATTTGATTTATTTTAGGTTGGACATTAAACATTGATGATGGGTTATGACTTCAATCTGATTTTCATTTCCAAACGCAAACGGGACCACATTACACCTATACTGGCTTCTCTTCATTGGCTTCCTGAACAGTTTAGGATACATTTTAAGATTTTAGTTTTGGTGTTTAAATGCCTAAATGGACTAGCACCAAGATACTTGTCCTCATTAATCCAATTGTACACTCCATCAAGGGCACTTAGATATACTGATCAGCTACTTTTGGCTGTTCCACCCGCAAGGTTAAAAACCAGGGGGGACCGTGCCTTTGCAGTGGTGGCCCCCAAACATTGGAATAATTTGCCTCCCTACGTTAGGCAGGCTGCAACCCTTTCTGTTTTTAAATCAAGTCTTAAAACCCATTTTTACTTTTTGGCTTTTAATACCAGGTGAGAGTCATGTGTCTGTTGAATTTGTCCTTTGTTTTAAATGGTGTATGTGTTTACAGCACTTTGGTAAGCACTTGTTGTTTTTAAAAAGCGCTTTATAAATAAACTTTGACTTGACTTGACTTGATAAACAAAATGCAACGTCCTCATGATGTTGGCGTACAATGTCAGTCTGACGTCATGACGTTCTGTGCCAGCTGGGTATGTAATTAGGAACATTTTGTCTTGAAAATATTAACTTAAAGACTCCCACTATATCTATTTTGACTGCCTCTGCTTTCTTAATCTTACATTCAGCTTCAATTATCATGAAATAACTGTTTAGTTTCCTAATTTTTGTGTGTTAAACATGCAGGGTCACACAATTCATTCACACTGTCCCAACACAAATCCATTAAGCTAGCATAACAAATTTAAGTGGATTGAGCATTAAACACTTAAGTCGTCCCAAAAAAATCTCAACAATTGTGTTGTTTCAGCTCATTTTAAATAAAATAGTTCGAAAAAGCAGCAAAAATCTTTTTTTCTGAGTATAAGTTTAATAAACATTTGCGAGAAACATCTATTTTCTGTATTATTTGTAATAATTTCAGTAATTAAATAATTTTGTGTGTGTTCCCACATTCTGGTCAACTGTTTTCACATTATGAAAAGGCGTATAACAACCTGCAAACTGCTGATTGAAAAAGCATTTGACTTACAAGCCACTTCCTTTGGGGGGAACCTCATGTCATTATTATTCTCTCCTTAATTTGAACAAAATATTTAGGATACACCAGGGGTGCCCAAACTCAGTCCTGGAGGGCCGGTGTCCTGCAAAGTTTAGTTCCAACCCTAATCAAACACACCTGGGCTAGCAAATCAAGCTCTTATAGGCTTTCTAGAAACCTCTGTGCAGGTGTGTTGAGGCAACTTAGAGCTAAAATCTGCCGGACACCAGGCCTCCAGGACCGAGTTTGAGCAATACACCAATAGTAGACTCATTATATGTCAACTCATTTCAACAAAATTCTCATTCAATAACATGATGATAAAATGCATGAAGCTAAGTTTTAGACATGCCTTTAGATATCTGGTTTGAGGTTAGCATCTTGAGGTAAAGCACAAAATGATGGAAAATGTCAACTCTGTTAATGGTTGAAAAAGTAACAGAATCAAATGTTTCTTATATCACATTTAAACATTTAGCATTATTTGCATAATTAATGCTTGCTTTAAACTATACATTTGTTGCATATTATTTTTGATTCAGGAACGACGAATAGAAAATGAAGTGTTAAGCTTTTGTTTACTACTTTTAATGCAGTGTTCAATATAGTTTTTAAATTTCTTGTTCTGTTTTTGTCATTTAAACTGGCTGTAAAGTTTCAAAGAACTGAGTTCTCATCTCTCTAAAAACATCACTTGTAACTGAGACAGAAAGGGTTTGTTTTGCGCTGTATAAAATATCTGTTAATTAACAGTTGTGTTTTTGTGATTCAAGTGTTTTCTGTTTATTTAGTTGTGAATTTGTATTATGGGATGTTGATCTCTGCTCTGTCGACTTTTGATGTTGAAAATTCAACTCTACAGTTTAACAAAGAGACTTTTATTGATAGTTTAGTAGTTTGAAATAACAATGTATAAGAAATAATATATAGAGAGATAAGTCTAATGACAGAAAATGTACTGTCTGTTTTATTACAAGGTTTTTGTAGCGTCAAACACAACACCAACCAGACAATATATCTCTTAAAACTACTAAAAATGTTAATAAAATTAACTTTTTTATACTTTCCAAGGTTAAAAGTTGTTGGAAGAAAGATCAAAGTCTTATAATGCAATTCAAAAGCAGAAATAAACAGAAAAATAAAATCATGAAGCACAAAATATGGAAAACTGCTGATTTACGAATATGTTTTACAGTGTGGGTTGTTTACATGGCAGAAATACAAAACGTACAGTTAAAGTTAGAATTATTAGCCCCCCTTTGAATTTATTTTGTCTTTTTAAAATATTTCCCAAATGATGTTTAACAGTGCAAGGAAATTTTCACAGTATGTCTGATAATATTTTTTCTTCTGGAGAAAGTCTTATTTGTATTATTTCGGCTAGAATAAAAGCAGTTTTAATTTTTTAAAAGCAATTTTAAGTTCAAAATTATTAGCCCCTTTAAGCTATATATATTTTCGACTGTCTACAGAACAAACCACTGTTATACAGTAACTTGCCTGATTACCCCAACCTGCCTAGTTAACCTAATTAACCTAGTTAAGCCTTTAAATGTCACTTTAAGCTGTGTAGAAGTGTCTTGAAAAATATCTAGTCTAATATTATTTACTGTCATCATGGCAAAGATAAAATAAATCAGTTATTAGAGATGAGTTATTAAAACCATTATGTTTAGAAATGTGTAGAAAAAAATCGTCTCTCCGTTAAAAAGGAATTGGGAAAAAATAAACAGGGGGGCTAATAATTCAAGGGGGCTAATAATTCTGACTTCAACTGTACATACGCTTCAAAAGAATGAAGACTGATAGAGTAGAGCAGACACAATGTTACTGTTCATCAGTGCTTAGTGATGAGGAAGAGCTGAAATCCGCATATGGTAATGAGTATTTGATTACTGACCAATCAGAGCAGAGTAGGGCCATCTGACCAGGCATAACAGACTAGGCCATCTGACCAATCACAGCAACGAAGGGTCATCTGACCACTCAGAGTAGAGTGTGATCATTGGAAGCAAGAGTAGAAACATTTGACCAATCAGATCCCATCTGACAAATTAGAGTAGGGTCAACTAACCAATCAGAACAGAGCAGGCTTTCAGTCTACTACAGTAAGAAGTCTGAGGTGTTTTTGACACCATGATTGCATGTGCTGCACTAAATGAGCTGATTTTAAACAAATTAAATGTAGTAACGTTCAACTTAATTTGTTTAAATGCAGCAAATATAAATTGTTTGCAACCACTTACCTTAAAAACATTTATTAAATCCAATGAATCTTTTTTTTTTGCAGTGTGTAGGAACCAATAAAACAGTATAATGGCACACTTTGGTCAGCATATAGATATAACTAGCATTACTTTGATCATCTCTTCTAGTGGATCGAGTCTCAAGAGACAACAATCACTTGAGACGTGTGTACGTAAACCAGACTGTTTTGTTTCTTGACGTCAGATATGGAAAGTAAGCAGGTCCCTTTAGCGTAACAGCCAAATCTCCCCTGCCTGGACCAGAGCATCGAGAGCAGTCACCATAACAGCACTCAGATACACCCCAAAACACCACACACACACACATTATACTTCATCTCTTTAATTTGTTCAGTGTGATGATGAGTGCATAGTCTGAGACAAACATAAAGATGTGCTACAAGTTCAAAACACAATAAATAAAGCCTCCTTAAAGGGATAGTTCACCCAAAAATGTAAAACTCTGTCATCGTTTACTCAATCATTCATTTTCCTTTAGCTCAGTCTTATTTATCAGGGGTCGCCACAGCGGAATGAATCGCCAACTATTCCAACATATGTTTTTACGCATGCGGATGCCCTTCCAGCACAAATCGTAATGGTTTAAATGGTAATGGTTTAAAATTTGAGATTCTCCCTTCTGTTGAACACAAAAGAAGATATTTTAAAGAATGCTAGTCACACCCATTGACTTCAATAATAAACTCGACTTCTTCAAAGCAATTCAAGCAACCAGCATTCTTCAAAATATCTTCTTTTTTTTTGTGGGTTTTAAACTCATAACGGTTTAAAACCACACGTGGGAGACGAAATCATTTTTGGGTGAACTATCCCTTTAAATGATCTAGCCGTTTGAGTAAGTGCATAAACAAACATGACATGATAATAATCATCACCAACCCATTCCTGCGATTACACCAAGTATTTTCCTCTTAAATCCAGAGGGAAATAAAAACAGTACATTTGAGAAGCTGCCGAGAGGCTTTACATCAAGAAAGTGACCACATGCATGAAGACACTTTTGTTCACAGTACACAATGTCATTCTTAGAAAGCATATCTTACTCTTTTTTCTTTTTCTTTGATAAAATCACAGAGTTTTGAGGCTGAAGATTTATTATTCTAAGCTTTGGCAGTTTCTCTTTAGGGAAATTAATCTTTCATAAAGAGTAAAAAACGCAGGAGTTCAAACGTTTAGGATATTTTAATATTTCTGCATTAAATAGACAGGTAATGCTGTGAATAATTATCATAAGCTGAAATAACTGTGGGCAGCATGGTGGCTCGGTGGTTAGCGCTGTCGTCTCACAGCAAGAAGGTCACTGGTTCGAGTTCTGGCTGGGCCAGTTGGCGTTTCTCAGTGGAGTTTGCATGTTCTCCCCATGTTGGCGTGGGTTTCCTCCTAGTGCTCCAGTTTCCCCCACAGTCCAAAGACATGCGTTATAGGTGAATTGGTTTGTATGAGTGTGAGAGCGAATGGGAGAGTGTATAGGTGTTTCCCAGTACTGGGTTGCGGCTAGAAGGGCATCCACTGCTTAAAACATGTGCTGGAATAGTTGGTGGTTCATTCTGCTGTGGCGACCTCTAAAATAGAGACTAAGTCTAATTTAAATTACATGATTCAGCATCATTAATCAGAATCTCCAATCTTCATCTGAAGTCACTTGATCTTTTGGAAATCATTCATTAATGAATTTTCCTTTGGCTCAGTCCCTTATTTATCAGGAGTTGCCACAGTGGAATGAACCACCAACTATTCCAGGATATGTTTTAATCATACACTATAGCCAATTTGGTTCATCCATTTCACCTACAGTACATGTGTTTGGACTGTGGGGGAAACTGGAGTACCCGGCAGAAACCCACGCCAACACGAGGAGAACATGCAAACTCTACAGAGAAATGCCAACTGGCACAGCCAGGACTCGAACTAGTGACCTTCTTGCTCTTAAGTGACAGTGCTATCCACTTAGCCATCAAAATCATTCTAATATGCAAATTTAGTGCTTAATTATGATCAATTATTATTTAAACTTATGTTTTAAATGCAAAAATACTCATAATTATCCACAACTTTTGACCTGCCAGCCATTTGATCAAGAACGAAGACTCGTATGAGGATCACAGTATAGTAATTCACAGTGCACGGTGCTCATAGGTTTGATAAAGATGGACCGTTTACAAAATCTCTCATATTTTGAGACAGAGTCATTCATAAATGCTCAGCTTTAGCTGCCGTAGAGACTCTAGTACTACAATCTACCAATATTTCTTCGTTGCTCCTCAATTTTACAAAAGAAGAACTGAGATATATCTGAACTTGTTTCCATTATAGTAATAGTTCACCCCAAAATGTTAATTCTGTCATCATTTACTCACCCTTTCATGAGTTTCTTTCTTATGGTAAACACAAAAGAAGATACTTTGAAAAATGTTGCATACATGCAACCATTGACTTCCATAGTATTTGTTTTTCCAATGAAAGTCAATGGAGCTTTCCTCAGAATATCTTATTTAGTGTTCATTAATTCATTTTGCTTCGGGTTAGTGCCTTATTTATCAGGGGTCGCCACTGTGGAATGAACCACCAACTATTCTGGCATATGTTTTTAGCACAGTGGATGCCCATCTATTATTGAGTGTTCAGCAGAAAAAAGAAACTCGTAAAAGTTTGGAGTCACTTGAGGGAGAGTAAAGAGTGAGCAAACTTTGTATTTTTGAGTGAACTATCCCTTTAATGCTTCAACAGAGATTGAATTACAGATGTCCAGCTGCCTAGAAGCAATAATATGAAGGCACTCAGTTGCTCTTGTTTTGTTGAAAGTTAAAGGAATTTCTCTGTAAAAAGTCACAGTTTATCTGAGAATAAGTTCAGCTACAGTTACAGCGGCTCATAATCAGAGAGAATCAGACGCTGCTGTCTCGACATGCACAATCCCGACGCATGCAGTTACTCCATCATGCAGTAAAACTATCATCCCACACGCCCAATATTCAATAGCCATCAATGCCCAGAAGTGTTATTTGTGTTAGTAATTTGTGAAATCCTGCTGTGTGTGTTTGTGCAATGGCAGTTCGTAAGGTTCATTAGATTTAAAAGCACATTAACGGTGCTAAAGCAGCTACGCTTGTTTCTCTGAGGAAACACTTCTCCGAGGAAAGACTTCTCTGAGGGTGAAACGCTGGTACAAGAATCCCCCTGAGATCCAGCAATTCATGTTTTAAAACCTCGGAGAACATTTGGATTTGTTTATATCCCGGCCTTTTCTCTGATCCCGAATGTTAGGGGTGTAAATTATTAACTGGTAACACTTTACTGATATATTTTTAGAAATAATTACTGTAAATTTCATTGTAATATATGCAGCTTCTGTGTTGCATCAAAAATTGGGTGTTTTAACGCATTCTACTTTCTAAAACGAGACACAAATTATAATTAGCATTATAAATATTCCTGATTTCATACAATGCATTGTGTTTTAAAATACATTATCAACGGATTAAAAAGTTTTTGATAATACACTATGCAGGGGCTTAGCAACCGGGATCCCCCGTCCTCCTCACTTTTAGAGACAGACCATTCTGAAACAGGTGATTATTAATTATATGAACATATGATCTCATACAGCCACCCCCCCCCCCCCACTTTTAAAATGTTCGCTACACCCCTGACAATATGTATATAAAAGTAAAGTGTTACCGAGTTATGGCATATCATGTTACATAATGAAATAATAATAATAATGTATGAATATAATTAATATATTAATAATTAATAATAATATTATAATTATATTTATATTATTAATATTATTCATAATTATGTATATATTTTGGGGCTAAGTGTCACTAAAGGTTAAAAGGTACAGCTTTTAATAGCCTATATTACAACTAATAGGGATAGTTCACCGAAAACAATAATAAATTCTGTCATAATTTATTTATCCTCCACTTGTTCCTAACCTGTTTGAACACAAAGACAGACTGAAGAACATTGGAAAAAACAGCTATTGACATCCATAGTATTTTTGCTTCTACTACGGATGCCAATGGCTGGTGGTTTCCAACATTCTTCACAATATCTTGCTTTGTCTTCAACAGAAGGTTAAGAAATTCCACTAGAGAACCACTTGAGTAAAACTTGCATTTTAGGCTGAACTATCCATTAATGTCATTAATTCAGGCCCCCATTGTGACCTCCCAATAGTATCTGGATGCAGCCATTATGATGCAAGCTGAGATTGCATCTCTCAGCAATGCAATGTCAGACACAATGCGCTCAATGGAGCTAGTGAGGGGTAGGGATAGATAAGCCCATTAAAAAAGCATCACATGCCGCTCAGTTTGCATATGCACCAGGTCTACATCCAGACCCCTCTCCAAATTACCATGTGCTGTGTGACACATTCAAATGACTGTATATACAGTTGAAGTCATAATTATTAGCCCCCCTGAATTATTACCCCCCTGTTTATTCTGTCCCCCTGTTTTAATTTCTGTTTAACAGAGAGATTTTTTTCTACACATTTTAAACATGATAGTTTTAATAACTCATTTCTAATAACTGATTAATTTTATTTTTGCCATGATGACAGTAATAATATTTCACTAGATATTTTTCAAGACACTTCTATACAGCTTAAAGTGACATTTAAAGGATTAACTAGGTTAACTAGGCAGATTAGGGTAATTAGGCAAGTTACTGTATAATGATGGTTTGTTCTGTAGACTATTGAAAAAAATTAGCTTAAAGGGGCTAATAATTTTGACCTTAAAATTGTTCATAAAAAATTAAAAACTGCTTTTATTCTAGCCGAAATAAAACAAATAAGACTTTCTCCAGAAGAAAAAATATTATCAGACATACTGTGAAAATTTCCATGCTCTGTTAAACATCATTTGAGAAATATTAAAAAAAAAAATAAATAAATAAAGGGGGGCTAATAATTCTGACTTCAACTGTATATCTTTTTTTTCTTTTGTTCTATATCTCTATACAAACACTGGCATTTAAAACTAAAAACAGAGAGACAACTCGCCCTATACACTCTCAAAAATAAAGATGAGAGCTGTCACGAGTGCAGTACCTTTACAAAAGGACACTTTTGTACTTTTTGGACACTAATATGTACACTTTAGGTACTAATTTGTACTGTGGCAATAAAAAGTGTACCACTGCACTGAACCGTCCCACTCAGTGGAAAGGAGCCACTGAATTCCGATTTACCATTTGTTTAAGTTAACTGGTTTCAAGCAATTGATATGGGCTGAATTTAAACAAATTAAATGTAGTAATGTTCAACTTGCTTTATTTTGTTTAAATTAAGCCCTATAATAATTATTTGCAACCACCTACCTTAAAAAAAAGTGCAACCATTTTTTAGTGTACCAGTATACACCATTTCATGTACGAAGATGCAAATATACTGCCCAAGTGACACTTCTCTCTCTTTATTTCGGAGAGTGTTCCCAAAATATTCAAATGCCCTTTTTGCTGGTCCCGGGAGGATATATTAAGAAACCCCCACATCCACTGTGTTCTCTTCAAGCTTCCCTTTTGGCACCAGGCATCCATTGGCACCACCTCTTTCCATCATACACAATCCTGAGCAGAACATTCGACAAGACGTCCTGATACAGACTCAGGCAAACCCATCCTGGAAGATACATCAGCGTCACCAGTCCCATGAAATGAAGAGGATAGTGAGAATAGTCCCAGGAGCATGCTCCGAACCGCCTGAGAGTAAAGCCCCAGCTGAACTCCCATGTGTAGATGAAGCAGATGTATATGGGGAGGCGCCGAGAGATCCCCCATCCTCTTCTAAAGTGCAGAAAAAGATAGAGCTTCTCCACTACAAAACTGCAGCTCCCATACATCAGGAATGACCAGAGGGATGTATGCCCCCTCAGTTCTCCCTTCTCAAAGAGATTAAACACAGAAGTGAAGAGCACCTCGTCCAGAAAGCCGTGCATGCCGAAAAACACGAAGCGCAGGACGCCGGGCACCGCGTTTAGGTGGGATTTCGCCGCGGTGTTTTGATACTGCAGCCCCAGGAAGCGTTTATGGAAGAAATATGCGAAATATAAAGCGAGGATGTAATGCACTATGAGCTGCGTAACGGATACGGTGATGCTTTCGGTGCATGTCACCAGATTCCCGATTAAAATCTGCAGGCAGATGTAGAGGCACGGGTAGAAGACGAGGTGAAAGACGACAGGTCGCTCTTGGAAGCATCTTTTCTGCAGGTAGATCTTCTCCAAAGCGACATGCGTAAAGGAGTGGACGACGCACAGACATGGAGAGGAGAATCCCAGCAGCTGAGGGTCACCGTGATCCAGGAACCGGCGGATTGAGGACAGCAGGATGTCCAGCGTGACCCCGTGCATCCCGTAAAAATACATGCGCATCCACTGCGGTAAAGCAGTCGCGTCGCGGGGTCTATGGTTGTCCGCTCGCCTTGATCTCATCATTATCTCTCGTTATCAGACGCTCTCAGATGTAAATGCGTCTTTGATGGATGCGCATTTTACGCCGTGGGTCGCTGGTGACTCGCTGCGCCCCCACGAAGCCCGAAATCTCCCCTAACCGCATTATTACTTGCACGAGCGCTGGAAAGAGGAGGAATGGGAAGAGGAGAGGAGACTGCGTCGTAATTATTGCAGTGACCGGCAGATGGCGCTGTCAAACTCGTTAATACCATGCAAAGCGCGACACCTCCAAAGTGCTACTGTAAAAATGATATGTTCCACACAATACCTTCATGTTGTCCTAACACAAATCGATTAAGTTAACTCGTTCTCACAAATTTAAGTAGATTGAACATAAACTATAAACTAACATAATTAAGTTGTCCCAAAGACAAGACGTCCTGTAGTCAAAGCACAGTAGTTTGAACAAGCAGAAAGTAATTTTTTTTGTGCAAACCTCTGCTGCATATTATCAGCACAATATTCTATTCTATTCTATTCTATTCTATTCTATTCTATTCTATTCTATTCTATTCTATTCTATTCTATTCGTTGCCATTCTTTTTCATATTGTACTTATTAACTAGCTTAGATTTTTGCTTTCGAAATTAATATAGCATTAATTTATTCTGTTTTATTATTTATAAATTTTATAATTAAATAATTTACATTGTACTTTACTATTTTATTATTGGTATTTTTATAGTATTGCATTATATTAAATATTATATTAAAATAATTGATGTTATAGCACTATTGTTGATTATTTTGACTTGACAAAAGATAAAAACTGAGTGATAACGATCTCTATACACTCTCAAAAACAAAGATGAGAGCTGTCCCCTAGTGCAAGACCTTTAAAAGGGACACTTTTAGGTACTAATATAAAGCACTGATTTGTACTAAGGTACCAGTATAGACCATTTCAGGTACAACTCAAATAAATATTCTATTCTATTCTATTCTATTCTATTCTATTCTATTCTATTCTATTCTATTCTATTCTATTCTATTCTATTCTATTCGTTGCCATTCTTTTTTATATCGCATTTATTAACTGTGGTTTAGATTTTTGAATTTAAAATGAATATAACATTCATTTACACAGTTTTACTATTTATCAATTTTAAAATTAAATAATTTACATTGTACTTTATTATTTTATTATTGGCATTTTTATTATATCGCAATATATTAAATATTATATTCAAAATAATAGATTTTATAGCATTATTGTTTATTATTTTGACTTGACAAAACTAAAAACTGAGTGATAACAAGCTCTATACACTCTCAAAAACAAAGACGAGAGCTGTCCCCAGTGCAAGACCTTAAAAAGGACACTTTTAGGTACTAATATGTACACTTAAAGTACCGATTTGTACTAAGGTACCAGTATAGACCATTCCAGGTACAACTCAAATAAATATTCTATTCTATTCTATTCTATTCTATTCTATTCTATTCTATTCTATTCTATTCTATTCTATTCTATTCGTTGACATTCTTTTTTATATTGTATTTATTAACTGTAGCTTTTTTTTTCTTTTCAAAATTAACAAATAATTTATTCTGTTTTATTATTTATTACCTTTAAAATTAAATAATTGACATTGTAATTTACTATTTTATTACTGGCTTTTATTATATTGCATTATATGAAATATTATATTAAAAATAATAATTTTATAGTATTATTGTTTTTATAAAAATACAATACAAGTATATATACACTTCACAGTTGTATTTTATTATATAGTATATGCAGCATGACAATTGATTTGTAGATATTAGTTAAAATTTTTATAGCATCTATTTAATCATATGTACTTTAAGGTACTAGTATGATAATACGATCGCCTCACAGCAAGAAGGTCGCTGGTTTGAGTCCCAGCTGGGTCAGTTGGCATTTATGTGTGAAAGTTGCATGTTCTCCCCGTATTGGCGTGAGTTTCCTCCGGGTGCTTTGCTTTCCCCCACAGTCCAAAGTCATGCGCTATAGGGGAACTAAATATGCTAAACTGAATAAGCTACAGTATATTGGCCATAGTGTATGTGTGTAAATGCAAGAGTGTTTCCCAAAGTTGGGTTGCGGCTGGAAGGGCTGTGTAAAACATATGCTAGATAAATTGGTGGTTCATTCCGCTGTGGCGACCGCTGATTAATAAAGGGACTAGGCCAAAAAGAAAATGAATGAATGAATGATAAAGCTTAGATTAAGATGAATGCATAATAATAAAACATATACTGTAAGCACACTATTCTATTCCGTTCATATAACTATACATTAAAATGGTTATATTATTATATACTATGCTACATTATTGTTTATAAATAAACAAATAAGACTTTCTTCAGAAGAAAAAATATTATCAGACATAATGTGAACATTTCTGTGCTCTGTTAATCATCATTTGAGAAATGTTTAAAAAAAGAAAAGAATTCAAAGGGGAAAGAAACTTCAACTGTATATATATATATATATATATATATATATATATATATATATATATATATATATATATATATATGAACTGAAATACAGATATAAAATAATATGCATGCAGAATACTGTTCTAAATTTTACTGAAATATGACTGCCTATATTCATCTCTCTTACCATGGAAACCACCCTTGGGTTTAACCCTGTGAAACTGCAGTAATATCTCTCTCTGGGAGTAAACATTAGTCAACTTAAAACTCAATTCCTCTGTCATTCCACACAGGGACATGATCCTCAGGGCTGAAGCATTTTTAGTCGAATTTAAAAGCCCGCTGCGCTCTAATTCATTGACCAAGTTTCATAAAGGAAAGCTGTAATTCACTGTAAAAAGCGCAAGGTTACATACAATTCGTTCATGTTGTCCCGACGCAAGATAATTAAGTTAGTTGGTTTTGACGGTTGTAAATAATTTGAAAATAAAAAAATTTTGTCATCCCTAAAAAAACCCTCAAGAATTTAGTTGCTTCAGCTTATTTTTAATTTTGAATAAGTAGTTTGAACAAGCGGCATAAATAAATAAATAAATAAATAAACAAACAAATAAATAAATAAACAAACAAACAAACAAACAAACAAACAAACAAACAAACAAACAAACAAACAAATAAATAAATAAACAAACAAATAAACAAATAAATAAACAAACAAATAAACAAACAAACAAACAAACAAATAAATAAATAAATATGAAGAGTTCAGATGCAAAAACCTTTAAATGTCATCTAAAATTTCCTTCAAAAATAAACATTTTTCTTAATCTCTTATGTTTATGATCAGTTATTTCACTTTACATGCAATGAAAATCCCTGTTTCATCAACATAAGAGTAAAATTACTCAACCTGAGAAAGTTTTAGATGCCATAAAGAGGTTTTTGGATCTGAACTTTTAATTTATATAGCAATGCATGAATATTTATAGAGTCCTTTCATTTTCAGTACAGGCTGTGTACATTCTTTCAGTTAATTCCGAAGCAAATACAGCAGTTTGCAGTTTGGAGACTGTCCTGCATCACTCAAATATCATATGCTATCTCTTTTGGAGGTGACAGATTAGCTCTAAGTCTCCAGCCAGACACTTCATTATCTGTGAGAGTTACAGGAATAACACAACAGGACGTGGTCAGAGGTCTTCAGTGACTCTATATCAAACAACAACAAATAATGATAATAATAATAATAATAAAGGGACCCAATGGTTTATAATGTAATAACGTACTGCTATTTTATATGAAAAAATAATAAAAATTCTCAAATATAATTGAATTTATAGTAGTGTACTAAAAATTAACACTGTAAATGCTCAACACCACCACTAGATGGAAGCAAAGCGAGATTTTAACTCATTCTGAATTCTCTCTCTAAATAACAGTATTTGTTGCTGCAGCACTGCCTTTAGGAAAGAAAGCATAATTGTATGTGAACGGCAAATTATCAGCAAGCTGCTACATGACAGGGTCTTTCAGGACATTACAGCAGGGCTCAGAGCAATACATCGCATTAATTTGTCCCAGCATGGCCACAGCATTTCAGATTAGCATCAAATGAGCCTTCATTATCATTTTTATTCACCCCTTGGTACAGCTGGCTTAAAAAACGCTGCTAAAAATACCACCAGCCGTTCATTTGCCCTTTTCTAATGTAAGCCTTTGGGCCGTTTGATTAGTATGTTCACTTACACTAATGTCACTGCTTCTGTTCACTTTGTATAATTATGTGTTTTCCTCAACCCGGGCCCATTCCGAAAACGTAGTCCCAAGGACGTTTCTGGAGAACGCGAATTATGTAGCCGGAGGTACGTATGGCTGCATTTCAGTTTTTAAGCGAACGCTGCGGGGCGGTATGACGCCGTTCCTTTTAGCGCTCGCCAGCTGACCGCTTACCTTTGTGTGGAGGGCTTTCCCGCCGCAAGCAGTTTGTCCGGTTAGCTCGTCCTGTGCATCGGCGAATTCGAGACGCAGAGAGGAGCTGACCACGACGACGATGACCGGGTTCGAGTCCAGTTCCAGAAATCAGGTAAGACTAAAACAGAATCCAAGAAATAAAGCGAAGAGGTTCATAAGAGGGTAAGAATGTGGTAAAATCTGAAAACGTGGTAAAAAAAAAATAAAAAATCACACGGGCTTTTCTTTTTCCGGACGGCTTCTGTAAATCGTTGGTTGGGTTTAGGGAGGGCGGGTCAATCGGTAAAATTGGTTGGGTTCGGGGAAGGAGGAGCAGTCAATCATTCAGTCAGTCGGACAGACAGACGTTGGTTCGACAGCGGCCTCTGGTGGGTTCACGCGAGAACAGCGCGGGCACGAACGGCACTCGCGGGAGACGTCCGAGAAGTCAAAAAGGCGCACACAGCGGCCTCTCGCGGATTCGCGAAAAACCAAAAACTGCAAAAACACGTACCTCCCGAGATGTATTTCGCGGTCTCCAGAAACGTCCTCAGGACTATGTTTTCAGAATGACCCTGGGTTGGTTTTCCTCTATTCAAATATTTTAGGAGTTTAATCATATTAATGTAACGTCTAAGCTGCAAAATAACTAAAATTGTCTCTTTTTTATTTCAAGTCATTATATTTGCAACTTCATTTCAGCCCTCATAAAAATATATCATTATTTAGCACATTTATTATGTTTTATGGAAGGTGTGATTTGCTTTTTTATAGAAAGCCACTGCAACAATGTTCAAATGTAAATAATAATGTCTGATAATGTGTACCTTGAACCCACTTGTTAGCACTACTTATACTAAAACAATTGTTATATATATTTAGTATATTGTTATATATATTTAGTATATTGTGCTCCAAAGAGCTGTAGTAAAGTGCTCCAAGAAACAGTATATTTAGCCAACCCAGGCTCATTATGGATAAGGCACCCCTATATGACATTCACTAAATACGTGCCAGGTGTTTTTTTGCAGTTTTTGTTTTTGAGAATCCACCAGAGGGCGCTATGTAGGCCTTTTTCAGATCTCAAATCTCTCTCGCGAGTGCCATTCGCGCCTGCTGTTCTCATGTAAATCCACCAGAGGCCACTGTCGACTGACTGACTGACTGACTGACTGACTGACTGACAGTGTTTTCAAAAGCAATGCAGAAAAAGAAAAGCCCTCACCTGGTTTTTACCACGTTTTCAGTTTTTATCACATTCTCATCCTGTTATTTACTTGTTTAATTAAATTTTTTTGCCTTCTGTTTTTGTTTTACCTGCTTTTTGGAACTGTTATTTGCCAGACTTGCGCCCTGTTATCATGGTCAACTCCTCTCTGCGTTTCAAGTCCGCCAACATACATGACAAGCTACCGGACAAACTGGTAACATCGGAAATGCCGTTCACATCGAGGTAAGTGGTCAGCTGGAAAAGAAACAAAAGCAATCGGCGACATCATACTGCCCTGCTGCGTTTGTTTTAAAGATTAAATGCAGCTATATGTATGTTTTCATTTTAGGGGGGCTCAGCTCCTTATAAGGTAAAAATTTATATATTTATATATAAATAAATAAATATAAAGCCTAATATTATATTTATAAGTAGTAGTTTAATATTAATACACTTAAAAATGTTTGTTTACTATGGGTTGTATACTAGTATTCCACTGTATTACATAGATAAGCATAGCCATTTGAGTTCTGAATAAGACAAATAGGCTCAGCCCACCTGTTTACTGTAGTAAAAACCACTTTATTCAAGTGCATTTTTTGTTTCCATGTATTAAATAAATAAACTGCCACTTTTCTAATTAAATGACACACATATAAATATATATTTTTAAACTTACAGGCTAATTCACATATTTTACGATCTAAGCGATAATAATAAAAGGGTATTTTTAGACAACACTTGATGTTTCTGTCTCTGTCAGTGACTCAGTGACAGTTAAAACGAGTACATTCTGTCACTGTGTATAATCCTTTCTGTGCAAGACTGTATAGTTAATGCCACACGGACTGCAAAGTGTTTAATATTGGTAGTTCATTTTGAAATATAAATAGCGAAATGTTCGTTAAGAGTTACAGTTTTCCCTGGAGGAAACATCTGTGCTGATGAGGCGAACAGAGAAAACCCGACTGCTCCTCCATGACACTGGGATACAGGTGATACAAGGTTATCCATGTCAAAGAACTGCAAATAAGCAGATTTTAAAACAATTTATCAATAAACACACACCTCGTCTCTCGCTGTCCACAGCTGTGGTTTGCTGATCAAATGAAAAACAAAAGACGGAGAGGAGCTGAATTCTGCCGCCGTTTTCTTATCAGATTTAAAGGGGACTGAGGCGATAATTTAGTATAAAGTTTATAAGCTAATCGCTAAAAGTTTTAGGGCGGCTGAGTAGAAATACAGCCCCCTACAGCCTACAGTACAGCTACAGCCCCCCCTACAATAGGCCTAGCAATGCCCATGCCTCTGGCTACATAGTTAGCGCTCTCCAGAAATGTATACGGGGGTACATATTCATAATGAGCATGTGTTGCAACTAGTCCCGCACAATTCCATGAAGCACCGTGCAAAGCAATCATTGAAATTTTAAAATAAACTTGAAATACAGTATGCTGTTTCTGTAGATAAAACCAGCAACTTTATATTAATAGTTTTGATTTTCTCTAGATTTTTTATTTGGATTATTATATGGGATTGTAATTATGTCCTTCATTAAGTATTGTACAGTGGTCCCTCGCTATAATGCAGTTCACCATTCGCGGTCTCGCAGTTTTACAGATTGTTTTTTTTTGTGCAATTTGACATGCGCATTGTGTTCTGCTCCTGATTAGTGCATTGGGCTCGGCGTCTTGATAAGGGCATTGTGTTCTGCGTTCTGATTGGCTGAACTGTATGTTTGCAAGTTTTCTCCCTAACAAACCCCACAATGTCGACGAAACATTCTGCACCGTCAAAGGCACCTTAAGGCTCGTTTCCACTGACTGGTACGGTATGGTACGGTTCGGTTTGGTACGGGTCACCTTTATCAGGCTTGCGTTTCCACTAACAAGGGTACCCTTTTGGTGGGCGTGTTGTATGACAGAAAGTTTCAGTCGACGTCATTCTCGCTGGAGGAAATGTCTACAATAAAGCTGTACGAGTGACTTACATATCATATGAAAAGCACTTCTCACAAAACAGATGCTTCATACACATAAATACTTGTGTAGAAATGTTTATTACTAACTTTTCTATGAACATGAGTTGATTATAACTGCAGATTAATGATATAGCCAAAATAGCCTACTGTAATGTCTGTAATTATATTAAATAAATAAATGAATATATAAACACATACAGCCCCTTACAGTCTCTAATATGTTATCAATTACAGAAGAACTACACACAGCAGACATTTCGTCAGTATTTAGGTTCAAAACAACACAAAATATAGCCTACAGTCAGTGTAAACCTCTTATCTGTGTCTGTAATCTTCAGCAGCACATGTAGCCTCTGTTAGAGAGTAATTCCATCATTCCCATTTTATATTAGTCCAAAAAGTGAAGATAATAATTTAGTTATACATGGCATTTTGTTCATGTTTGCTGATAAATAATGTGCTCCTTTTTTTTCCGGCTTCTCCTTTGTTTCTTCACGCTTCACTCTGGCGTTTGTCAGTGTCTGACAGGATCGGGTTTCAAAAGCACGTCAATAATCAAGCGCAGGTTATTATCATCAGCTCATGATGTTTGTTAATTCTGATATAATGTTAGACGCCCGCGAACGCAAGGAAGAAAGCGAAACCGCTCGCACCTCAGACTGGGTCGTAAAAAACTACGCGACTCAGGGTAAATCTGCTCTTTTTCTTGGCTTTGTGGCTGTTCATCCAGACGATGACAAGGTTTGTTTGAGCCCAGATCGACCATGGCTCGTTATTATATGTATAAATAATTCCGCTGTAATCTCTCGCTGTGTATTTCAAACATGGCGGGTTTTTTGTTTTCATTCTGGCTTGTTGCGTAAGCGAATGACGCCTCTCTGTAAACCAATAGCGTTCAGCTGCGCGTGTGGCTCCGTCTTTTGGTACCCTTTCTCGTGTTTGGTACCCTTTCGAAAGGGTGCCGAAAAAGTGGTACGGTACGGTTCGGTTCGGTATGCTTTTTGAGAGTGGAAACGGCCATAAAAGCGTACCAAACCGAACCGTACCGTACCACTCAGTGGAAACGGGCCATAAGGTAGCACTCAAAATGCTAAGCTTTACACAAAAAGTTGGACTTCTGAAGATGCTAAAGGAAGGTAGAGAAAAGTGTGAAAATGGTATTAAGGGGTTTTACAGCCTTGAAACATCTAGAATAACTGTAAAAAATAAAAGCAGACTTCACTTATTGCGGGCTATATTTAGAACGTGTCTCCCATGATTGACAAGGGACCACTGTACCTTTGAATACCTACTTAAACATTCTTTATATAATCTACAACATTAATATACAGAATATTATTTAATTGCAAGTATTTATTATCGCAAAATATTATTTAAATGACCAATATATGTTTTAATAACCAATTTATACAAACTAACAAACTACAAACTAATATATGACTAACAATGGATGTCTAAAAATGTAATTTCAGATCCCATTTCCTCCAATTTGCGTCTCTTATTGCTCTGTGCGTCTCTGTGCATCTGGTTGTCAGAGGGGCGCGGCGGGTCATGACTGGGAGGGAAAAAAACACAGTCCCATGAGGGGTTTCACTCTTGTTTACCGTTTCTGGCCTTTATTAGGTATTCCCTTCACTTCTGGCCTCTCTGGGTTTCTCCATACCGAGCCTTGCATGCGTAATGAGCTTTTAAACGATCCCGGTCAAAATTTCCACAGTGCCCGTGCCGATCTAGACAGCCAAGAGTGAGTGGATTGAAGCAGAATAAATCCGCACCAATATATTACTATTACGCTCTGCAGTCCCATTCACAAGAGCGATTGCCTGAGACTATCTTTATCTCCCATCTGTAATTCATATCTCTGAGGTTACATTATAAGGCCGTTAAAAGCAGCGCAAGGTCGTCCCTATGGAGACTGGGACTTCATTTGCAATCTGTCTCAGGCACATTGCTCGTATTTTGGTCAGTTTTGCACGTTCGCAGATGAGGCTGGATCATTTTCGGCATTAGATCTGTGTTTTTCAGCAGAAAGACAGCCAGATGCTGGAGGTCTGCATGTCCTCGCCATGTCCTTGTGTCTCACATTGGATGCCGGGTGTCCTGACATTTTATCCTAATCGTCAGATTATGCTATCAGCACTGTATTTGAATGGTTTCGAGGATGTGGCACAAATCTACATATTTTTTAGCCAATCATTGTATATTTACTTTGTGTAAATGTCTGTAAGTATATATTTATTCAATTTTTATATGAATTTCAGTAATATTATTGACTGACATGCAAATGTTTATATGATCTATTTACAATACAGTTTGTAAAGTATTATGTTCTGTTTTTTAGTATATATATTATATGAGCGACTTGCTTTGTTTACCAAACGAGTGGTTCTAATTAGATTCACAAACCTTAAAGTCTGCTTGAAATCAAAATGTACAATGTTTACTAGCTCACAATGTTATTCTTAAGGTGAATAATTAATCATTGCAAGTTAATCCACTACAAACAATTGTTTGTTTTGCACAGATTTAAGCTTGGTCTCAGTTTAAAAAAGACAGATGTCAGATTGAAGCTGAAGTGTAAAAACGTTCAAAAAGTTAAATTAAACTAAAGTTATGTGCCTTTATGTTTAAGAAAATAATAAAACTAATAATATGTATGTTAATATAATACATGAAATATGTATTTTTCATTTGTCAAACATGTTTTAGCCTAAAATTGAGAGAAAATCCAAGCTAAATATATGAACAAATTATATCCCAAATTTCAAGTTGATATCTCAAAAAATTAGCTTTCAGTAAGTTTTTGTTTGGCCGCAGTACCAGGCATGACCACCAGATGACCTCCAGTTTCCATTGGTGAACATACAAGGGCGCCCTCTATGTTTTAAGGAATATGAACTGAACTTTTTCATACCTTTGACAATATTTGTGAAGTAGACATGAAATTCTCAAGTAGTATGGGCAGTTTGGTGGTATTTGAGTTGAATTTAGCCTCTATTAAACATCTAAACAAATGGATTGCTGTAGCAAAGTAATGCTTTACAACTCTGATGAGTATACTTGTTGCAAATTAATTAAAAACCTGTTGCTCAGTAATATCAATCAAAACCAGATATAGAAACTAGACATTGTAAGCTTTCAAATGATATATAGTTTTTCATGATTGCTTTATATTTAGACTCCAACATTATGGCTTACAAATGTAATCGTAAATGTACTGTATTTGAATGGTTTTGAGATTGGGGCAGAAATCTGCATGTTTTTTTTTAGCTCATCATTGAATGTTTATTTTTGTAAGTATATATTTATCCAATTTTTATATGAATTTCAGTAATATTATTGACTGACATGCAAATGTTTATATGATCTATTTACAATATAGTTTGTAAAGTAATATGTTCTGTCTTTTAGTATATTATATGAGCGACTTGCTTTGTTTACCAAACGAGTGGTTCTAATTAGATTTGCAAACCTTAAAGTCTGCTTGAAATCAAAATGAACAATGTTTACTAGCTCACAATGTTATTCTTAAGGTAAATAATTAATCATTGCACGTTGATCCACTGCAAAAAATAAAAAATTTAATTATTTTGCACAGATTTAAGCTTGGTCTCATTTTAAAGAAGAGAGGTGTCAGATTGAAGCTGATGTGAAAAACGTTCAAAAAGTTAAATTAAACAAAAGTTATGTGCCTTTATGTTTATAAAAATAATAAAACAATGAATGTACATGTTAAAACAATACATGAAATATGTATTTTTCAATACATGTTTTAGCCTAAAATTGACAGAAAATCCAAGCTAAATATATGAACAAATTATATTCCAAATTTCAAGTTGATATCTCAAAAAATTCGTTTTCAGTAAGATTTTGTTTTTGCTGCAGTACCAAACATGACCATCAAATGACCTCCAATTTTCATTGGTGAACATACAAGGGTGCCCTCTATGTTTTGAGGAAAATGAACTGTACTTTTTCATACTTTTGACAATACTTGTGTAGTAGACATGAAATTCTGGTGGTATTTAAGTTGAATTTAGCCTCTAAAAACATGGAAACAAATGGATTGCTGTAGCAAAGTAATGCTTTACAACTCTGATGTACTCTGATTGTTGCAAATTAATAAAAAAAACCTGTTGCTCGCTAATATCAATCAAAATTATAGAAACCAGATATGGAAACTAGACATTGTAAGCTTTCAAAAGATATATAGTTTGTCATGATTGCTTTATGTTTAGACTGCAACATTATGGCTTACATATGTAACTGTAAATTGTCCCACAGGTTGTAGAGTGAACGTAAATGTTTTTAAATCTATTACTCTTAAAACCAAAACAAACACTAAATAGTTTGTCATGATTCGATTAGAATTTAATTGCAAAAATGGTGTAAATTTAAGGGTTTCAGTGGTGGGACAGTGACATTTATTGGGTTAAATAAAACTTAAAAGGTTGATATTTTTTTATTTTATCATATTAGATTTTCAGTTACTATTCTCCCTAAATCATGTCATATAAATCCACACATTTTTTACTGGCCTTGGGTTGGGGTTAGGAATTTGAGTAGTTTAGGGTCATTTTACAGCCTCATATACTGTAACACCACAATCAAAAGTTTACGCTGGTAGCACAATCTGATGCATATTTTGCCTACTTTTTGAATATGAGGTAGGAAAGTCTAACAGGGTAGGATCAGCTCACGTAAGTTGTCTAACTGCGTCATCAGCCTCCCTGAACATGCTTTATCTGGCAAAACACACCCTTGCGTTTTCATCCTCCTCTAATAAACGTTGAGATTGCTCTTTGTGACGAACACATAACCGTAGTTCCTTTTTTAATGAGCTCCCATGGCAACCTGAGTATGAGGAGGAAACTGGGCTGAAGGTTTGAACTGGAGGTAACGATGCATGTCGGGTTGAAAGGCTAAAGGATGTGTTTCATGTGACGGCTGCTGAGCGAGAGAAAAACATCCTGCCAGACTCACAAAACGGGGATGCTTGCTAATGGAGGAGGACTACAGGAGAAACCGTCAAAGACTGTAACTGGAAATAGAGCAAGAGAAAGGAGTTATGCAAAATTCAGCACTATAATGATAGAGCTGCTACCGTAAAATTCAAAGGAGTGGAGTTTTGTTCAGCACAGATGCATAAAGAACTGTTCACACAAAGCATGATGACTATAAATATAATAACAAAGACATTGTTTTAAAGATGGTTCTGAATGTTAAACCACAGCAAAGTTCAGACCACAACTATGACAATAAATATGGAAAGATTGCACAAGCCCTTACTATTTAAACAGATTCTGACTGGCTGTCAGTGTTTTATTGTTTATTAGCTGGAATAAATAGTATTAACAACAATATTGTTCATCTACATCTTTATTGTTATAGTTATTATTATTAATAATAATAATAGGGCAGCACAGTGGCGCAGTGGATAGCACCGTCGCCTCACAGCAATAAGCTCGCTGGTTTGAGTCCCGACTGGGTCAGTTGGCGTTTCTGTGTGGAGTTTGCATGTTCTCCCCATGTTGGTGTTGGTTTCCTCCGGGTGCTCCGGTTTCCCCACCGTCCAAAGACATGCGCTATAGGGGAATTGAATAAACTAAATAGGCCACAGTGTATGTGTTTGAATAAGTGTGTATGGATGTTTCCTAGTACTGGCAGGAAACCAAACCAGACACAGGTGAACATAATCAATGAGACAATGAGTTGCCATGAAAACCTGTAAGTACAAAAAATTCAAAGAACAGAAACCAAAAGTGACTGAGCATTATGAGCAATTACTTACAATATACTACTTAAGATGAACTAAATAGTGCCAAACAACCCTAATCTCAACATTTTTCAAGTATATGGGATTATTTTAATTGTTCTATAGTTATATATTAAATACGGTTGCATTAAAATTAGTAATATCAATATCTCTCAATCATATATCTCTCAGTTATAACCTGAGCAGTACAATACAGTGGCATTTTTCCATTGGTGCTTCCTCTAACCTGAATGACTGTTAACTCTGGGGAATTTGTAATATAATAAGGACACTTTAACTAGCTGAGGATTTACGTTACTATCAATGGTTAGTGTTGGTTTACATGGAGAGGTCACAGGGGCAGGATGTGATGTCGTCAGAAACTGGATTATCAGCAGGACATGGCCACTTAGTGATAACTGAGAGGGTATTCATTGTGCTTTAAAACTGCTGTCTACAAAGAGAAATAAGCAGAGTTTATATGGTTGTACAGTAGTTGAATAGTTTATATAGGTTATAGGGTTTATAGTCTATATGTTTTTTTTAAAACGGAACAAAACAATGTAAAAATTAAACATGAAAATGTTAAGATTTTATTTCTGCTTCTTCCTAAGAAAACTTTCTTCATTTTCAATTCATTTATTTACATGTATTTACGAAAATAACTCAAGTTAAAAGAGAAATAAAATGTAACAAAAAGTTAAATTTACATTAAAACTTCATATAAAAATAGCTAAAAATAAATGTATTCTTTCATTAACTTAGTCCCTTTATTCATCAGGGGTCGCCAGAGCCAGGGATTGAAATTCGAATGTATTTTAAAATAAAATACCAAATACTTGATATTGTATCAAAATAAACTACTAAATACAGCAGCCGCAACAAGTATCAAAATAAAATACTGTATTTAGTATTTTGAAAATGCTACAAAATACTTTATATAGCATGAAATTTATTCGCAAACCTTCCATCAATAGGACTAGTCAGCCTGATCTCACGAGAAAACGTAAGTATTTTACGTTTTGACAGTTTAGTGGCTAATTCGTACGAATTAGTTCAGTCGTACGAAATTGTACGATTTTAAAAAGGAGGCATGGCACCTAACCCCACCCCTAAACCCAACCGTCGTTGGCGGATTAGCAAATCGTACTAAATTGTACGAATTAGATCGTACAAATTCGTACGAATTAGCCACTAAATCAAAAAGTTACGAATTGCTGTGAGATTGTGTTGGACTATTCGATTAATCCCTTCACCATTAAACCGAGTAAAGCGTTTGATAGCAATAGCTTTTCTCTAAGCAAGTTTCTCTGCCAACTCTAATACCATACATGAGTAGCTATTCATAAATGTTTGTCCCTCATTGATTTTAGCATACATTTTGTACAGATATCATACAGAAAGTCCTGTCTTGTTGAATATCTCTTTAATCACTCTAAAAACCATGTAGTTTCATTGTGTACAGTATATCTCATTGTGTTTCCATCTATTGCGTGGTCAGTAAAATTGACACCATCTCAGTCTTATATTTTAAAAGGGTGATATATGACGAAGATCATCCTGAGGCTTCTGTGTAACGGGAGTCTGGAGGTTTTGACCAGTCTGTATATAGATATATGCTGTTTTGTTACCATTGACATCTTTAGATAGACATCTTTCCTCTTTATTAACTATACACTGCGATTTATCTACTGGCTTTTTATTCTTCTTTAGCTGGAAGAGTCTCGGTTTAACCCTTTAGTGAGTACCAATACACCATCTTTAGGTGTTTTATTTTTCTAAACTGACCCAGCCAGGACTCGAACAAGCTTGCTGTGAGTGCTAACTGCTGAAGAAATACATCAAACTGACAAATTAATTGTATTATTGTTTTATGATTAAAAGGTAAATGTATATAAACAATAAATTAAAAATTTAAACTAATCCACAATTCAGAACGTTCAATTAATGCAGTGTAACCTGATATATTAAAACACAACTGAAAATCTAACTGAAAATAAATATCAGAAAAATACATCAAATACCAGCGACATTAACTTAAAATAATAATAATAAAAAATTAATAACATTTTAAAAAGCTGTAATAGTTACTAAAATAACACTGCAGAAATGCATTCTGGGATATATATGCAAGGTCTGCAATCTGACAAATTGGCTTTCCATGAAAAAGGATTTACTCATTGTTAAACCTCACACCATAATTGGCATGAAACAAACACTGTCCATACAATGCTGTTCATTAAAATGCTAAATATTGCTGAGGGAAGAAACAGAGATGGACACTGAATCAAACATGCTGACATTTCAGAATCCGTGCAAGTTGTTGAATAAAGCGACCACAAGCATGAATATTCAAATCAGAAGGGAGTGGCCATGCTGAGTTCAAACACACTGACCATAATGTGGAGAGGACGGAGGTTTAGCTAACTGAAGGTCATGTATTGAGTGTTGGTTTGCTCTCCCTGGAGAATTTAATTATTATTCACAGCATTACTAGTAAGTTGCTAGAATGATTTTGAATGTTGCGTTGTGGTTGCTAGGGTGTTTAAAATGTTTTATTATGTTGCCATAACAAAACAGTAGTTTTAAAATGTAGTTTTGTAGTTGCTAGAATATTCATAGATGTTTTTCAATGTTGGTATGTGGCTGCCAGGGTGTTCTGATTGGTTTGATCAACAGAGTACCTCTGATATTGTTGACAACATATACAGTATGGATTGATTCGCTGTTAAAAATGCAAGTCTATGGGAGTTTTAACGCATAGGTGTCCAAAACATTTAGAAATAGATAAGGGAATGACATTGCAAAATGTTATTGAGATGCTTCTTAACTGTCAATCCCTGATCTTCTGAGATTGATGTCGAATCACTGAGGCGTGAGGCATCTTCCTCCATCTCCAAATCCCAGATCTCTCCTCCCGATTGATTGACTGCGGAAGGACAAACATCACTCGTCACCTGCCTAGAATCAAAACCGCCTTCATGTTGAAGCATTAAAATGCCAGAATCACTCTGTCAGACCTACAAAAAACTCAATTATTAAATCTGACAAATTGGCTTTCCATAAAGAAGGATTTACTCATTGTTAAAACTCACACGGACCAGAGGGGGCCAAGTCAGAGCACTCACTCTGGTCCCCCGGGCTCTGCGCTGGTTGGGGAAATTCCCAATTGAACCAAAACAATGCAATACAGTTGGCTTAAGATTGGCAAGCAAAATTCGGGACATTGCAACCTGGAGAACCTGGGAAAAATAAAACAAACAGACAAGACAACTCACCATAATTGGCATTAAACAAACACTTTCCATACAATGCTGTTTATTAAAATGCTAAATATTGCTGAGGGAAGAAACATCCGAGATGGACACTGAATCAAACATGCTGACATTTCAGAATCCGTGCAAGTTGTTGAATAAAGCGACCACAAGCATGAATATTCAAATCAGAAGGGAGTGGCCATGCTGAGTTCAAACACACTGACCATAATGTGAAGAGGACGGAGGTTTAGCTAACTGAAGGTCATGTATTGTTGCCAGGGTTGAGTGTTGGTTTGCTCACCCTGGAGAATTGAATTATTATTCACAGTGCTACTCAGAATAAATGCAAAAATCTGAAGGGCTGCTTTTTTTTTCAGGCACGTTTGGTCGAAATGCCAGAAGAATGTCAAACTAATGTCAGCAATTAGACCAGATTCGCAATTTGCATCGAGCTTAGTCAGCCGCCACATCCATCAGAAGAGGAAAACTATTCTGGAGAAGCCATTAGCCTTGTTATGGAGTCAGAGAATTTGTTTTTGCGCCGGCGTTTCTCTTTATTAATTAATATTAATTGTTCTAGCGAGATAGCGAGTTGATTTAGCATTTTAAGATAAGGCCGTGGTGACGGAGAGAACGAGCACTCATCAGCTCTCCAAATCTAATTACTGATGTCTGCTCCACTAGAGACCCACAACGGCACACATGCAGTCAAATCAATTGCGTTTTTAATCACTGGCCTCCCAGCACAGGATTAAAGCTGGAGGTGTGCAGATGCTTTGTTGTTATGTGGTTGCTAGGGTGTACGCAGATGTTTTAAAATGTTGCTTTGTGGTTGCTAGGATGTTTAAGAAAGTTTCTGCTATGTGGTTGCTAGGGAGTTCACATATGTTTTGCAATGTTGCTGTATGTGGTTGCTAGGGTGTTGTAGAATGTTGTTATGTGGTTGCTAGGGTGTTCACATATGTTGTATAATGTTGCTTTATGGTTGTTAGGATGTTTAAGAATGTTGTTATGTGGTTGCTAGGATGTTTAAGAAAGTTTCTGCTATGTGGTTGCTAGGGAGTTCACATATGTTTTGCAATGTTGCTGTATGTGGTTGCTAGGGTGTTTAAGAATGTTGTTATGCGGTTGCTAGGGTGTTCACATTTGATTTAGAATGTTGCTTTGCGGTTGCTAGAATGTTCATGAATGTTTCTGCTATGTGGTTGCTAGGGAGTTCACATATGTTTTAGAATGTTGCTGTAAGTGGTTGCTAGGATGTTTAAGAATGTTGTTATGTGGTTGCTAGGGTGTACACAGATGTTTTAGAATGTTGCTTTGTGGTTGCTAGGATGTTTAAGAATGTTTCTGCTATGTGGTTTCTATGGTGTTCACATATGTTTTAGATTGTTGCCTTATGTGGTTGCTAGGTTGTTTAATAATGTTGCTATGTTGTTGCTAGGATGTTTAAGAATGTTGTAATGTGGTTGCTAGGATGTTAAAGAATGTTGTTATGTGGTTGCTAGGGTGTTCACACATGTTTTAGAATGTTGCTGCATGTGGTTGCAAGGATTTTTAAGAATGTTGTTATGTGGTTGCTAGGGTGTTCACATATGTTTTAGAATGTTGCTGTATATGGTTGCTAGTATGTTTAAAAATGTTTTATGTAGCTGCTAGGGTGTTCCATATGTTTTAGAATGTTGCTTTGTGGTTGCTAGGATGTTTAAGAATGTTTCTGGTATGTCGTTGCTAGGGAGTTCACATTTGTTTTGCAATGTTGCTGTATGTGGTTGCTAGGGTGTTTGATAGTGTTGCTATGTGGTTGCTGTATGTGGTTGTTATGATGTTTTTAGAATGTTGTTATATGGTTGTTAGGGTGTTCAAATATGTTTTAGAATGTGCTGTATGTGGTTGCTAGGGTGTTTAAGATTGTTGGTATGTGGTTGCTAGGATGTTTAAATAAGCTGTACCTATGTAGTTGCTAGGGTGTTCACATATGTTTTAGAATGTTGCTTTGTGGTTGCTAGGATGTTTAAGAATGTTTCTGGTATGTGGTTGCTAGGGATTTTACCCATGTTTTGCAATGTTGCTGTATGTGGTTGCTAGGGTGTTTGATGATGTTGCTATGTTGTTGCTTTATGTGGTTGATAGGTTGTTTAAGTATGTTTCTATGTGGTTGCTAGGTTGTTTAAGAATGATGCTATGTGGTTGCTAGGGTGATCACAGATGTTTTAAGAATGTTGCTGTATGTGGTTGCTAGGGTGTTTGAGGATGTTGCTATGTGGTTGCTGCATGTGGTTGCTAGGGTGTTTTGATTGGTTGAGGCTTCAATCCTAGATCTCTCTTCCCGATTGATTGACTGCAGAAGGACAAACATCACTCGTCACCCACCTAGAATCAAATCCGTCTTCTTGTTAATCCATTAAAATGACAGAATCACTCTGTCAGACCCACAAAAAACTCAATTATTAAAGCCCTCCGCTGCGATGCAAACACAAAACATTCATCAAGTGAATCAAAAAGGCTCTTCTGATATTGTGACCATACTGTATGTGAAATCATATTCACGGATGGGTGGCTTAGCTGGAGATCAGATGGTTGCCAGAGAAAGTTCTGCTCTAACAAGTGCATTACCATGTGTGTGTGTGTGTGTGTGTGCATGGCTGAGCAGGGAATGCTGGGTAATGTCGCAGCACGGGAGGCTCCCCTGCGTCGAGGTCACTGGGCTGAAGTGAATCCGAACAGTCCAATTAGGATTTGCATAATAAAAGATTTACACCTCAGAAAGGGAGGCTCGTCTCCACAGGTTTTTAAACACAATCTGAACATGCGTGCACACTCAATGCTGAACATGAGCTCAGGCGCAATATTATCATCCTGATGCTAAAACTACTGCCTTTGTGTTTGAAAGAGTATTTCTAAAAGAATCTCAGAAGATGCAGAATCATGTTAGTAGAAGCTGAGTCCAATATGGCACACTATACACTATGCTCTTATCCACTATATACTTATGCACTTACACACTCAACAGCATAGCATAGAATGTAGTGGCGTCCTAAATGGAACACTAACATTTTTGTACTAAGTGCTAATTCAAACCGTTTATCTGACAGTTGCCAAATTATTGAAATAAATAACCAAACTACCAAATAATAGCTGCCATGAGTATAAGCGCATTCACCATCATTTTGCTTTCACAATCCAAAACAAATAATGTAATCGAACAACAGTGCGCGATAGTTCCGCCCCTTCCACTACGTGAGCAAAGCAGCGGTCGTTGAGTGCGTGAAGCGTCCAACGTTCCATACTTTAACGGTTGAATAAGTGCATCATCTAGGTAAGTAAAGTGCACATATATATATATATATTTTTTAGTTTTCAGTGTGATAGGACTACTTGCACTATTTATAATACAAAATGCATAGAATAGTGAATATATATGCGATTTTTGATGCAGAGACAGTTAACTTACTGACTTAATAACATAATTTTTTTCTTATTTTTATTTTATTTTAATTATCTTATTTTTTTTATTATTATTATTGTTTTATGGCATACCTAGATATGTTTTTGTGTATCTCATTTATCTCAGAAGTCACATAATATAATTTTTTATTTCATTTTCTAAACACACACAGAGACAGACAGATACATACATACATACAACAGTTCTGTCTGGTTCTCGAATCTGATTGGCTGATAGCCGTGCAATATTCTGCAATATCAGCACTCATACAGCCTCTTCACCCTTGTGTATTACTCCGCCCACATAGAGGGACGGCAGATCAATAAACTCACTACAGTCTGACTAATATTGCAGCTGTTGGACAACATAATGTACTTTTGAGGCTTTTTAGGTGAGAATATAGTTGTTTAGATTGCAACTAAGCAGTTTATTTATAAGGATAGTGCCTATTTTTTAAACATTTATTTATGTGCTTTTTGCATTTCATAAAACTACAACAAAATATAGAAGACAATACAATACCGTAATAATACATATACAATACAATACATGAAAACCCTAACCTATGTCAGAACAATCAAACATTGAGGATTATAATTATATTATATTATTTAATATTATTATATTATATTATATTATATTATATTATATTATATTATATTATATTATTTATATTATATTATTTATATTATATTATATTATATTATATTATATTATTTATATTATATTATATTATATTAAATTATATTATATTATATTATATTATATTATATTATATTATATTATATTATATTATATTATATTATTTATATTATATTATATTATATTATATTATATTATATTATATTAAATTATATTATATTATATTATATTATATTATATTATATTATATTATATTATTTATATTATATTATATTAAATTATATTATATTATATTAAATTAAATTAAATTAAATTATATTATATTATATTATATTATATTATATTAAATTAAATTAAATTATATTAAATTATATTATATTATATTATATTAAATTAAATTAAATTAAATTAAATTAAATTAAATTAAATTAAATTAAATTAAATTATATTATATTATATTATATTATATCATATCATATCATATCATATTATATTATATTATATTATATTATATTATGACCTGGATATATTTAGTTAAGGCTCACCCTTAACTTAATATCCAAAGCATTAATATGCAGACTGACATTTTGCTTGTTCTCTAATGAAATCACCCATGCAAAAGAAAGAAAGAAAAGGAAAGCATGGCAGAGTTCCCCTCCATTGATGCCCCCGAGGACACTGGGTAAACTGTGACCCACTGACACACATCTACGCCCTCTGAACATCCATCTGCTTCTGAGGCTCTGCTGGAGACAGTAATGCCACAGTTGCAGCCTCTCCAGATCACAGCAGGACGAACTGTGTGTGTGTTTCTGTACAGTATATGTGTGTGTGTGTGTGTGTGAGGATGCATCGCTCAACTAGCTTAATATTTACTCTGCCCGTCTGCATGAATTATTCAGCCTCACACACACACTGTCTGCTTCCATGCTGTCACTGTTCCCCAATGTCACATAGCAGGAGCTGCGAACATTCAGACGCAAATGAAAACAGCTTCCTCTGGCAGACTAGTACTGACTGCTAACTTTAACATGCCTGCACTCTCTTCACAGCAGGGGGAACATGTGTGCGTCTCTAAATGGGTCATGCAATAGAAAAAACAAGTCTTGAGAGTTTGATGCAGAGATGCTCATTATTTAAAGCCTTAAAGGTGCAATTGCAAAAAAAAAAACAGATAAGAAAAGGTTGAAAAATGATCACGAAACACTAAATTATGAATGAACTTAATGGGATAGTTCACCACAAATTGAAAATGTACTCATTATTTACTCACCTGTAAGTGTTTAGAAAGCTTTATGAGTGTCTTTCTTTTGTTGAACACTAAAGAAGATGTTTTGAAGAATGTTGAAAACCTGTAACCATTGACTTCCAAAGTAAGGAAGTCACATGTTTAGTTAGATGTTTGCAACATTTTTCAAAATATCTCCTTTTGTGTTCAACAGAAAGTTTGAAACAAGTAAAGGGTGATGACAGAATGTTCATTTTGGGGTAAACTGTCCCTTTAATAAAATATTTGTGTATTTATGGTCAAGATACACTAAATGTATGTATGCACTTAATAAAATGATCTTAAAGGGCACCTAGGTTAGCCTTTTTTCAGATTTAATATAAGTGTTTTGCGTCTCCAGAATGTGTCTGTAAAGTTTCAGCTCAAAACACCCATCAGATTTTTTATTATACCTTTTATTAAATTCCTATTTATACATTTTTGCACAGACAGACAAAGCGCCCGTTTAGCTTTGCACTCTTCTTGCATGCAAATGTGACAGGATACGGGTTAATATCCACTGCTGTATGGATATCTGTTATGTTAATGTACAAAATAAACCTGATTTAACGTCCACAAACTGGGATTGAAACGTCTTCCTTTATAATTGTTCTGAGACGCGGCTGTGCTGATGAAGTAAAGCCAAGCTAAATCACTGTAATTCATTACACACATGCTCTGTTTTAAAACATTTTAAACTTGTGAAACTCACTCTTGATCACATTTGATGATGATTGATGATCCTAGCGAACTGAACAGAGCTTTTATACCCGGTTGCCTTGCGCACGTCTGGTCTTGTTGATATGATAATACACGTGACTACCGGAACATGTTAATATGCGCAGCTGTCAATCAATTCGGTGGGCGGGGGGACCGCACTCCTACGTAAAGTTGCGGTCGATCTGAAAACCGCTCTAATTGGTCCACCGTTTTTATGTTGCTAAATTGAAAAAAAAGGACTGGGTGTGTTTATATCAGCCCAATATGACGATCTACACCATACATGCACATATGTCTGTCCAAACAGCTTGAAAAGTAGATTTTTTACCATAGGTGCCCTTTAAAATAGTCTTATTTTAATATCAAATATTGCATAAAAAATGGCTGGAGATCTTATTTCTCATGCATAAAAAATAATTGTTGTTATACTTCAAATATGACAGAAAAATAAGCTTTAGTCAAAAGCAAGATCATTTTTCTTACACTGTAAAAAGCAGATACTTTTTTCTGGTTTCAACCCTCATTGTGTATTCAGGGCTGTTTTGGCCTATAGTATATATTTATATATATATAGATGTATCGGTTTTACTAACATTGTAGATGCTTTAAGACCCTAAACATAACCTTAAAACTCTTAGAAAAAATCTACAAAAACACAAAATACATTTCATGTTTGGGTCATTTTGAGCCAAGGCTTATACCTTTAAATACTTTTTATTATATTATTTATGAAAATATATTAGGGTCTAAATATTTTCAGATTCATTGCAATTTTTTCCTCATATTTTATGAATAGGCTTTATGTGGTTCATGAATAGGCACTAATATTTATGTTAATATACAGTGCTCAGCAAAAAAAAAAAAAAGAGTACAACCTAATTTGAAAATGAACATTTTTATACACTTCTCAGTGAATATAGATCATATATTTTGGTCAATTTAAATATATTAAATTTGAAAATAGATTTAATAAATAGATATTTCTTAAAACAAGATTTTAGTCACCGAACATTTTTACATATACAAAACTAATACATTAAAATTCAAGTGAAATATTGAAAACAAAATTACAAACAACAAAAATTTTACTATAACTATATATATATATATATGTATATACAGTATATATATATATATATATATATATATATATATATATATATATATATATATATATATATATATATATATATATATATATATAAATAACTATTAACTATATATAACTATATATATATATATATATATAAATAACTATTAACTATATATATATATATATATATATATATATATATATATATATATATATATATATATATATAAAACTATTAACTATATATAACTATATATATATATATAAATAACTATTAACTATATATATATATATATATATATATATATATATATATATATATATATATATATATATATAAATAAATAACTATTATCTATATATATATACTATATATATATATATATATATATATATATATATATATATATATATATATATATATATATATATATATATATATATAAATAACTATTAACTATATATATATGTATATATATTCCTCTTTTAAAAAATTTTATTTATTATATGAGCTACGAATGTTTAGACTGTTATTGTAAGTTATTTTGCTAGATGAGCTCCAGATTTTGATCTAATTTATATGCACAAATGTATTATTGTAAAGCATACTATAGAAAAACATCACTTAAAAGAGAGATTTTTGAGAGTTATACACATGCAGGTTTATACACGATGGTTTATACACATGCAAACACTCACTTAATTCATGCTGTCTCTCTCTCTCTCTCTCTCTCTCAAACACACACAGACGGCTGCTCTCTCTGCGCAACTACAGAGACGGATATCAACAACAGATTTCAGAGCTGAACCAAACTTGTGGCATGAGTGATCTTTGCCAAAGAATAAAAGATTTGCAAAGCGATTGTCCCTCTAAAGCTGTCAAAGTTTCATGAAAATATGTCTAGTTTATATTTAAAGCTGAAATCACACTGTTAATGATTTCCTGTAGAGTCTACAATAAAATACTGTAAATCGATTACAGCAAAAGCACTGTATTTACTTTTACAGCACAATTTATCTTGCTGCATATGTATGTACAGCATTGTATTTCTTCACTGTAAAATATAGTCAACTTTAAAATACAGTAACATACCGTATAACTGTCCAGTAAAATACAGGTCATATTACAGGTAAATACTGTGTAATTTACAAAAGGTGTTAAAAGTGTACAAACGATTTGTGTATTCTTTTGTTTATTATATGGGCTATTCATTTTTGGACCAATATCATTATTATTTTGTTAGATGAGCTCCAGATTTTCATCTAATGTATATGCACAAATATATTATTGTAAAGCATCCTATAGAACATTTGTATTTAAAGGAGAGATTTGTAAAGGGTGAAACATGAATATCAGTGTCTATTTAAAAGCACTGCAGCATGAAAAACTGCTTACTTTTTGATCCAAAAGTGCACTTTTATGCAAGTAAAATGAATTTATTTTAATAATAACTTAAAAAAAGTATGCAAGGTGTTTTTCACACTCACTAATTAATAAGAATCAGCTTGAAAATATAGTATAGTTGTACAATATGAACATTATAACTCATGCACAGTGATTGCTGCTTATTTCTTGACTATTTCAACAATCTCACAAACCCATGCCAAAAAATTCCTGCAGTTTGCTGAAATATTCAAGCCAATTATGGACCAAAATATGAGCCAAATCTGCTCTCATTATCTTAGATTATCACTGACTGTGAATATGCAGTGCCCGGTGCATAAATTATGCAAATATGTGGCTGTGGAGAGAATTGATTGGAACTAATTGATTAATGAGTGGCGCTAATCTTAGATAATGTGCTGTCAGTCAATGGGATTTATAACGTCAAACTCACAACCGCTGCCAAAACACGATCACGATCTCTGACCTGCTTTTTTCCAGACCAACATTAGCAGGAAATAACATCTCAGAGAAACCCGGAGTATTTCTGAATAGCAGGTGCCAGGCATGCGCATGGAGATCATCGTCATATCGGATCAGACTAATAAAAGTAACAGGCTTTATGTCAGATGATGTATGATGGTTTATACACGGGCAGACACTCACCTAATTCATGCTCTCTCTGGCTCTCAAACACACACAGACGGCTGCTCTCTGTGCATAACTGCAGAGACGGAAAAGGGAAATAGATTTTAGAGCTGAACTAAAGCGGCATGAATGATATTTGCCACAGAATAAAAGATTTTCAAAGCGCGTTTACTGGAGAGATCATCCTTCTGAAGCTGTCGAAGATACATAAAAATTGTGTAGAGTTAATATTTAAAGCTGATTTCAAAGAAGTTGTAGCATGCACACGCTGTCAACGATTTCCTCTAGAGTCTACAGTAACTTACTGTAAATCGATTACAGCAAACATACTGTATTTACTTTTACAGCACCATTTATCTTGCTGTATACGTATTTACAGTATTGTACATCTATACTGTAAACCATACAGTCATCTGGAATGGCAAAGAAAGCGTTCTTGCAGGACTCCCAGAGTTCATCAAGATTCTTTGGATTCATCTTCAGCGCCTCCTCCTTCATCTTACCCTAGTCATGCTCAATAATGTTCATGTCTGGTGACTGGGCTGGCCAATCCTGGAGCACCATGACCTTCTTTGCTTTCAGGAGCTTTGATGTGGAGGCTGAAGTATGAGAAGGAGCGCTATCCTGTTGAAGAATTTGCCCTCTCCAGTGATTTGTAATGTAATGGGCTGCACAAATGTCTTGATTTCTCAGGCTGTTGATGTTGCCATCCACTATGCAGATCTCTCGCACGCCCCCATACTGAATGTAACCCCAAACCATGATTTTTCCTTCACCAAACTTGACTGATTTCTGTGTGAATCTTGAGTCCATGCGGGTTCCTGTAGGTCTTCTGCAGCTTTTATGATGATTGGGATGCAGTTCAACACATGATTCATCAGAAAAATCAACCTTCTGCCACTTTTCCAAATGATCAACTAATACTCAGGTAGTGTACAGTAACATACCGCATAACAGGTAAATACTATGTAATGTACAAAAAGCGTTAACTGTACAAATGCGAAGACCAATGGTGTCCAAACTCGGTCCTGGAGGTTTGGTGTCCAGCAGATTTTAGCTCCAACTTGCCCAAACACACCTGCAAAGATGTTTCTAGAAAGCGTAGTAAGAGCTTGATTAGCTTGCTCAGGTGTGTCTGGTTAGGGTTGGATCTAAACTTTGCAGGACACTGGGCCTCCAAGACAAAAGAATATTTGTGTATTCTTTCTAAATACTATTATTAAAACAACACTGGCACCTACGTATGAATGTATGTCTTATTAATCACTCAAAACTACGAAAAAGGAATAAAAAATGTATAATTAATGTGAAAAACATGATGTATTTAATAAATAAATGTTTACTAATATAACGAATTTAAATGGAAACAAATGACAGTTGTGTTTAATTCAATATTTCACTTGATATTTCTTTCTAATCTTGCAATTTCAAAGTGAAAATCCTTCATTAACATGACATTTCTATGACAGAAATATTATTTAATACTGTATTTACTTTACAGCAACTACTGCTTGATTTATTGAGCTTGAGATTTAACAGAAAAAAAACATAAAAATTATGCAAAAACAAACCTTTATGGTCCATTTACTGCAATCAAAACATAACTCGAGTTATTCTTCGGACATTAGGATGAAATATGACTCAGACAACAATTTCCACTCAATATAACTGGGGTCTGACGGCCTAGCAGAAAACATTCAGTGACACACACACACACACAACTACACACACACACAAAGATGAATCATCTCAGTGGGCGACTAAAGCTCATCCTCCCCCATCAAGAGCTCTTGTTTTCCATGTTTATTTATCTTCATTCTCTCTGTATTTCCTGTTTTTCTTTCTTTCCTTTTCTCTGTCCTCGTCTAAACTGGTCATATATTGTTGCACCATGACAACCGCATATTCCCTGAGGTTCACCTGGCAACAAGCATCTCTGCAGGTGATTCTGCTCACAATCTCTGCTTATTAAAGCTGAATCCCCTAAAGTGCCTTGAAACATGTAGCTTTGTCTGATATCAGGGCGGGGAATGTTATATAGCCCCTCCCTATTTTCAAAAACAGCCAATAGTATTTTGATTATATCACAGTTCTACCATTGAGAGGGGTTAAGCGAAATGGCATCAGACTCATGACATCCACAGTCTATAATAGCAATGCTGAGTCTGTTGAACTATTCATACAATGCATCCAATGGATGCTACACTCTCCCATAACGCAACAAGAGATAATGGGAGTGAAGCGACGCAACTGATGCGGGTAGGTGACGTGATAGTGACTAATGCTAGGTGTACATCTGCGTTTCATTCATACTATCTTTATTTATACAATATAAAACATACTTTTCTAATGGTTGTGTAGTAAATTCAAATTTAGTACATACTGAGTAGTAGGCGATTTCAAACGCAGCCCTTGTTTCCTGTATGTGCAGTGCATTTCCCCCTTGCTGCTTGCTGTAGATGAGTGTTCAAGTGCATTGTATCTACTGCATTCATCTTTGAATCTGAAAAAGAAAACATGGAAAAGTTCAGATCAACCTTTTTTTGGGTTAATTGTTTTAAGACTTTAAGACTAACACTGATACTTACACCAAAAAAACTCACATTTTGATTTCAGGCAGACTTTAGACAATTTTAGCAGTACCCCAGTTCTGGATTCACCCCATGTAGCCTTTAATAGCGAAGTGATAGAGCTTTCAATTTAACCTGAAAGCTAAATCAAAAGGAGATGTTTTGGTTATGATGGCAATAGCGGGATATGAATGGATCATCTCCGCTTGAAGATTGGAGAGGAAAGCAGGAAATTTCCATTCCTGAGCAATTGCGGTGGAGGACGGGGGAGAGAGAGGACACGACCTCACTCCAGGAGAAAGCACTTTAACACGTTACCATAAATGCGGAAACCTCCTGTCCCCGTTTCAAATTGAGCAGAAAATCAGCAGCTACGGGAGGTTTGGAGGGATTGGTGGTGAAATCACGCTTGACTGGCAGAGCAATGTCAGTCCGCTTTCTTCAGACACACAGACGACTGCTTCTACCTGTCCAAAGAGTCTGAATCTCTTGTTTGAGTTAGAAAAATCAACTGTTAAAAAGCTAGTCAAGCATGATTATATCAAGAATCATTTGCATACGAAAGACTCTTGCTTGATCGCAATGCAGCCACAAAATTCCAGTAGGTCCAATTGGATTTGCTCCATTTCTTCTGCTTCCTCTTCTCTAGAATGAAAGGCATTTTTCAGGGTCTAAACATGCTTGAAAACTCACAAAACTTTCCACACACATCTGAAGCGGCGAAAATTTACGCTTGTTATAGGTTTCGGAAGTGGGTTTGGCAAAATGACTCAACAGCACCATCTATGCACTTTTGATGTAATGGCCCCCGAGCTACGTTTCACTCACACTTACGAAAATTAGCACACACTTCAAACATGCCAAAACCTACAAAAAAAAGCAACCCAGACTCATTCTGAAAACGTACCTCCATGGACGTTTCTGGAGACCACGCAATACGTCCCGACGGCACGTTTTTATGCAGTTTTTGTTTTCACGAATCCGCCAGAGGTCGCTGTGTACGTTTTTTGAGATCTCAAATTTCCCTCGCGAGTGCCATTCGCGCCTGTTGTTCTCACGTAAACCCACTAGAGACCGCTGTCGACTCACTTTTTGACCAACTTTCTGACTGACTGAGCGAACGATCGACTGACCCACCCTGCCCCTTCCCAATTTTATCGATTAACCCGCCCACCCACTTCCCTAAACCCAACCAACATGTTTCAAAAGCAATCCAAAAAAATAAAAGCCCTCGTCTGATTTTATTATTTTTTTTACCTCATTTTCAGATTTTACCACGTTCTCACCCTGCTATTTCACATGTTTGTTTTATATTTTGGATTCTGTTTTTGTCTTACCTGCTTTCTGGAACCTCTCTTCACCGGACTCGAACCCCCGTCTTCGTGTTCAACTCCTCTCTGCATCTGAAATCCGCCGACGGATTTGGCGTGCTAACGGGACAAACTGGTTGCAGCCGGAATGCCGTCCATACAGAGGTAAGCGGTCATCTGGTAAGCACGAATAGGAACGGCGTCACACCGCCCCATAGCGTTCGTTTAAAAATGAAATGCAGCCATACATACCTCCGCCTACGTAATTCGCTGTCTCCAGAAACGTCCGCAGGGCTACGTTTTCACAATGAGCCTGTGTTGAAAAAAAGACTAGTCATGGCGGACTGACAAAGTTCAGTGCTTCGACATGGAGGAGGATATACTTATAACACAGCTACACAATTTCCAATCTGCCTGGAAATTCACAGGTTCAATGAGATTCTTCTCCTGAAGACATCTACATACCAATATTGATTCACAGTCATAGCGCCACCTGCTGACAGAAGTTTGGCATACATCTGTGATTTTATCTGATTTTTAAAATATATATATGTCAACTTAAATTATTATTGTCCACTCTTCTCTGTCATCCTAAGGCCACCGGGCGGTGGTGAGCCCGTGTGTGAGGTCCCTTTCATTGCTGATTACAGCTTTAATTGTCATTTTAAATCTCTCTCTCTGTATGCGTATATAGAGGTGAAGTCAGAAGGATTTACCATCCTGTGAATTTTCTTTTCTCAAATGTTTACCAAATGATGTTTAACAGAGCAAAGAATTTTTCACAGGATTTTAGATAATATTTTTTCTTATTTATTTTATTTTGGCTAGAATAAAAGCAGTTTTAATTATAAATTTTTTTTTTACTATTTTAAGATTTATCAGCCCCCTTAAGCAATATTTTTTTTCCAACTGGCTACCGAACAAACCATCATTATGCAATGATTTGCCTAATTAGCTTAACTTGCCTAATTAACCTACTGTAGTAAAGCCTTTAAATGTCACTTTAAGCTGAATACTAGCATCTTAAAATATGACTAGTCAAATATGTGCAGTCATCTTGGCAAAAATAAAAGAAATATATTTTGTTTATTACCTATATCTGATCTTATTTCCAATAAAGGTAATACATTTTGTTTCAAGAGGGGACTATAGTAAGACTTTTACCATTCATAGTAGTCAGCATGAACGTTAAATTGTGATGGTTTCCAATCTCTTCTTACAGCCCTCCATTAATCTCTTTAGCATATAAAAGAGCACAAGTCAACGTCTAAATGCTTTTCTTCAGAATAACAAGTGTCAAGAACTGCCTAGATTTCCAAATACTCCACAAGAAACCTGACATGACACTGAATTTTTTTTTTACGTTCAACATATGATCTTTGGAAAGGATATTAGCACATTCTCTACAATCAAGTTTGCAATGGTTTTATACAGTTGAAGTCAGAATTATTAGCCCTCTTGTATATTTTGCCTCCAGTTTTTGGTTAACAGAGAGAAGATTATTTTCTACACATTTCTAATCATAATAGTTTTAATAACTCATTTCTAATAACTGATTTATTTTATCTTTGCCATGATGACAGTAATTAATATTTTAGTAGATATTTTTCAAGATACTAGTATTCAGCTTAAAGTGACTTTTAAATGCTTAACTAGGTCAAAGTTAGGGTAATTAGGCAAGTCATTGTATAACAGTGGTTTGTTCTGAAGACAAACAAATATATATATCAAGGGGGCCAATAATATTGACCTTAAAATGGTTAAAAAAATGAAATCTGCTTTTATTCTAGCCGAAATAAAACAAATAAGACTTTCTCCAGAAGAGAAAAAACATTATAGGAAATACTGTGGAAAAATTCCTTGCTCTGTTAAACAATTCTGGAAATATTGAAAAAAAAAACAAGAACTGATTTGTTTGTATGTGGTCGTCCACATTCTGCTGCTGTTTCGTATCTGCTCATCCAGCTGCCAAACATATCCATCATTTCCTCTTATCTGAGCCCCACGCAGGCGTCTGTTCGTCCCGCAGCAGCACGTGTCTTCAGAAAGAGGTGATGTGGTCTTGCACATCCCACTCGTGCCATGAACCACAGAGCTGTCATTGTTTCATGCCTGGCATGTGATTTCGACAGTGACGCACGTTTGCCACCTCTGTTCGGCCACCCGTCCAGCAGACCGCCACAGAAAATCCCACTCAAAGTTGATGACACTTTAGAAATATGCAGTTGAAGTCAAAATTATTAGGCCTCTTGCGAAATTAGTTTCCCAAATGTTGCTTAAAGATTTTTTCAACACATTTACAAATTTATTTTAATAACTCATTTATAATAACTGATTTCTTTTGTCTTCGCCAAGACGGCAGTACATAATATTTGACAAGATATTTAGCAAGATATTACTTTTCAGCTTAAAGGGCAATTTAAAGGATTAACTAGGTTAACTAGTCAAGTTAGGGTACTTAAACAAGTCATTGGACAATAGGGGAGAGCAGGTATCATTTGTCATAAAAAAAAATCATTTTTAAAAGATAATGTTTTAGACAGAAACATATTTTTGCTGTGGTTACTAACTCAGACGTGTCGTCTATCAATATCAGGTGGTTTTTTAAACAAATATAAAACAACCTCAAACTAATTTTACTTTAAACAAAAGTTGCACATTGTTACTTTTGATCCCTTCAGTAGGGATAAAAGTAACACACGGTGGGTCAAAAGTAACACAATATTTACTTAATCTTGTTTATTTTAAACATATCTGACTATGACCTTGTTAATGTTCACTGCAAACATATTTTATCCTTTATTGTTGTAATAAAATATGAAATAGCATTTTCATTTTAAACTTCAGCTCCCTCAAATGTTTCAGCAGCAATCCAACAATGCAAAATGTTCACATTTTCTACATTTTTGAATATATTTTATAATTATTGGCATTATGTATTATATAATTGATAGATCTGATACATCTTTATTTATGTCTCTGTATAAATAATAATATAATATTATTAAATACGCATTCATTTTATAAAACGTTTGAATCAAAACACTGAAAACTCTAATGTGGATGTGAAAAGAAAAAGCTTTGTCTAATAGCAGTGGGGCATAAATAACTGTTACTTTCGTCCCCACAGGAACTCTTGGTATTTCATTTGATTTACTTTTAAACTGAAAAAGAGCCGCAAACTCAAGGATGTGTTATTGCACTTAATGACCTGTAGATTGATCAGGGCTTTGAGAAAACTGCTGTGTAACTTTCGTCCCACGTTACTTTCGTCCTGCTCTCCCCAAGTGGTTTGTTCAATAGCTAATCAAAATAAAATTACTTCTTAAGTGGACTAATAATATTGAAATAAAATCAGTTTTAAAAAAAAAACAATAAATGCTTTTATTCCAGTCAAAGTAATGTAAATAAGACAGTCTCAAGTAAAAATATATATTATAGGAGATTTCCTTGGTCTGTTGAACGTCACTTTGAAAATATTTGAAAAATAAATAAATAAAAAGCCTCAAACTAATTTTGATTGTATATTTAAAAATTATATTTGCAGATACAAGCCATATAAGCATTATTTTGGTTCCTCAAAGAACCTTTCAAGGAACAGTTGTAAAAAGAAGTGTTACATTTTGTAGAATGTAAAGAACATCAGTATAATACCCACCAAGCCATTTTGTGTTTAATAGAGATCTAAAAGACATCTAGCATAGATCTCTTAACTAAAACAAAGCTAAATTTGGGCTGTCAGTGAAAATCAAATAGACGTCTCGGTATAGCCCAAAATTAGACTAATCATCAAAAAGTCAGACTTCACATATATAGTTATTTATTCCTGTGTATTTGATGACTATTCTAGTTTTGGGCTATTCTTATACGTCTATTCGATTCTCACAGCCCAAATTTAACTTTGTTTTAGCCAAGTTGTCTATAGTGTGTTTAGACATCAATCCACTTGTTAAGTGAGACATCACGCGAAGCGGCTTCCAGGTCCAAGCGCTCAAACTGTACAAGGAGGCTCAACAAAAGGAAATAATCTACGTTTACTAAGCGCTGTAACACTAAAAATCACGATCACAATATATATCCATGCCTAATATCCGATAGCCAAAAAAGGATGTATTTGTTATAAGTTGTTAGAATATTAATGTCTGGAACTGGCTGCTGAGAGGCTCTTCTTCCTGCGCGAGACTGATTCAATTTAAGGTTCTTTATAGAGTTCACCTAACGAATGTCAAATTAAGTAAGCTATTCCCAAGCGTGGATGTTTGTTGTAATAGGTGTTGTCTGGCTCCTGCTGATCATAACCACATGTTTTTTTCTTGTCCAAAGTTAGAAAATTTTTGGGAGTTCTTTCTTTGATACTTTTTCTACAATTTTCTACATTTCTCTTGAGCCATGCCCTTTGATTGCTATTTTTAGTGTATCGGCTTTGCTGGACAACCTTTCAAATTAGAATGCTAATGTTCTAGCCTTTGCATCACTGATAGCCCGAAGACGGATTTTATTACACTGGAAGTCTTCCAAAGCTCCTCTGTCTCATGGTTAGAAGATTTGACGTCTTTTCTATATATTGAAAAAATGTTTTATTATTTATATTTTATGTAGAGTATTCAGTTGCTTTGACAATTCTTGTAGGTGCTAATGTTGTTGTGTGTTTTTTTTTCCTCCTTGGTGGTGGGATAGGGACTGAGGGTTTTTGAATGTTCTTCTTTACCCTTAGTTATTGTTAAAAAAAAAAGTGTAAATTATTAATATTGTGGCTTTTTTTTTGAAGACTGCACAAAAAATCTAACAAACAAACAAACAAACAAACAAACAAACAAACAAACAAACAAACAAACAAACAAACAAACAAACAAACAAACAAATAAAAAATATTGATGTCTGTGATGCAGCAAGTCCAGAGACTGATGTGTATTTAATGTGTGATTATCCCTAAAAAGTAGTCATTAATGAATATTTTCTCAGTTCAAATGGGTAGCGGCTTGGACCCAGAAACAGTATCCCAAACATCACCACTTACCAAGCGGATTAGACATCGTTTAAACACATCATTTGACCAATGCCAATATACCATTTCAATGTGGTCAGGTCATTGACACATGAACATTTCCTGCTTGTTATCATACTATTTCATAACTGTAACAAGAGGCAATTCAATCATATCTTCACATTACAACATCTATCATAGCATTATTTATTAATATGTGGACCTTTTTTGGATTCTCGGACGCTATCGAAATTAAAATGTAAAATAGGAAATACATAGGGACCATTGGTATTGTTTACGTCCCTCAAAATTGTCTATAAAGAACTTTACTTTTAGGAGTTATTTAGTTCAAAGACTTTCTCCAGAAGGCAAAGATATTATCGGAGATACTGTGAAAAATAGCTCTGTTTGGGAAATATTTTAAAAAAGAATCAATAATTCACAGGATGAGCAAATAATTTTGGCTTCAACTATAAATACAGGCAAATTGTTTTTTTTAGTGTATGAGACAAACACACAGAGCAGCAGATACACATCCCTGCAGATACACACACATACAGTACAGTCAAAAGTTGCACTGAAAAACAAAAATTCATTGGATTTACTACATTTTTTAGGGGGTAAATGATTGCAAACTATTTATACGGGCTGAATTTAAACCAACAAATAACTAAAAGTAATTTGTTGGTTTAAATTCAGCTCATATAAAAAATTAGCAACCACTTACCTCAACAAAAACGTAGTAAATCTAATGAATCTTTAGTTTTTTTCAGAGTGGCAAGAATGGAAAACTCACAAAGCAGCAGAAGAACGCACACACCGCCCCCGCAACCAATGGCGTGGCATGGCCAGAGCTTCAGAAAGGGTCTCTGTAGCACAAATGCTTATACAGTGGAAAACAATGAGCGCTCTGTGAAAAACCCTCGGCTGGTGCATTGTGTTCCATCTCTCTCTTGTGTTTCCCCCGTCTCAGCAGGCTTCAGTGTCCCGGGAGGAGGAGGAGGAGGAGGTGGTGGTCCGGCTCTCAGATGATCTCCAGGGGCTCCGATCTGAGCTTGATAAGCATGTGATTTCTCAATTCTGTTTGACTGAAGTGCTTGGATATCACCCAAGCCAGCGGCCTCTGATGCTCAGCAGGAGCGCTTATTTGAGAGAGAAGTGCAGCGATGTCTGATCTGATCTGATGAGCTGGCCATATTGACCCTTGTGGGAGCTGTATACTGTTATGCCCAGATATGCAATGCAACAATAGAGTATTTAAGAATAGTCCGTTTCAGAATTTTGATAGTTTAGATATCCCAGTTTGTTGAATTGGTTCGCCCTTATTTAATTTACACGGTGGTGTTGTTGTTGCTGTCTATTCGTACCCTTGTGTTACTATTCCTTCTCTACCCTCATGTTTGTCATTCAGGTTAGAAAGGCTGGAAGGTAAGTAAATCAAGTGACATCCATCTCAACACGTAGGTTTACAACTGTCTGGAGATACACTAGGTAAGACAGTAAGCGTCAACCCTTGTATTTTTGGTTAGGTTGTTAGTGTAGATTAGGACATCACTGACGTTGAAGATTTATTTTTCATATCTTTCGTTTAAATGTTTGTTTACTAAATTAGATTTTGATTATTAGTAAGTTTTGAAAATTAGTATTGTTTTGGTTTTGATTGGTTGTTTTCTTTAATGCCTCCCATAGCCAGTCTTTCTAAAAATTCTGTTGTTTATTGTTTCTAAAATTGTATGTATTGTAAATAACTCATTCACTGTTTCACCATCACCACTTGTAAATAAATCACTATTATTTGTACAGAAGTTATTGTTGTCCATCTTTTTTTTAAGGCATGGGCCGGTATAAGATTCTGACGGTATGATAACCTTAGATGAAAATATCACAGTTTCACGATATCATGGTATTTGCTCTAAAATATGTTTTTAACTTTCATTTTTACAATATATTTTATTTTTAAGAAACATTTGAAATATTTAAACTTAGTGAAGTTTATTTATGAACTAATTTCGAGAGGATCACGTGCTTATGATTGCTTGCAGCCACTCCCACATTAACCCGCATTTATGATTCACCAATCAGACGATTCCTAAGCCACTATAAATACCCTCAGTTCCATATAACAGCCATCTTCGTTTTAAAGAATCCCCCCTTCCACCCCTACTCCTCCTCCCTTCCTAAATGGGTGGCACAGTTGCCCAGTGGTTAGTACTGTTGCCTCACACACACACACACACACACACACACACACACACACACACACACACACACACATATATATACACACATATACACACATATACATTCACATACACACACACACACACACACGCATACACACACACACACACACACACACACACACACACACACACACACACACACACACACACACACACACACACACACACACACACACACACACACACACACACACACACACACACATATATATAGTTAACGTACAAACTATTAGTTATCCTGGGAAATATTCCAAATGATGTTTAACAGAGCAAGGAAATTTTCACAGTATTTCCTATAATTTTTTTTTCTTCATGAGAAAGTTTGATTTGTTTTATTTCAGCTAGAGAAAAAGCAGCTTTTAATTTTTGAAACCATTTTAAGATCAATATTAATAGCCACCTTAAGCATTTTTTTTCTGATTGTCCTCAGAACAAACTACTGTTATATAATGACTTGCTTATTTACCCTAACTTTAACCTAATTAACCTAGTTAAGCCTTTAAAAGTCACTTTAAGCTGAATACTAGTGTCTTGAAAAATATCTAGTCAAATATTATTTAAGTTCATCATAGCAAAGATAAAAGAAATCAGTTATTAGAAATGAGTTATTAAAACTATTATGTTTAGAAATGTGTAGAAAATAAATCTCTAGAAAAAATATAACCCCATGTATAAAATCAAACCGTATATATTTTTTAAAATTATATTCATTTCAATCCATTCTAATCTCTTTGTCTGATTATTATCATGGCATGCAACTGAACTGCAGTCATTGCTATATCCTGCTATGTGATTTATGTTTGTTACTGCACCACCTCAATTTCCTCCAGGAGATTAATGAAGAACCGTCCTATCTAGCAAAACCTGACAATGCAGAAAGCATTTATGCAGGTGTTTACACTTGTTAGGGTCTTGTATTATAAAAATACTGTATATAGTAGGAAATAATGTATTGTTGTGAATCTTTAAAGCTTTTATATACAGTATTGTTTTTAATCTTCTTTTTTCCTTAATCTACTGTATGTAAAACAGCTTTGAATCAAGCATTGAAGTCATTCAGGATGAAAATAAAAGCCTGGTTGAATTCAGAATAACAAACTAGTAAGAATCCAACCTGTAAACGAAACACTTTGAACGTATACGTTTTCACACAGAAATGTCTATCATTGCAGACATACTGAATACAATGTGGAAATGAAGGTGGAATGACTGAAATATTATTACCTTCACTCAATGCAGACAGGGTGCTAGTGTGAAATAAAGGTATGTTGAATGTATTAATAAATAATAATTAATAATTTAGTCTGTCCTTATGAGCATGTCATTGAAATATTTGATTAAGTGGTTCTTTAAAGAAAAATAACGACAGCTTTTTATCTTACAATATTAATCTCAAAGAAAACTCAAGGTAATATTGCAATCTTGCAAATAGAATAAAATTGTCTGAATAATCTCTCTGAGCCAAGCTCTAACGTCCACACACACATCTGTACAGCTATCTTTATGGAGACTTCCCATAGGTGTAATTATTTTAAACTGTAAAAACCGTATATTCTGTGCCTCTTCCCCAACCCTAACCCTAAACCAACTCTCACGGGAAACAATCAAACATTTTCAAAATACCAAATGGGAAAAATGTTCCCACAAGTTCAAACTTAACTGGTATTACTGTATTTGTGGGGACATTTGGTAATAATACAAGGCACACACGTACAAACACACACACGCACATTTGATTAAATTATTTGGAATGACTAATACTAATTAAAACAACACAGCATCCAAATAATCATAAAGAGCCTGTGATGTTTTACAGTACAAGCAATAGATACAACCATTGAGTTTCTTTTGTGTGACAATATTAAAATACTCAATCTATTCTGCGTATAGTAGAAGGTAAATAGATTAAGGATAAAGATGGCATCGTCCTCTCCACACATGCAGACTGCCTATTATTGCAGACACAGAACAGTACTTTGCAATTTGTTTAGAGTCACACACACACACACACAAACCGTTATAGTATCTCACAGATGGGTTAACCCAACCTCATAAAAAAGCTCCCACAATGTCAAGATTAACTGGTATTTGCAATACTTTTGGGGTCACAAATACATTTGGTCCCCAAAATGTAAGAAATACAAAGTGTATACAGACACACCCATGTTCACAGTATAAAACCACTGTGACTGTTGGGTTAACCCTAACCCCACTCCCCCAAAAAAGATGTTCCCACAAGGTCATAAATAACTGCCATTGCAATACTTGTAGGGACATTTGGTCCCCACAATGTAAGAATTACAAGGTGCAACACACGCACACACATACACACACACACACATACACACACCTTTGCAGCATCAAACCAATGGCTCCGCTGGATTAACCCCAAAGAAAAAGTGTCCCCATAAGGTCAAAATTAACTAGTATTACTATACTCCTGGGGAAATGTGGTCCCCACAAAGTAAGAAATAAGTATATATACAAACACACACACACACACGTTTACAGCGTCAAACCAATGTTACTGTTGGTTTAACCATAACCAAAAAATAAAATGTCCCCATAAGGTCAAAATTTACTAGTATTACTATACTCCTGGGGAAATGTGGTCCCCACAAAGTAAGAAATAAGTATATATATATATACACACACACACACACACACACACACACACACACACGTTTACAGCGTCAAACCAATGTCACTGTTGGTTTGACCATAACCAAAAAAAAAAAAGTGTCCCCATAAGGTCAAAATTAACTGGTATTGCTATACTCCTGGGGAAATGTGGTCCCCACAAAGTAAGAAATACCAAATGTATATACACAGACACACACACGCACACGTTTACAGCGCCAAACCAATGTCACCGTTGGTTTAACCATAACCAAAAAATAAAATGTCCCCATAAGGTCAAAATTAACTGGTATTGCTATACTCCTGCCAACATGTGGTCCCCACAATGTATGAACTACAATGCATAAACTACAAAGTGTATAAACACACACATTTATCAGTATCAAACCAATATCATCACTGGGTTAATCCTGACCAAAGAAAAACTGTCCCCATAAGGTCAAAAATACCTGGCATTGTAATACTAGTGGGGACATTTGGTCCCCACAATGTAAGAAATACAAGGTGTACACACACACACACACGCACAAACAAACACGTTTAAAGTATCAAACCAAGGTCATCCTTGGGTTAACCCTAACTAAAACAAAAATGTCCTCACTAGGTCTAAAATAACTGCTGTTGCAATACTTGTAGGGACATTTAAGTGTACACATGCGCACACATATATGACCCCCCCCCACCCACACACACACACACAGATGTGTTTACAGCATCAAGCCAATGTCACCCCTGGGGCTGTTTTCTTGGAAGTGGCTTAAGGATAGAGAGGGCGGTAGAGGAAGTGTGTATGTGTGTCAGAGGGTGTTTGTGCGAACACGTGTGTGTTGTGCGTTAGTGGCAGCAGGCTAATTCATCACAGGGGGCTTTAAATGGAGTCTCCATTACCACCTGCTTTCCTCCAGACTGACTCTCTCCAGCTCTGCATTACAGATACTGGGTCAGAGCGTCTGCGAGGAGACTCCTCATTAAAAATGGACAAGCAGGATTTTTCTCTATAGCCTATGCACATTTCCTCTGCGCTCGGGCAAAATAAATCCAAATTTATCTCAGGTACAGAGTACAGTTCTCCACAATCCCTGATTAAGAGGAAAACACAAAAAATGGGTGCAGATAAGAGACTTCAGAGATGCTGAGCTGAAGCTTATTCAAGAGCCGCAAGGAAACGAGACGGGTTCATTATATCACAAGACGTCACAAAGAACCTGAAAGACTACAGGAGACAATTTCAGTCCTGATTTTAAAAGAGATGTGCAACACAATGGGAACTAAATTTAGAGCCCTGATAAACCAGTAATACGTATCGTCCTCCACTTTCAAAGGTTGTCTTGGAAACTGCAGCATGAATAAGACAGATAACTTGACTGTCATGAAGAAAAGTTGGCTGCAATTTTTAGGACTTTCAGCCAGGCAGCAGTTTCTGTAGCAGTGCTTTAGTGAAAGAAATGTCAGACGCACTGCACTTCGGGCATTTGGGTCGAAGCGGTTCATTGCGCTGACATTTGCCAGAATCTTGAGACATTCTGTGACATTTCTCCTCAGAGATTTACTGTCAGTCAGTGAAGGAAACATCCTGCTCTGGAAACACTCGAATATGAGGGAGAAATTTCACTAATTTCTGCTGCAAGGTCACAGGTTGAGAACCTGAAACCATTTAATGTGTTTCTCACTTTGTAGACCAGTTTCTTTTGATTCAGATCAAAACCCAAAATTATAGACTACACACTACATGTTAAAAACACCACACTACCTGACAAAAGTCTTGTTGTCAATCTCAGTTGTAAGAGCAACAAATAATAACTTGACTTCTAGTTGATCACTTGTAAAAATGGCAGAAGGTCAATTTTTCAGATGAATCATCTGTTGAACTGCATCCCAATCATCACAAATACTGCAGAAGACCTACTGGAACCCACATGGCCCCAAGATTCTCACAGTGTTCAGTCAAGTTTGGTGAAGGAGAAATCATGGTTTGGGGTTACATTCAGGACATCCGAGAGATCTGCAGAGTGGCTGGCAACATCAACAGCCTGAGGTATCAAGACATTTGTGTAGCCCATTAAATTACAGGATAGCACTCCTTCTCATACTTCAGCCTCCACATCAAAGCTCCTGAAAGCAAAGAAGGTCAAGGTGCTCCTGGATTGGCCAGCCTAGTCACCAGATATGAACATTATTGAGCATGTCTGGGTTAAGATGAAGGAGGAGGCATTGAAGATGAATCCAAGGAATCTTGATGAACTCTGGGAGTCCTGCAAGAACGCTTTCTTTGCCATTCCAGATGACTTTATTATTCAGTGATTTGAGTCATTGCAGAGATGTATGGATGCAGTCCTCCAAGCTCATGACGGAGTCATACACAGTGCATTCCAACCTTTATTTTATTTATTTTATTTTATTGTACCGTTTTAGGTTTGTTTAGATGCTACACGACCTGTGTTGTGTTCATATTTCAGTCTATGTGAAGTTTAATATTAAACTAATTTCGAGAGGAGCACGTGCTCATGATTGCCCCAACTGGCCCACACTAGCTAATCACGATCTTCCAATTAAAGGATCCCAAGTCACTATATATATCCTCATTTCCTTTCTACAATTATCTTCATCTGGAAGAAACCCCCCTCCTCCCCTTCATCCACCTTCAGAATGGGCGGCACGGTGGCCCAGTGACTAGCACTCTTGGCTCACAGCAAGAATACCATTGACGCTGGGTCCTTGCTGGGACATCATGTATTTATTTCTGTGTGGAGTTTGCATGGTCTCCCCGTGTCCGTATGGGTTTCCCCCGGGTTTCTCTCACCGTCCAAATATGCTCTGCATTATAGACAAAATAAGCCTAAATATTTATTCTAAATGTCTTACTCTCAGGAAGTTCACCTTAGCCTTTGCAGCGGGGGAGTTTTGAAATCAACCTAAGCCCAATCTCCCCTCGCCCTGTGAAAGGGAGGGAACCCTGGCCCCGAGGATCCCTTGAGCTCAGGACTCTCTCCCGGAAGAGCATGCCCAACAAGCTAAGTATGTCCAGCCTGATCTCACGAGAAAACATAAGTATTTTACGTTTTGTCAGTTTAGTGGCTAATTCGTACGAGTTCAGTCGTACGAAATTGTACGATTTTAAAAAGGAGGCGTGGCACCTAACCCCACCCCTAAACCCAACCGTCATTGAGAGATAAGCAAATAGTACTAAATTGTACGAATTAGATTGTACAAATTCATACGAATCAGCCACTAAATCAAAAAGTTACGAATTGCCGTGAGATTGTGTTGGTATACATCATGAGCTAATTGTGAACTCTTGAAAGACCTCTTTTTTTCAAGAGTCTCGATTCATTTGTAAGATACACACCAATGTCTATATGAACTCACACTTGTCCAAAATGACCCAGACTAACAAAGTAATTGCACTACAGTTAATTTTAAACAAACCGAACCTTCCGAGTGTGAACATCACGTCCAGTATTATGTCAGGCTCAGTTTACAGGTCAGCGAAATTGATGCCTTTTTTTGCAAGCCAAATGCGAGTATTTGCTTTGCACAGCTCTCAGCCATGATGCTGGGGAGTTGTGGGAGGTTGCCATGGAGATGCAGTGCGGTTTCTAAGGTGCTCTGAGTCACTGTAGCGACTGATGTGTGGTGCTGTGGGTGGAAGCTTTGGCCGAGTCATAAGAGCCCATCTCCGAGTCTGCATAATATCCCTGACTGTATTCAATGCTTCAGATTGGGGCTGAACAATATATCGTTTGGCAATGTGTGTATCTGCAACAGTCACATCGCAGGATTAGATTGATTATTAAAGATTAAAAGATTAAATATATACATTTTTATTATTATTTATACGACGATGACCATGTTATTTTACATTTGATTGTTCAATTTCTGTACTTGAATACTGTTAGACTCCTTAAAAAACATTAATGCACTGTTTATTTGTTGATTTTCGCTAGTAATTTCTTATAATGTATGCAGATGCACTGCATAAAAAAAGATTTGACCATCCCAGTCAATTTAAATTAATGAAATCTATCCAAATAGAGCTATTCAAATCATCTAGTGACAAAACAAAATATCACAATGTCCGATTTTTCCAATACCGTGTAGCCTTACTTCAGATACAGCTTCATTATTGCTTTTTAATAAGAATAGTTCATTGTCGCATGTCAAAATGTGTCGCAAAATCAACTCAAATACTGCAGAATTTGACATAATAGATGAAGTGTAATGAATAAAAAGCAACTTACCTGATGGAAAATGGTTCTTTTAAATGCTTGCTTGGTCACCAATACTTCATACATCTGTAAAGTAGAATTAATAGTGAACATTTCAACAATGCTATCAATGGTGTTTATTTCTGTGCAATGTTAAACGTCATATTTGCAGTTATTGAGATCACATACTCATGAAATCCTGTAAATGACAGGCCTACTTTAACTGTAAAACACACCCACTGAATGAATATATAATATAAGGATGATTAGTATAAATACATGAATAATATAAATGAATAGAACTCATTTAAAAGCCTGCATGGTCAGTCTTTATCTGTGAGTAATGGTGAAAAATGGTAAACATTAAACCAAAAAACTAGATTGTGTGAGACAGATAACATCAAATACAAGTTGATGTTTCAGGGATTGATCCAAAACAGCAGAATATGAAACAATATATTAACTAAAATGACTAATTAAAACAATCAACATACCCGATAACAAATAGTAAAGTCATTAAAAACCTGAATGCTCACTCTTTATAGTCATTACAGCTATAAAATACATGTGATGGTCAAAATCAGAACAAAAACACAGTCCACAACATTAAAATTGCACACAAACACACAGAAAAAAGACAAAGCTGGGTCAAAACACACCTGGCCAAAGGGAAAAGGCGGAGTCAACACGTGATGATCAGAGGTCAGGTAATTAAAGGGCCATACACACATTAATGTTAAAAGTACATTCTCATACATTAAAAAGAACATTCAAACATCTAACCGAGAGCTATAGTATTATTATATTTCTTATATAAATCCTTGTAGCAGATTTTTTTAATTTAGACATTGATTATACATATACATACATATATATATATATATATATATATATATATATATATATATATATATATATATATATATATATATATATATACACAAATATATACATACACATATATATAATTTTGTTATTTATTCAGTAGCCATTTTATGTTTATTGCTCTATTATTTATTACTATTTTTATTAGTAGTATCATTTATTAGCATATATTTATTCGGGGATTTTTTTAATTTTATACATTAATTTACATTATTTAAGCATTAATTTAATTATTTGGACATATTTTTGATTTATTGAAATAAATATTATGTATTTTTAGGTCTTTTATGTATATATTTACACATTTTGTTCGTTTTGTAGAAACGATATTTGTTTGTTATTATATATATATATATTGTAGCTGCTTTATTTATGTTCATGGTTGTATTATTTATTACTATTTTTAATTTTGGTATTATTTATTAGCATTTAGCAGTCATTTTATTAATTTTACAATTATATATTTAACATTTGTAATATATATTTTCTATATTCATAATTATAACATTAATTTAATCACTTAGACATATTAATGATTTATTGAAATTAGTATTATTACATTTTTTGTCCTTTATTATATATATATATATATATATATATATATATATATATATATATATATATATATATATATATATATATATATATATATATAAATAATTTTGTTATTTATTTAGTAGTTGTTTTCTATATGTTTATGGCTGTATTATTTATTACTATTCTTATTACTAATATTATTTTTTTAGCATTAATTTATTGTCAGTTTATTTATTTATTAATTTTATTAATTACTTCATGCATTAGTTCTATTTGTTGGTATTTATAGTTTTTCAGGAGTGCAACAACACCAAGTATGCAAATATTATTGACGGCTATTATGAGTTTGCAACTTTAATTGTTTTATTTTTTACAATATAGTCAATGAATTTCATGATATGTGCTGAATAATAATATAAGGTTATAAACTGTAATATGTTGTTGCTATTTGCTGGAGAAATGAGCTTGCTACCAGAAAAAAACACACTTTCTTGTATAAAACCACTGCGCTACTGTCATGCAACTGAAAAATGCATTTGCTAATTTTAGTAACTGTACTCCCAAAACATCAGCCGAATGATGCTTGTGTACAGTATATGTGCACTGCGGCTGGTGGGCTGCATCTGCAGGGAGTGGGAGTTTTAAATAGACAATCATTAAAAGCGCACAGTGATTCGAAGCAACAAGCCGTCAAGGTGGCCCTCAGTCATTTGCTCAGCCGGATGGGATGCATTTTCACATTGCATTGCTTTTTCTGAGACTCAAACCAGTATCCGCAGCCGCCCTCCAGGCTTCAGGCCCGCCGTGACAATGCCATTAGTTTTCCATCGGCTGGAGGTATTTTCTGCCGCAGTGGGCTGAGAAATTGCCAAACATCCATGTCATTTAAAGAGGAGGATTATGATACCTGCGTTACTCACAAAAACCGCGTCTAGATCTGGCCATCAAACACAATCGATATCTCATTGTTTCGGGGAGCTTAACGTGGGTGTAAAGCATGCCTTCTAGCTGTATTACAGATTAGCGAATTAGGAGCGAGCACAGGTTAATAAAGGGCCTGGGTTGGAGCCAGTCTGCTATGAGCATGCATTAATGTCCTTCAGATGCAGATGGAGCAAACTTTTGGCTGACAGAGAGCTCTGAACGACGGGCATGAGAAGGGTTTTGTGCCATTACCAAGGCAACGGATATTTGGATGGAGAAGGAAGGTGGCCGCTGCGGTCGGTGGCGGGTAATTGCTGTGAATGATTACTGTAGATTGCCTGATGCAATTAGAAGCACGGTGTAAAAAACACAGTGAATGTGTGTCTGATTTAATTCTAAAGGGACTTTTTTTGTGTTTTTTAATGCAATCAGGGTAAAGTAGGGCTATTTGTTGAAGAAAACGTCAAGTTGCTGAATCACTTGTTCAAGCTGCTTATTTAAAATGAGTTGCAACAACACAATTATTAAGTATTTTTGGAGACAACTTAATTGTTTTATGTTCACTTACATTGTTTTCCCATCAGGTAAGTTGATCGTTATCCATTACACTTGATCTATTATGTCAAATTCTAGTCTATTAGAGTTGATTTTGCAACACATTTTGACATGCAACACTGAACTATTCTAAATAAAAAAAAACAATGATGAAGCTATATCTAGAGTAAGGCTGCAGGATATTGGAAAAATCGGACATGGCCATATTTTGTTTTGCTGCGATATGAATATAATAATAATAATAATAATAATAATAATAATAATAATAATAATAAAACACTATGTTAACTTAGTGGGGTATATGCACAGAGACTTTTAATTTTCAGCCAGCCAGCCCAACGTCTTTCCATTACAAAATCACCAAGTTTATGAAAAATGTCATTGCTCTTATTAAACATCACTTGGGAGGTATTTAAAAAGAACTAATATTTCCTTCATAAAAAACTGCATATGACTGTGATCCACATCCTCATCTTAAAATAATCCCAAAACTGTATATGTCCACAACATCATTCCATTGAATATTTGTAAAATAAACATAAAAATCAAGCTATTCATACATTATGAGATCTGAATTTTAAACATAAAGAAGAAAAACTCTAAACAAATCATCATGAACGCTGTAAATTTAAACAGACAACTCCAAATGAGTTCACCAAACACTGTGACCTCCAGGGCAGAGATTCTGTCAATCATGTCAGACCCCGCCCACATCTCCTACAGTCACCATAGTGATTCCCACTGCTCATTAAAAGCTCTGCAATTAAAGAGAGAGCAGCAGGTGCTTCCTCAGGAGCGTCCAGAGTCTGATGATTATCCCAACCTTTCCCAGCAAAAAAGACATGAGGAGGGGCGGCCCACGGTGATGAGCTGCATCCGACAGAGAGGAACCACACAACACCCGCCCATAATCCTCACACAATCCACAGAGGCCTGGAGGATCACAGGATAAACGGGCACCTGCTTCACAAACAACAGAAGCACACCGAAGAGCCAAAGACAAGAATAGACATCACGGCATTATCAACGTCACATAACTGAGCCACAGATGTCTAACTAATCTAGCTAAATATATCTGGTCTAAGGCAAAACAATAGCTTATTTACACTCAAACAAACAAACAAACAAACAAAAACGTGTGGTGTTTGTTCAAACTACTTATGTAAAATGAGCGAAAACAACACAATTCTTTGTGTTTTTGGGGGACAACTCAAATTTTTTAGGTTCATTCCATTTACATTTATTTAAAAAAACTAATAAATGACTTAATTCCTTCACGTTGTCCCAAACAAGTCACATTTATTTGGCAGTTTTTGGTCAGTTTTGAGATTTTGCTTCCATAGCTTTTAAACTAAGCATCATTTTAAGCACTTGTTAGCACCTCATGATTTTGCCAAGTACGATGTGATCCTGGATAAACATCTTTGTTAATCCTGGAACATCATTTTTGTTTGAAAATTCCCTACCCCTATACCCAACCATAACTGTAAATTATTCCCAAAAATCAGAGGGGAATAATGGTTGAATAACAATCATTTAAAAGTGTATAAATCTAACCATAAGCCTGAACATAAACTGTAAACGTATCCCTTAATTCTGATTGGCTGATTGAAATGTTGTTCCATGATCAACAAATATGGTAATCTATGAACATGTCCTACTTGGTGAAATCAGGCTGACAACACTGCTTATATTTATCATTTATATTTAAGGTTTTTATCTTGCACTGACACAAAAAATTTACTTCAATAGCACCTACATCAAACAAATGTTAAAAACATGCTAGCAAAGTGCTACAAGATCTTAGCAATGTATGCTAAAAGGTGCTACTAATATGTAAGAATGTGTGAAAACTTGCAAGCAGCATCCATGAAACATTCTAGCAATGTTTTATAACATGCTTGTGCTTGATAAATGTTAAAAACTGCTAGAAAAACATTTCAACAATATGCTAAATATGTTAGCAAGGCCTTAGAATATGCCACCAAAATGCTGAAAACATGCTAGCAATGTGCTGAAACATCTAAAATCTAATATAAGATGCTACTAATATGTAAGCATGTCTGAAAACTTGCAAGCAACAAACATGAAGCATAGTAAAAACAAAAAACATATTGTATAAAACATGCCAGAAACATGCTAGGCGATGCTAGAAAAAACATTCCTACAGTGTGCTAAAACATGTTAGCGATGCTTTAAAATAAGCTACCAACATGCTGAAGAAAATCCTAGCAATGTGCTGAACATGTAAATTCTGTATTTGTGTTAAAATCTTTTAGCAATGTGCGAAAACATGCAAGTAACATGCTAAAATGCAAACACACCAAATGAACGCATAACATTTAGTTTCAATAGTAAAATATTAGCAATGGGCTAAATTATGCAACTAATATGTTATAAAATATCCAGCAAATTGCTTTATTGTTTTAAATGTTTTAAAACATGCCGACAACATGTTAAAAGATGAAGAAAAGAAGCTAATCATCTGTTAAAATGCTATCATATAGCTAAAACGTGCTGTAACATGCTGTAAAACATGCTGTAACATTCAATTCAATTCACCTTTATTTGTATAGCGCTTATACAATGTAGATTGTGTCAAAGCAGCTTCACATAAAAGGTCATAGTAAATTGGAACAGTGTAGGCTAAACATGCTAAAACAAGTATGCTGTAAATGTGCTCAATAGTTTATTTTAGCTTATGATACATAATGTTCCTTAATTTTTGGTGACTTTTTCAGTGAGCTGACAATAATTTCCTAACTATAGGGTTTTAAAAAGAGAGATCTCCAAAATCCTCTCTCCAAACACAAACTGTGCGCACACTATTGAACTTATTCGGCAATTTGTAAGTGCGCTTGTTTTTTTGCGATTGTTTTATGAGAGAAATGACTAGGAATAATAAACGGCAGAAAAACGGTCAAACTACTTGCTCTACAAACAAGTGTGTTCATGATTATACATAAAAAGTAGAATAATACAATAAGAAAATACCTCAAGCATGAAAGCAAGCTGTTTTTAACGTCTACAAATCAGTGGAATTGAATGAGACTGGAAATCTCCAGCCAAATAGATTCCTGTGCCCACTCGTACGTGAAGAATAAGGTCAATACAGAGGGTTTATAATAAGTTAATTAAATTCAATCTGCTGGTGCACTGTACCCTCTACAATCTCTTTCGTTTGATCTCCAGCCATGAGAGAAAGGTGTTGACTCTCCATGACACTCATTTGTGCCAAAAAAAACAGCTAGAGGTCAATGAAAACAGCCCATTCTTACAATAACAGAGAAACGTTAATCAGGAAAGGTCGATGTGTGAAGAAAAACGCCCATGAATTCATCCTCCAAGATGAGGAAGGAGGGATGACACGAACCAGACCCACCGTCAACCAACATCCTCATTAACCTAGATGAGCCACGGAGGAGAGAAATGTCTGATGAAGGACGACTACTGCATTTTTTATTTCTCCTGTTCCAGCGTGAATAGAAAGAGAAGTGCTCTGCACACATTCAGCTCCAGCACTGACCCAGAAATGAAGACGATGGTGAAAGAAGAGTCACTCGTTCCCTCAGGAGAACTTTCAGATGGTCACTAGCGCAGAGGCTGACTGGAATGCAGAACATTTCAGAGCTGAGATGGATGAAGGGGTCATTCGGGCGCACTGGGACGCTTGCTAGTGGGTCACTGGACAGAACTACATCTATATAGACTATACAGGCACAAAATATTCAACAGTATCTAGAAGAATTATTACTACATCACCACAGATTATTTACTGTAAAAAAAAAACAAGTTATAGACTAAATAATGTTTAGTTTCTCAGGCAACAGCTGAATAATTTAGAGTGATATCTGCCGATATCTATACCGATATATTCCTATATCAATACCAATACCATATGAAATGTTCTCAATTTGGTGGTTCTGTTTTTAATAACCCAAGCATGTACATCCATCTTTCTCAAATATTATTGTAGCACAGTTTGTGATGAATACAAAAACAATACAAAGTTTGCCAATACTAATCAGTAGCTGAAATAAGCACACATGTCAGGGAAGTCAAAACATCCAAAGGGCCCAAAATCATCTCAGACCCCAGAAGGTTAAAAAAAGTACAATAATAATATTTTTAATGCTAATAAAAACATCATTTTATTCATTACACAAGCTGTTTATTAAATGGTCTTATATTATTCCGAGTCATATCTTTTTATAATGATATCTGGGTCGAGAGCGATGTTTGTGGTTCTGCCTTTAATACCATTTTAAAATAATAATACATTTGTAAATTAAGAAAGAATTCAAATAAAAAACAACAACCTTATACTTTGTATTGAACAAGCTGATGGTCAAATTAAGCAAATTAATGTTCTTCACTCAACAAATTCCTGAAGATTAAATTCAGATTTCTTGTTAACCTCCTAGGGCAGTGGTCACCAAACTTGTTCCTGGAGGTCCGGTGTCCTGCAGATTTTAGCTCCAACCCTAATCAAACACACCTGAACAAGCTAATCAAGGTCTCACTAGGTGTACTTGAAACATCCAGGCAGGTGTGTTGAGGCAAGTTGGAGCTAAATCCTGCAGGGACACCGGCCCTCCAGGACCGAGATTGGTGACCCCTGTCCTAGGGCTTGAGTGGCCACATACATGGACAGCACATTTTAGCTCTTAATGGGCTTTTTAAAATACTTTGAATGTTTTATATTTTGTTACAGACATACAGTGTCATCCTGTAACTGTTTTGCATCATATCAAATGTCCCAAACACTATATTTAACTGTCCAAAAAGGGAAAAATAATGTTTTTACTCTAGGATATTCAAAGCAAGTTTAAAAAAAAAAATCTTTGTTAAATACGCATTTAAAAATATTCAGGGAAAAGTGTTTGATGTAAATTGGGACCACGAGTCCACATATATGGACATAATTTTTCTCTAAAAGTACATCATATCAAAAGATGATGCTTAGATTTTTATTCTAATAAAGTTATAATAAGCCCAATAGCAAAGAGAAATAAAAAATGCTGGTAAAAACACCTTGGGCCTTAAGAGGTTATACTTTCTGAATGTTATTAATTCGTGTAATTTATATTCATCATACAGAATTTAAAATGGTCAAAAATGATTGGTCTTATTGGCTCATACTGATTATTAGCTGAAATATGGATCCTTACTCTATACACCAAATAATATATAATAATTGCATTGTATATAATATTGTATAATCCTAATTATACTATATTAAACCGACTAACTTCATGCTTAAATTTATAGTTTGCCATTTACGTACATGGAGGTCAAAAAAGTGTGCTAGTTAATATTTACTTCAACATATCTGTTACTTTGAATATTATTTAGCTTGAACCGCTATTATTTCACAATTTTTTACATTAAAAGCCATATACAGTCACATTTGTAAGTTGTATTTGATGAATACACCAAAGTGAGCATGTCTTTTGGCCCGTTTCCACTGAGTTGTACAGTACGGTACGGACTGGGTCGGTATAGGTCACCTGTATCAGGCTTGTGTTTCCACTGCCAAAAGGGTACTGATGGTATTACGGTTTCACCTTTGTTTTTCCGCGCTTCACTCTCACGTTTGAATTCCTGTAAGGATTATTAATATGAGCTTAAGAAGTTTTTTATTACATATATATGTACGCGCGGCGAGCTCTCTGGAAAAAGTGAAACTGCTCGCACTTTTAGACAGGCTCATAAAACAACAACAGGACACAGCAGATTTATTCTTCTTGCCTTTGTGGCTGTTCATCAAGACGATGACAAGGTTTGTTGGAGCTTGAGTCGACCATGGCTTGTAATTATATGTATATATTATTATGGTGTAATGTTTTGCCTGTGTTTTTAAAAATGGCGCTTCCTTTGTTTTCATTCTACTGCATCTGCGAGTGACGTATCTCTGATACCAATAGCGTTCAGCTGCGCGTCTAGCTCCGCCTTTTGGTACCCTTTTGTCGTGCTAGGTACCGTTTGCAAAGGGTACCCAAAAAGTGGTACAATCATAAAAGTGCACCGAACCGTACCGTACCATATTGTACCACTCATTGGAAATGGGCCATTTAATGCATTAATGACTATTAGGTTACTTTTTATAGCAAATAAACTATTTTAAGGCATCAAAAAACTTCTTATTGAAGGAAGCAATTTAAAAAGAAAGAGAAATGTCTTTCAGTAAACTTGGCATGAATGCGTATCTCTCTAAGCCCTCAGGAAAGTTTCATCGCCAAATTTGTTTCGCACATTCACAGACTTTGTGGAGGTTTCGATTCACTGGATCAGATCCTGTTTGAGCCCTTATAAATAAACATGTAAAAACGGTCTGCCTCCTCCACAGAGCTCCAGCACATGCCAGAACCCACACATCCAGCAAATCTGTCAAATATTCATCCCCACCATTGCTTTCACTTCAACAATTATTCGTTTGTGCTGCTGAATTATGCATTTTCTCACTGTGAAGCTGGACATTGGCGCTTCTGTTCTTTAAAACCAGCTTTGAGCATGCCTATGAAAATTTATGAATGAATCCTGATCAATTGTGGAGAGCTGTGAGGGTCCTATTAAAGGTGGGTTATCAAACAAACTGATTTCCATATTTGAAGCAATTTTTGAGCTTTATAGTGTGAAAAAAGCAATCATTTAAACAGTAAAGTTTTTACAATGTGGCATAAAATAGTGCTACCGATGTCTTATTTCATATAATTTATAATATATAACTTGTACTGATGGGTGATACAGTGGCTCAGTGGTTAGCACTGCCGCCTCACAGCAAGAAGGACACTGGTTCAAGTCCCGGCTGGGTCAGTTGGCATTTCTTTGTGGAGTTTGCATGTTCTCCCCGTGTTGGTCTTGGTGCTCCAGTTTCCCCCCACATACCAAAGACATGCGCTATAGGTGAATCGGGTAAACAAAATTGGCCATAACATTATCTAATGAAACCTTATCTTAAAGTGTGACCCAGAATGTTTAGATATCTGCACTGAAAAAAAAACAAGACACAATAAAAATCTATGAAAAGCATTTCTTCTTGCGATTCTGAGCTGCAGTCCGTCCATCTTGACAGTGATGTGAAGAGAATGGCTGTGTTTCCGCCTGAGTAAATGTGCAGTGCTCTCAGGCCCATCAAACCTCCACCAGAGATCGACCCAGCGCATTACCGTGAACACACTTCTCGCTTGCCCACATCCGCCGCAAGCCAACAAGAGCTCCTCAAAAAAAAAAATCTAACCTCATTAAAACAGACAAAACACACCTGTTCCTCTAGGACAGGCCTGCAATAAAGCCGCAAGGAGCCCTGGAAGAGAACGGCATCACCCCTGCTTTATGCCGCTATTATTGGAGCGACTGAAAGGAGAGCGGGACTTCTGGATAATGGGGTTATACAATAGCCAATGGCAGCTGCAGGGCAAGGGGGTTCGACTGAGACACTGTAATGACAGACGTCATGCTGGTCCTGGACAATTACCAGCCAAATATGGCAGATCAATCTCCAGCAATACAGCAGCAATCATCAGAGCAGAGGAAAGGAGGATGGAAATCTGTCACAGAACAAAGCGATTTGACAGCAGTCTGTCTGGGTGAAGGCCAAGAAACAAGACAAGAACATGAGTCCGATTTTCAGACGAAAAAATGAATATATGGTATTTTGCATAATTTAAATGATGGTTAACGCACATATGCAGTAAGGTATTGCATCAATTTTTTTACCTGGAAGAGATGCATATTCATAAAATGTTTTTGGTGGCTACAGTGTGTATTTAGCCACTTTGCAAATGGGTTAAGATGCTCAAGAGATACAAATAGATTTCGTGTTTGTGTAATTTTGGACCTGGTTGTGCTTCTTTAGGTTAAAATAAACTGCTTGCTAAATTGTCTAAGCCAATCCTTTGGTTACTCGTTCCAATGCCAATCGTTGATTTCAATGTGAAAATCTTGGGCTGTGGACAATTTGAAACTTGTATTGTTCTTTAATCAGTTTTTCCCACATTCAGGAGAGTTATGGTGTGGAGAAGCCCCAAAGAAGCATACCACCCAGGCTGTTGCATATCCACAGTGAAGCATGGGGAGGATCAGTGATGGTTTGGGCTGCAATATAATGGCATTCCCTAAGCCCAATACTAGTACTAGATGAGCGGGTCACTGCCAAGGACTACTGATCCATTTTGGAGGACCATGTAGACCTAATGGTTCAAAAATTATATTCTGAAGGTGGTGCTGTGTATCAGGATGATAATGCATCTATACACACAGCAAAACTAGTGACAGAGTGATTTGATGAACATGAAAGTGAAGTTGAACATCTCCCATGGCCTGCACAGTCACCGGATCTAAATATTATTGAGCTACTTTGAGGTGTTTTGGAGGAGCGAGTCAAGAAACTTTTCCTCCACCAGGACCACAGTGTGTATTTAGTCACTTTGCAAATGGGTTAAGATGCTCAAGAGATACAAAAGATTTCATGTTTGTGTCATTTTGGACTTGGTCGTAATTCTTTAGGTGTAAAAAAAAAAAAAAAAACAGTTGGCTAAATTATCTAAGCCAAATCGTTGGTCACTCATGCTAATGCCAAATGTTGATTTCAATGGTGCCAGCAGTGCAAATCTCGGGCTGTGGATAATGTGAAACTTGTATTGTTCTCTGATCAGTCCACCTTCACTGTCTTTCCCACATCTGGGAGAGTTATGGTGTGGAGAAGCCCCAAAGAAGCATACCACCCACCCATGCCACTATTCAGCAAGATGAATAGCTCAAGATCCCTCTGGCCACCATGCAGTTCTTGTATCTGTCATTCCCTAGAGGAATTGATGCTGCATTGGCTGTAAAAGGTTGCCCTACACCATACTAATGAATTATTGTGGTTTCAGTTTCATTGTCACAACCTCTGTTTATTGACAAACCACTGCAACACTAAAAATGTATCAAGTTAATGCAAGTATTACAAACGTTTTAAAAAGTAATACTTATATTGTTGTAATATTACAAATATGCAGGTTTTAAAAATTATGACTGTTTCTGAACACTATTTAAAAGAAATCCTCAATTTAATACATAGTATATGGAGTTTTAACATGGTGAAAATATAGTAACACTTAAAACAGTTAGCTTAATTTCACATTCACTCCTTCATAAGTAGTTGACGATCAGATACAAGTTGTTTGGGTCCAAATAGTCCAAGACAGTAAAAAATTATAAAATTCCGTCCCACATTATGTTAAGTGTCCTATGTACTTACACCGAAATTAATAATTCCTTACAAGGTACTTATTGTGTAAATACATGTATTCACTGTGTACTTATGCTTGATCAAATACCTGTATGTAATTACATCTATAATTAAATTCTGTAATTACATTTGTAAATACACTGTTGACCATACCTTACACCTTAACCCACTCTTAAACCTACCCATACCACCAAACCTGTCCATAACCCTACCGCTATCCCAACTCAAGAGCACCACAAGTGATCTCAAATACATTATGAACACAGTAAGTACATTGTATTTATTTTTTAATGCAAGTACATAGTAGTTAAGGACACTTAATATAAAGTAGGACCTACAATTCTTCTAAACACACTGTGGGGTAAATAAACTTAAATGTCGATTTCTAATCAAAACAAGTTCATCTTTTTTAATGAGTTGTTTATTTGAGCATCCTCACCAGACTGACATTGGTGTGAAGCTAGGTGGGGCTATGTCATGATTACCAGCGATTTCTAACCTCCAGAGGTCGCTGGTAAGAACTCACTTTCACATGGACTACATCTTTTGAACTACAAATTCAGTCATGCAACACACACACCTGCTCCAAGTCTCCACTGATTGGACTCCCACAGCTGATGCAGCTTCTGGACTAATCACACACACTACTTTAGCAGCACACACACTCACTTCCTTGCCGAGTCTTGTTCACCTGTAAAGTGACAATTCAATGCGTTTTCCTTAGTCTTGTTTCTACGTGTTTTGACCCTCGCCAAGTTTGTCTGTTTGTCCATGTTCACTGCCTGCCTTCCGACCTCTTGCCTGTTATAGTGACTACGATTCTGGATTTGCCTTTATTCATTTGTTTGCACCTGTGTTGACCCTTGCTTGCCTGACTACCGAATAAACCTGCACTTGGATCCTAACGTTGTCTCTGTCATCCACGTGTTACAGGCTATCAACTTGTTGAACCAATAGCAGATGGGGAGGTATTCTAGTGAAGCATAAATTAGCGACTTTAATTTGTATTGATTTACATAAAAAAGAGTGTTCCAATGCATTATTTAGCACTTATGCAGTGATGGAATTACTTTAAAATTAGGAGAATCTTAAGGCAAATGTGCTCAATGCAACCCAGGCTCATTCTGAGAACGTAGTCCCGGGGACGTTTCTGGAGACCGCCAAATACGTCCCGGGAGGTACGTATTTTTGCAGTTTTTGTTTTCGCGAATCCGCGAGAGGCCGCTGTGCTCACTTTTTCCCGCGCCGTTCTCGCGTAAACCCGCTAGAGGCCGCTGTCGAACGACCTTCAGCCTGTCTGCCTGGATGACAGAATGATTGACCGTGCGACCGGCCAATCGGCTGACCCACCCTCCTCCGTCCCTCAACCCAACCAACGACGATTCACAAAAGCCGTCCAGAAAAAGAAAAGCCCTCGTCTGATTTCTACCACGTTTTCGGATTTTGACCACATTCTCACCCTGTGACGAACTTGTTTGCTTCATTTTTTGGATTTTGTTTTTGTTTTCATACCTGATTTCTGGAACCGCGCTTCGGACTCAAACCCGGTCATTGTCGTCGTCGTGGTCAGCCCCTCTCTGCGCCTCGAGTCTGCCAGAGTACACGAAGAGCTAACCGGACAAACTGGTTGCAGCGGGAAAGCCCTCCACACGGAGGCGAGCGGCCGGCTGGCCGGCAAGCGCCGAAAGGAATGACGTCACACCGCCCGGCAGCGTTCGCTTAAAAAAATGAAATGCAGCCGTACGTACCCCCGGCTACGTATTTCGCGGTCTCCAGAAACGTCCACGGGACTACGTTCTCAGAATGAGCCTGGGTTGGCTCAATGTTCATGTAATTACAGTCCTATTTGTCTTAATTTTTATATCTTGGTTTTAGAGCCAACTGTCACATATTTAGACATGTTTTTGTGAGGTTCACCATTCAAAGTGTTCCCGTACCATTTCTCCACATGCACAACTGAGATAAAACATGAGTAGGTGACAGTTTTCCAAAAGTCTGATTACTCTGCAACAAATCAAACCATGGCACTAACAGATTTTCATATGTAAAGAGTGTTCCTGTCTGTCAACATCTTCCCTCAAAGACGACCGAAAATAGCAGTTTGCTCCATTTCTGACTCCTCAAAATACATGTGAAATATAAAAGAGCACCTTCTCTAGCTCGTGGGAGCAGAGTAAGATCTCATCGGGACCTGTTCAATGTGCAGCCTGACAGCTAATGCTTTTATGTGGATAAACAATTCCTCAGACAGACGCGGGGACGGATGCGTGCTGCTGGCCTTGAATAATGCAAGAGGAAAAGAGTGTGACTGTTTAAAAAAAACATATCTTTGTCGAGCAAAACACTCCGAGTTATCTCCGCGAACACACAAAAGCCAGAATTAGCACACACTACAAAAGAAATGCACGCAGGCGTTTTCATATAGCAGTTCGCCGTTCTTCCGGCAAACGTGTTCTGTTTATTAAAGAGCCGTTTGGTTGTGGTTATATAAAAACGTTTAGAAAGCGTTAACTAGAACGAGCACTGTGTGGGAGGTTTAAGACACATACAGGTGTGGACGGGTGAGTTACCCACACATCTGCTCTACAGACTTCAAGAACGATTCACAAGAATCACCTTCATCAAGAGAAAGGTCACGGCACGCAACACACAGCCATTTACAAACATTAGAGAAATGTTACTTTCAGTAAATGCAGAAACACACCGTGCGACAGGAACATCGTGTCTACACTGGACGCCATTGATATGAGGAAAACTAGATAGTTGGATTTAAATCAAGTGAACGGTTCACACTGGAGCCATGAGATACGAATTCAGTTCAGATATTCTTCACTTTCAGCATTCACATGGTCACAGAAATCCTTGAAATTGCTTGGAAAAATAATGGATTTAAAAAAAACACACTACCTGACAAAAGTTTTAGGAACAACAAACAATAACTTGACTTCTAGTTGATCATTTGGTATCAGAAGTGGCTTATATGAAAGGTAAAGGCCTCTAGATTACACTTATTTGACCAAAATAAAATATGATCATGCCTTGATTTCTAATGATTTCATTAGGACAGTATGGTTTGACTTTGCTTAGACAAAAGTCTTGTCACTGAACAGAAATAATGTCCAGTATAGAATATAAAGTCATGGTGCAGTGGAAACAGAATGAATATTGTGTCTGACTCCATCATGAGCTTGGAGGACTGCATCCATACATCTCTGCAATGACTCAAATCACTTATTATTAAAGTCATCTGGAATGGCAAAGAAAGTGTTCTTGCAGGACTCCCAGAGTTCATCAATATTCTATGAATTCATCTTCAATGCCTCCTACTCCATCTTACCCCAGACATGCTCAATAATGTTCAAGCTTGGTGACTGGGCTGGCCGATCCTGGTGCACCTTGACTTTCTTTGCTTTCAGGAGCTTTGAAGTGGAGGCTGAAGTATGGGTAGGAGCGCTGTACTGCTGAAGAATTTGCCCTCTCCTGTGGTTTGTAATGTTATGGGCAGCACAAATGTCTTGATACCTCAGGCTGTAGATGTTGCCATCCACTCTGCAGATCTCTCGCACGCCCCCATACTGAATGTAACCCCAAACCATGATTTTTCCTTCACCAAACTTGACTGATTTCTATGGGAATCTTGAATCCACGTGGGTTCCAGTAGGTCTTCTGCAGTATTTGTGATGATTGGGATGCAGCTCAACAAATGATTCATCAGAAAAATCAACCTTCTGCCACTTGTACAAATGATCAAGTAGAAGTCAAGTTATTATTTGTTGCTCTTACAACTGAGATCGACGACAAGACTTTTGTCAGGTAGTGTAGTATGTATGTGACAGAACCACAAAAGTCTTTTGTTGCATGGGTGTATTTTTGGCTATTATTCAAATTTTTGGATTTTCTTTTATTCCAAAAATCATCAAGTAAAGCTCATTTTCCATGTTATTTTGTAAACCTCCTACAGTAAATATATCAAAACATATTTTTAGTAATGTGCACTGCTAAGCAACTTTAAAGCTGATTTTCCAGATTTTAAATAGCTGTATCTCAGCCGAATATTCAACATTAACAAAAAATTTGGAAATAAAAATATTTATACAATTATGTAATATTTCTATAAAGTAAACCGAACTTTTATTAAAATATATTGCAATTCATGCACTTATTTGCATGAAAAACTTGGTTCTAGCTTTATAAAGTCTGTAATATTGATTGAGTTTGCCTTTATTACTCCAGTCAACATGAACCATTCTTACAGTCAACTGGATTAGAAAATAACTCTTCATTTAATGTTTATTAAAGTATATTATTATATACTTTATATTACAGTATATTAAAGCCCAAACAAGAATAGTAGTTCAACTTTCCTTTAAGAAAATCGTATTAAAATCATGTGAAATACATCTGGGACAAACCTGAAACTTATGGTAATGGAACATTCATTCATTCATCCATTTTCTTTTCGGTTTAGTCCCTTTATTAATCAGGGCTCGCCACAGTGAAATGAACCGCCAACTTATCCAGCATATGTTTTACACAGTGGATGCCTTTCCAGCTGCAACCCATCACTGGGAAACACCCATACACTCATTTACACACATACACTAGACAATTTAGCTCACCCAATTCGCATGCCTTTGGACTGTTGGAGAAACCGGAGCACCCAGAGGAAACCCACGGCAACACGGGGAGAACATGCAAACTCCACACAGAAGTGTCAACTGGACCCATCCAAGGCTCCAACCGGTAATGGAAGAATTTAACGCAAAAAAATTAAAGATGCAATTTTTTATAACATAAAAATGTTCCAAAACCACAATTTCTGTGTGTTCCAAATGTTTCAAACATGTTTCACATGAAGCTTACGTGGTTTTCAGCAAGAGATACAGTATTTTTACAGTATTTTTACCGTTTCCAGTGCATTTGATTGAATTTTACATCAAATTTGCCATTAGTGTTTGGTTAGATTGCACTCCTGTCAGAGATAATGTTGTTGCAAGTTTAACTAAATCAATTCAACTGAAATGAATCACAATCCAATGCCGATCACATCCAGCGTAGACACGGCGTAATAAGTGTGTGAAAACCAAGTGAAGAGAAAGCTAAAGTGTTTGGCAGTGCAAAAAATAAAAATAAAACAAAACTGCAAAAGTAAAGCAGTCACTAGTTCAGTTTATATATTCATATATATATTAAGAACAATTATACAAAAACAAACAAACAAAAATCAGTCTACATTACTGTTTTTTCCTTTCTTTCTTTTATCAACACATGGGTTTGTGGTGACTGTATGTACACAGGTCAGACAGAAGTGTGTGCTTGTCACAGTACAGTTGTGGGCTCAGCAGTGCGATCCAGTCGCGGTGTAGTTGGACATCTCTCTGCGGATAGTGCTGAACGGCGACAGCTCCAGTTCAGTCGTGCATTCGTGCTCATTATCATCACTAGCCGTAGCAGAAGAGTGAGCCGCGATCCCGCATGCATCGGCACAGCAGCAGCAGCAGCACTCCAGAAAAGCCCGACCGAAGGGTCTGCAGAGGCACAGCAGCAGCACCGGCGTCACAGCCGCTCGCAGAAACAGCAGCAACTGACTGAGCAGATGCAACAGCGCCATTGTGCTCTGCGGGACTCCAGCCGCCATGTACGCCGAAACCATGTTGCACACATTTTCAGGCACCACACAAGCACCATAAACGATCGCCAACGCAACTACAGTGCAGTTCATCTGGCTTTCTAGTCGGATCTGCTTCTTGTTGCCTCGTGCGCAGCCACGTTCTGCACGTCGGATGCGTCTAGCTGTCGCCACCGAGCTCCCGATGGTAAAAAGTGTGGGCAGGCAGAAATAGCAGCCGAAACACCACCACAATCGAGCACCTTCGTAGGTCAAACCCAACACGTAGAGGGTGTCCGGGAGTGAGGTGGAGATGCGGATTAGGCAGCGTTCAGATGTAGGGTCGTCCACCGTATTGTCGCCGTTTTCAGAGACCAGCTGTCGGATTAGGAGCTCGGGGAGGGCCAGGAGTAAGGCACCGATCCAGATGACGGCCAGCTTGGCGGCGGTGGAGGTGCAGTTCTCGATCATCTCGTAGTACATCTGGACGTTGGTGGCGGCTCGGAAACGGTCAATGCAGAGGGCGCACAGGGTGAAGGTGGTCACGCCAAGAGACGCCACCTAGGGGGAATAAGATAAATAAATTGGTTGTTAAAATGGAGGGAACTTAACTACTGTATTGATCTTAAATAAATTCCAAATTCCATTATTAAATTAATTACCATATATTTATACTTAAAGTTTATATAGACAGAGCATATATATATATATATATATATATATATATATATATATATATATATATATATATATATATATATATATATATACATACAATGCTCAGCATATATAGTTCTCTCTCTCTCTCTCTCTCTCTCTCTCTATATATATATATATATATATATATGTATTATATATATATATATATATATATATATATATATATATATATATATATATATTATTTTTTTTTTACTTAGATTTTAATAGTAAGCTCTACAATATTTTATTATTTGTGCATATACATTAGATAAGTTTATTTAGCAAAATAACTTATGATAATGGTTCAGAATTAGTAGACCCAAATTTATATGTTATAGAAAAATATTAAATACAAATTTTAAAAAGAGGAACAAACAAGAGAAGCAAAAAAAAAAGAAAAATTTTGTAGAAATTTTGTAAGTTGCAATTTTTTTGCAATATTTTGCTTAAATTTAATTGTATTATCTTTCTATTTCAAAATATGTTTGGTTACTGAAATATTATGTAAATAAATATATCTGTTTAATAAATCTGTTTTGTATATATATATATATATATATGTATTTTTTTCATTACTATACATTTTTTATAATAAATTTTTAAAATAGATATTTTATTAAATTCAATTACATCGCATAGTGAAGTTTAACTGCATTAAAAAGTCTATATTTAAAGATAATTCTGTCACAATTTATTGCATCATATTTTTTTTTTTTGCTCTATATATATATATATATTTAGATACTTTATGACAAAGATAATTCATAAATACAAAAATTAGTAATCAAATAATATTAAATATTTTTTCATTTTATGGAAACAACATTTCATACAATTAAAAAAATGAAAAGTCATGAAAAGTTTATGCAAAAAATGTATGTACTTATAGAGTGTTTCAATTAAATTAGTTAACATTTATTTAAATGTTATTATATTTATATTTTAATTAAAACATTCTAACTTTAGCATTTTTATGTGATTGTACATTATCATAAAATGCAATTTTATAATTAAAATTAAAATAACTTTTAAGTTTATATATATTGTTTATAATAAAACCAGTTATTCATTCATTAATTTTTCTTTGGCTTAGTTTCTTTATTAATCAATCGTCACCACAGCGGAATGAATCACCAACTTATCCAGCATATGTTTTACACAGTGGATGCCCTTCCAGCTGCAACTCGGTACTGGTAAACAGCCATACACACTCATTGACATACATACACTACGGCCAATTTAGTTTACTCAATTCACCTATAGCATGTGTTTGGACTGTGGGGGAAACTGGAGCACCTGAAGGAAACCAACGCCAACATGCAAACTCCACACAGAAATGCCAACTGACACAGCTGGGACTCGAACCAGCGACCTTCTTGCTATGGGGCAACAGTGCTAACTACTGAGCCACCGTGTCACCTAAAACCAGTTAATTTTATTATATACACTAACGCTTATAAAGTTTCACTACTGGTATCAGCTTTTGACATGTTGCTATGGTGACAGCCTGTCAGAGATACCTGCGTCATATGACAGTAGTCGTCTAGTGTAAATGGTTTAAGGCCAGTGGCATAAACAAACTGCTTGGCATCCAGCTGAACCCATTCCTACAGCTGTAAACACTGCGCTCATAACCGCTCGACACATAGCAGCGGTTTTGCTAAACGAAAAACAAATAGCTCTCTCATTCACAGACTTCATCTGCTGCGTTATTGAGACAGACGAGTCGGCATCCTGCAGGCCCAGCGATTAATTCAGAACAGGGGCCCAAAACTCTCCCAACGCAGCCTTTCCCATTGCGAAATGAGACATCCTGCCACAATAAATTGGCCGATACGAAGAGTATTTACAGAGGCGAAACAAAAGAAACAACAGCAATGAATTGAAGACAACTGTAGAGATTCTTGGCCACATTTTAGCAGCTGCGTCCCAGCGGATGATACGAACCCAAATGAAAGAGGCAACTAAGTGTTTGTCTTCATTATCATAATTACAGAGCAATCAGGCACATCAGCATCAAGGAGGAGACAATTAGCAGAACGACGCTCGTGATGTTGTGCACTCGCTAAACCAAAAGCTAGCCCATCTTTCACATCGCCGAAAGCAGACTGGTTGAATCCTTCATCATTTTGACAAAAAAGCACACTGTTCAGAATCCATTACGGACCATTGTGTCCATTAAGATGCTGTAATGGCACTGCATTACTTCCATAGGTGTGAAATGAATCCATCCTGCCCCATTACACACTCTGAATGATCTTGGTTTTCCACGTGGGCTCGCAGGATGAGCAATTTCTTAACAGCATGTCAGAAAAAAAAACGATGCTTCCTCTTGATGGCAAACTACTTGTTACTAGGCACGGGCTGGTTTAAGTTTATGACAGTATGATAACCTTGGATGAAAATACACGGTATCACGGTATTGTGATTACGACTCTGAAATATATATTTTTTAAATGTCTGGGTAAAAATGTTTATTTTTTTCCCTTTTATGCACAAAATATTATATTTTAAGCAACATTTGAAATACTTTGTAACAGTAAACATGTCAAGCTAATTAATTCAAATGAATTATGGACTTTTGCTGTCTTCGTTTGTTTCAAAAACTGATTTTTATTGTTTATTTTTAATTTAAAATGGCATCTTTGGATATCTTTTCTGCTGGAGATACTGTTGTCTTAAAACAAAACAAAAAAAAGTCAATAAAAAAATCTTACACATACTTGAGGAACGGTCTCGCAGGAAATTTTGACGGTTTTAAAACCTTGACTTTTCTAAGCCGCGATATACCTTAAAAACGATTATCATCCCATGCCTACTTGTTACTTGTGTATTTTACGTCCTGATAAAATCTCATTAAGCTAGAGTTCTGTCTTATGGCCCGTTTCCACTGAGTGGTACGGTACGGTTCGGTTTGGTACGCTTTTATGTCCGTTTCCACTATCAAAAAGCGTACCGAACCAAACTGTACCGTACCACTTTTTCGGTACCCTTTCGAAAGGGAGCCAAAAACGAGAAAGGGTACCAAAAGGCGGAACTAAACGCGCAGCTGAACCCTATTGGTTTACAGAGATACGTCATTCGCTTACGCAACAAGCCAGAATGAAAACAAAAAACCCGCCATGTTTGAAATACACAGCGAGAGATTACAGCGGAATTATTTATACATATAATAACGAGCCATAGTCGACCCGGGATCAAACAAACTTTGTCGTCGTCTTGATAAACAGCCACAAAGCCATGAAGTAGAGCAGAATCTACCCTGTGCCTCGTAGTTTTTTTACGAGGCAGTCTGAAGTGCGATCGGTTTCACTTTCTTCTTTGCGTTCGCCGTGCGTCTAACATTATATCTGAAATAACAAACTTCTTGAGCTGATGATCATAACCTGCGCTTGATTATTGACCTGCTTTTGAAACCCGATCCTGTCAGACACTGACAAACGTGAGATGGAAGCGCGAAAAAGCAAAGGAGAAGCCGGAAAAAAAGGAGCACATCATTGTTCAGCAAACGTGAACAAAATGCCATGTATAACTAAATTATTATCTTCACCTTTTTGACTAATTTGAACTCAGAATGACGGAATTACTGTCTAACAGAGGCTACATGTGCTGCTGAAGATTACAGACACAGATGAGAGGTTTTCCCTGACTGTAGGCTATATTTTGTGTTATTTTGAACCTAAATACGGACGAAATGTCTGCTATATGTAGTTCTTCTGTAATTGATAACATATTAGAGACTGTAAGGGGCTGTATGTGTTTATATATGTTCATTTATTTATTTAATATAATTACAGACATTACAGTAGGCTATTTTGGTTATATCATTGATCTGCAGTTATAATCAACTCATGTTCATTGAAAAGTTAGTAATAAACATTTCTACACAAGTATTTATGTGTGTAAAGCATCTGTTTTGTGAGAAGTGCTTCTCATATGATATGTGTGCGACCCTTACAGCTTTATTGTAGACATTTCCTCGAGCGAGAATGATGCGACTGAAACTTTCTGTCATACACCACGCCCACCAAAAGGGTACCCTTGGTAGTGGAAACGCAAGCCTGATAAAGGTGACCCGTACCGACTCGAACCGTACCGTACTGTACCAGTCAGTGGAAACGAGCCATTATGGATACGTCAACAACAACAACAACAACAACAAAATCCTAAATGTGAATTAGGTGCATTTCCATCAAGTTGTTATAGTGGCTAATCGTTGTATCGGTAACCTAGCAACAAACAGTAAACAAAGCAAGCATATTAGAGACAGCTGATTAATCATATGGATTTGTTCATTAGGTCAAAGTTTACTCAGCATCTCTCATTATTTGCATTGACCCTTTTTTGTACTTGTCCAAAATCACGCACAAGTCCAAAACCCACCTTTTTTAAAAAGAAAATAAAAAAGACTGTAGCCAGGTTTCTATTCTAACATCACGCAATCAATCTTTGCAAAGTTCACAAAAACAGCAACAAAATTCTAAATGCGAATTAAGTGCATTTACATCATAGATATATACACTAGATATTGCATACGGACACTGAGCATGCGTCAATAGTCCTCCACTGCACCTTGGTCCACATCCATTTTAAAGGAGCGATACCCTGTACTAAAATGCCAGTTATATTGATGCATTCCTTCCAATAGATAACAACAGGGTAGGCGACATCTAATGTAAATATCTACACATTTCCATCAAGTTGTTAGAGTGGCTGACTGTAGTATTGGTAACCTAGCAACCAACAGTAAACAAAGCAAGCACAAAGAGCTTAGAATGACCAACAGTCAACCTAACGTTCCATTGCAAGAGCATCGCCCAGCAACAGCCCGTGATTCCGCCATTTTGGAGTGAAAGCGATCGGCCGCCCATTGGATCTTATTGCTGTCGCGATGACAAGCAGCTGCTTTTGTTTTTAAAAAGCTAAACACAACCTAAAAGATGACAATACAACACTTACTATCACAATCATCAGCACTTTTAATAGTTTATTTTACAGACTTGTAATATGCTGTTGTTCTATTGTAATTTTCATCCCAAAATGGCCGCCATGCCATCTAGTTGCTGTTTCCCAAATCGCACTAGAGTGTCAAGTGCCTCTTGGTGATTCTATGCTCTTTGGCAAACATAATAGAGACATGGGTGTAATGTTCACTAGGGTCAAATTTTATTCAGCGAATGTGTTTCAATCTCCTATTATTCACATTATTCAAACCTTTTTCGTACAAGTCTAAAACCACCTCAAGCAAACATAATTAATTTTTTTTTCTCGCAAATTTAAGGGAATTTTATTTTAAATTAAACTGAATTGTAATGCAAACGTGAAAATTTCCTCCTTTCTCATGGGATACTTTAAATTTAACACAGAAAGATGGAAAGCCAGCTAGTCAGATAATCCTCAATAAGTGAAGAGCACTATCTCTGTGATTCACGAATGGCGGTCATGTGGTTTAAAGCTCATATTCTCCTTTCCTCTCACAGTAATCAAATCTCAGGTCTCTCTGCGCACCTCATGCTCAAGCTAACAGTCCCGACCGCGACCAAACCCTCACACTCACAGGCGTTTTCTAGCTTACAGGTTTTCAAGCAGCAGGTGCTGATGGCGTTGTCTGTGATGGTCTTTACTAACGGCTCATTAATTCTCTGATTAAGAGGCTCTCTAGAACGATGGAGGTGCTGGTTATTAATATGGTTTAACGGAGGCTTTCAGACTGGAGGCCATTTTTTGGGTTACCGCCAGAAGGAAGGGCAATAATTCTTACATACTGACAAATGAGACGGCACCGAGGCATGAGCGAGCCGGAGACAAAAGCTATTACACTAATACTGTAATATATGATGACCACAGAATGAAACAAATACATATTCTGCGTCACAAATTCAGAGCATTAGTAAGGGCGTCAACAGCCTGGATCAAAAACACAAACATGAAATGGGTTACTAATAGACTGGAAAGCTAATAAAATCTGTAACAATAAAAACAATTATAAAACAACAGCAGTATTTCACTCTCTCAAAACAGGTATGGAACAAGCAAAGGTTATTAAAGACAGAATTTAAATTTTTTGGGTGAACTATCCCTTTAAGGTAAACAACAACAACAAAAATGTTGCCATGCCTTATTTCTCATAAGATTTTTTACAGTATATACCAAATACATACAGTAAACCCAATTTTGTCACAATATTTTTTGACCCAACTTTGTCACAATATTTGTGAAAAGTAAGTCGTAGGCTACATAACATATTAAAAAGGAAGGCATAGAACTTATCAATGTTTAGGATGATTAATGAAGACAGTAGCCTGGTTTCTATTCATTGCACTACATTTCACTGATTCACTTATTTGAACTGTACACACAGTACCCACTGCACATGGACATTTCTAATTATGTACACACCCACTGTACATATACATTTGTAATTATGTTTATCTGCACACTTCTGATTACTAATAGCAACCTGTACATATATTCATTTATTGTAAATCTCTGTTCATAGCTAATACAACCTGTATATAATGTTCATAGTACATCCATCTGTAAATATCACCATAGTTTTTCTATAACTGCACTTTATAACTTATACCTGTATCCCGCACTTGCTGCTATTGCACTGCTGGTTAGACCGAAACTGCATTTCGTTGCATTGTACTTGTACATGTGTAATGACAATAAAGTTGAATCTAATCTGAATCTAATCTTAATGTGAAGTGAATTGATTCACTGAAAAGATGCCTTTCCATCAAGTTGTTAGAGTGGCTGACTGTAGGATTGGTAACCTAGCAACCAGCAGTAAAGAAAGCAAGCATATTGAAGACTATCGCTGCGTCTGAAATCACATGCTTCCATACTATATAGTACGCTAAAAACAGTATGCGAGACGAGTAGTATGTCCGAATTCATAGAATTCGAAAAACAGTAAGCAAGAAGTCCCCGGATGACCACACTGGATGGATGCTACACGATCCCAAAATGCATTGTGAGAGAATTCATGAATGGGAGTGAAATGACGCAACTGACGTGGATAGGTTATGTGATGATGACAAACTGGCGAATTTAGTACATCCGAGTTCATACTATTCACATTCATACTGTGTAAAACGTACTTTTAAATTCAGAGTAGTACGTTTAAATTCAAATACAGTGCCTACTGATTAGTATGCGATTTTGGACACAGCCTATGTCTATAGACTATGTCTATTGCACCGAGGCATGAGCAAGCCTGAGACAAAAGCTATTACACTAATATAATATGTAATACACATTTGTAATATATGACGACCACAGAATGAAACAAATACATATTCTGCGTCATAAATTCAAACCATTAGAAAGGGCAGCAACAAGCCTGGATACAAAACACAAGCATGAAGTGGGTTACTAATAGACTGGAAAGCTAATGAAATCTGTAACAATAAAAAAATATATAAATAAATGAAATAACAGCCGTATTTCACGTTTTCTCAAAAAAAAAAAAGAAAAAAAAAAAAGTACAGAAGCAGAAACTGGGGCAGTTCTTTTTAAAAAATAAAATAAAATAAACACCCAAGACTGGTTTGGAGAGTGAAAACAAAACAAAATCAATAATATTTGTGTCTCTTATTAGGACGAGTGATTAGAAAAATGAAAACAGAACACAAAAAATAAATAAATAAAATCCTCACTCGGACATTTGATTTGGAAAATTAACATAAATTAAAAAATAAATAATTAAACATAATAGATTAAATAAAATTTCCACAAACAAACAATCAATGGTTTGCTTTAATGTAAAAAAAATATTAGTTGACTTTACTTAGAATAAATGTGTAAACCTTTTGCTTTTAAAATGATTAGTTGACGGTACTTAAAAAAGTGAGTAAACCGGTAACCTTAAGATTAAGTAAATAAACTATGTTGATAATTATAACAAATATGTTAAATCAACTTAGCTCCAAATTGCAATCACTTTTTTAAGTAAAGTCAACTTGTTGCTTTTAAGGCAATGGTTTTACTCACCTTTTTAGCAAAGTAAATAGTTCCTTTTTACAGTGTACCATGATGCTGAGGATTAGATCTGGGCGATATGGCAAAAATGCAATCTCGATAATTATTTCCCATTTTGAACGATAACGATATGTCGATAGTTGTTAACAGTTGTTAGTTGTTAATGCTTCCAGATTTAAAAGAGTATCCCAACAATGGCTGAAGCCATGAAAATTAGAGAGTCCATTAAACGGCATAACATATTTTTGGCAGATAAATTTTCGTTGGCTGAAAATTCGATAATCTCTAATATCGACACACTTTTAGATTCCCATTGTTGCACATTTCTGCCGTGTGATTGGCTCTTAGATCAAAGTCCAGAGCTTTCTGTTATTGACATGAATTTTATTGCGATTCGATATAATATCGTTTATCGGCTCAGCACTACTCAGGATGCTGCTATGCAGTTGCTGAAGTATTTTTATTTATTATACTGCTATAAGCCAAAGTCAAATACGCCTCTGCAGCCACTTTGCTCATATAAAACAAAGCCCTCCTGCAAATCTCAATGTTGTGACTGACGTAATCTCCAAAAGCCAAAGGCCAGTCAAAACACAAGTCAAGTTAAAACACTGCTCCGACATGCCGCTCTCAGATTTACTGACCTACAGCACAAAGAAATGTCAGACCTCTAATAAAACAAACTCAATGATCAGACAAAACCAACTGGCTCCATTGAACTCCACAATATATTTCTCCACCCCTAAGCAGCAAGTTCGAACCAAAGCAGTTGTAAGACTGGAAGGATGCTCGCATGAACCACAATGCAGCAGTGTTATAATCTTAAGTGTGCATGCATGAATTTTTGAGCTACACGAGGCTTTGAGTAATGGAGCTGGAGGCGTTTTCTCCCAGCGGAGCACTCGCTCACAATTTGCCCTCAAGACTGACTTTACTCACCACTTAGCCTAAATGCAGTCACTGCCTATCAGCATTCATAACTGCACACGCAAACAAGGCCGAAAGCTCACATGCGCAGTGGCTTGTCTTCATTCAGCTTCGCTATTGTCACGCTGAGCCTCCTGGACATCTCTACTGCCACCGCATTCACTCTGCCCTCCATCCAAAACTCCAAAAATAAATGAGAAAAAAGCATCCTTCATGTTCACAAAAGCAACCTACGCAATCTAGATCTGCAGGGCAAACGGGTGGGTGAATTTCAGCCTTTCAAGCTTTTTTTTTGTGTATGCACAAGTATAGCTCCTGTACATTTGAATGGAGAAACGCTCACAGACAGTTTTCCCTCTCCATACGCACCAGACACTTTTAATAAACATGTTCCTGGAAAATGCTGTGCGATGCTGAGTGTGCTTCTCACAGGTGAGTGGGCTTGACAAGCCACCTGTAGAAAACACACTCTATCCTGTTTCTCTCTATATGCACCAGACACTTTCCTACAAAGACTCCGTTGATCAGTCTCGCCAGGATTTTGAGATCATTGAATTTAATCGCAAAATCAAGCAAACGCCACTCAATTTTGCAGACCGCACATTTTTTTCTGAAATGCCACATGTTTCCCGCAAATTCAGGGTCTAGACCATACCTGTTAACCCTCCTGTTTTTCCCGGCATTCTCCCGTATCTTACAGTTCTGTCCTGCTATCATCGTGTAAAGGTATTTTCCCGTATTTTCAATCTTTCTATGAAAGGGTGGCAATAAACAATAAAGAGTCGTTGCTCTCTATACGCAACCTATACCATCAAACCACCAGGGGACGCCCTTTTCTCTTAGATGTGAATCTGTTCTGTGCTTTCACTTTATTTAGGCATGAAAATGCTTTTAAATAAATATAAAAATGGCGCGATCCCCTTTTGTTTTCATTACAGGCGTCATTGTCCCTCCTATGCAATCCTCAAAACAGTCATATAGCAGTGCGTGACTGTCAGCTGACAAGCTCCATAGTGATAAACAGATGCTGTTTCCCAAATGGATTCTGTACACGTGATTTGAAGCAGAGCGAAAGTCTGGGTTTTGGGTGGGTGTTTGAATGGACATATACACATAATAATAACAACATGTAAAGATGTCGATCTTGATATTCCTTATTTTCACATCCCACTGTTGGCGGGTATGGTCTAAACGCATTCTATGATGTCATCACGACACTGATTTACCAAAAACAAAGGCCATGTGGACGCAAACAACACTCGCTAAGCCATGATTTTACACACATCAATATCGTAGGTGGCAGTATATACAGTTGAAGTCAGAATTATTAGCCCCCCTTTGATTATTGTCTTCTTTTTAAAATATTTTCCAAATGATGTTTAACAGAGCAAGGAAATTTTCGCAGTATGTCTGATAATATTTTTTCTTCTGGAGAAAGTCTGATTTGTATTATTTCGGCTAGAATAAAAGCAGTTTTTAATTTTTTAAAACCCATTTTAAGGTCAATATTATTAGCCCCTTCAAGCTATATTTTTTTTCGATAGTCTACAGAACAAACCACTGTTATACAATAACTTGCCTAATTACCCTAACCTGCCTAGTTAACCTAATTAACCTAGTTAAGCTTTTAAATGTCACTTAGTTGTATAGAAGTGTCTTGAAAAATATCTAGTCAAATATTATTTACTGTCATCATGGCAAAGATAAAATAAATCAGTTATAAGAAATGAGTTATTAAAACTATTATGTTTAGAAATGTGTTGAAAAACTTTTCTCTCTGTTAAACAGAAATTGGGGAAAGAAATAAACAGGGGGGCTAATATTTCTGACTTCAACTTTTATGCTAAAGACATCGCATGTTAAATGTGAGTAAGCATTCAAAGTCGCATTTACCTACAAATATTACTCCGAAAGACCCTGAAAAAAACTGAGGTGAGTGAAATTAGTTAAATAAAGTCGTGTTGTGGGCACACCACATAACACAAGCATGGTGTCACGTCTCTTTCACAGATCACGCGCTAGCAGAGCAGAAAGCAGTGTGTGTGTGCAACGCATGAGCAGAAGCAGCGAGCAGACGTTCACATCAGTGGCATTGGCAATGCACACCTGATTCACAGCTGTTGCACAGATCTATACATATGTAAAAACAAAACTTCTTTTACTTTTTTATCTGTGCAATGAGTCAGAGGTTTTTGATCTTTGAGCTGTTGTGCAGACATAATTTATTCAGATATATGGATACAAGATTTTTTAACATACAGTATCCTTGCATTCGATTAATGCATTTGGTTGCATTGTTTTGTGACTGTTTGTGATATTGTACTGTTGACATGATGTAAATATAATGCATTGTTTACATTCTTATGTTTATTGATATGCTCTAAATTTGACTATAAGGTACAAGCTTTGAAAAAAGAAAGATTCTTGTAAATGAAACTTGTGGGAACATTAAATTTACTGTATAATTTTATTTATTTGTTTTATTATAGATATGTTAATGAGTTTAATTGTTATTTGGTTACATATGAAATATTGAAATTGAGTGTTATTTTATGTTACAGAACCCAATGTATGGGGCTAGAAGTAATAAACATATATGTAATAAAGACTTCTGTCTGTGGTATTTTTTTTACAGCAAAACAACGCAAAATAATGCCACACATTTTCAGAAATCTGCAGCAAAATCAGTCATTTTAGGCCACAAAATCAGAAAAAAAAGTCCTGCAAAATCCTGGAGGGACTAGTTCTATGAATCGAATGAAGCCGCGTGTTTTCAAGCTTTTTTCTCTGTTTACACAAGTACAGCTCCTGTATGTTTGGGAGAAATGCTCACAAACTGTTTTTCAAGATTGTATTTGGCGTAAGTTGTAGGAGACACATGCTTTTCCTCTCCATATGAACCAGACACTTTCTTATAAACACTCAGTGTTCCTAAGAAAACATTGTGCAATCCTAAGTGTGCTTCTCACAGGTGAGTGGGTTTGACAAACCACCTGTAGAAAAAAACTCTTCCTCTCTGTGTGCACCAGACACTTTCCTATAAATACTCCATTACAAAGACTCAATAATAATAATAATAATAATAATAATAATAATAATAATAATAATAATAATAATAATAATAATAAACTGCTAAACTAACTCAGAATATTCATGGCATCTTTATTTTGCTGCTCTCTGGTGTTTTGACATGTTTCTTTTATCCTCATTTGTAAGATGCTTTGGATAAATGCATCTGTTAAATTAATAAACATAAATTCTGTTCATTTTCTGAATGATGAAATGTGTCATGCGTCATTATACAACATTATGTGCTACAGGTATGAATGAGCTCAGGATTGCTTGTTGAGGCTGTGGATTAGGGTAACAATGTAGGCATAATGATAATCAGTTTTCGGCACTAATTGCATCAGTTTTGCTTTATAAGACCTCAAGTTAACTCACAGGTACTTTTGCGTTGCCTGCATATGTTTTTAACTGTCAACTTGTGTTTAATGGATCATCAAAGAAAATCGTGTCAACCTAAAATCTCCTTTAATAATAAGCAAAAAAAAAATCACTTACATCCTGCATGACCTAAGGGAGAGTAAAGTAACATCTACCTTAAAATTTGGGGTAAACTATGCCTTCAAACAATAGTGTATTTACTGTTACAGTATATTACTGCAGTATACTGTACCAACACTGTACAGTAACAAACTTTTTAAAGTAGATCAAAACCTTTCATCTAACATTTCTGATCCACTTTAAATGCTGACTGTTGTAGATATACTACAGTAAATGAGATTTAAAAACGATAGAGTAAAATCAGGTAGAGATGAATGTAAAAAACAACAACAAATGAAATCTCGAACAAAAAATGAAGCATCTATGAGATTCATACTTGTGGTTGCCAGATATAAAGAGTTTAAATCTGCCAATCAGAGCTTTTACTTTCAGTATTTTTGCAAGCATGCAATAAAAACAAATAGAGTAGATAAAAAAGCTAAAATGTATAAAAATAAAAAAACTAAATCCCAAATAACAAACAAAAATCAAGATTCTATGAAATTCCATACGTGTGGTTGCCAGATATCAAGAGTTCAAATCTGCTAATCAGAGCTTTTACTTTAAGTATTCAAGCATGCATCAGTGACACTTTAACATCCACTTCAAATGTTGACGACTGAAGATATACTACAGTAAATGAGATTAAAAGAGGAGATAAAAAGCTCAAATGTATTTAAAAAAACTCAAATCTTGAACAAAAATCAAACTTCAATAAGAGTCCATACTTGTGGTTGCCAGATATCAAGTTTAAATCTGCCAATCAGAGCTTTTCCTTTAAAGCATGCATCCGCGACACTTCAACATCCACTTCAAATGTTGACTACTGTAGACATACTACAGTAAATGAGACAACAAATAGAAATAGAATAGATAAAACAGCTAAAACGTATTTAAAAAATAAAAAAAATTAAATCTTAAAACAAAAATCAAGCTTCTTCGAGATTCCATAGCTGTGGTTGCCAGATATCAAGAGTTTAAATCTGCCAATCAGAGCTTTTACTTTCAGTATTTTTGCAAGCATGCAATAAAAACAAATAGAGTAGATAAAAAAGCTAAAATGTATAAAAATAATAAAACTAAATCCCAAATAACAAACAAAAATCAAGATTCTATGAAATTCCATACGTGTGGTTGCCAGATATCAAGAGTTCAATCTGCCAATCAGAGCTTTTACGTTCAGTATTTTTGCAAGCATGCATCAGTGACACTTTAACATCCACTTCAAATGTTGACGACTGAAGATATACTACAGTAAATAAGATTAAAAGAGGAGATAAAAAGCTCAAATGTATTTAAAAAAAACTCAAATCTTGAACAAAAATCAAGCTTCAATAAGAGTCCATACTTGTGGTTGCCAGATATCAAGTTTAAATCTGCCAATCAGAGCTTTTCCTTTCAAGCATGCATCCGCGACACTTCAACATCCACTTCAAATGTTCACTACTGTAGACATACTACAGTAAATGAGAGAACAAATAGAAATAGAATAGATAAAACAGCTAAAACGTATTTAAAAAAATAAAAAAATTAAATCTTAAAATAAAAACCAAGCTTCTTCGAGATTCCATAGCTGTGGTTGCCAGATACCAAGAGTTTAAATCTGCCAATCAGCGCTTTTTTTTTAACTTTCAGCCGTTTTGCAAGCATGCATCAGTTACACTTAAACATTCACTTCAAATGTTGACTACTGTACATATACTAAAGTAAATGAGATAAAAATTGATAGAATAGAGATAGAGTAGATTGAAAAAAAGCTGAAATGTATTATTTGTTTAAAAACTCAAACAAAAATCAAGCTTCTACGAGATTCATACTTGTGGTTGCCAGATATCAAGAGTTTAAATCTGCCAATCTGAGCATTTTTGCAAGCATGCATCAGTCATGAATAGAAGTCTGAAGCAACATCTGGGATGCTTCACAACAAAGCAACTGAAGTGCTTTCATTGAATTTTTCATTTAGGTTACGTCCCATCTGTAATTTGGATCAACAGAAGCTTTTCCACTTTCAAGCACAATGAAACATGGTTCTGCAGCCCTAGTCTTGCATTCATCACAATGACATCACTCATTAAAGACAACAAGCAGCGATTGGTCAGGAAAGCAAAGTGTAGTCTGACATGATTCTTGCCTTGAGCCAAAAATCACTATCCGCCACAGTGACTACTGCAACACTAGAGAAAACTAGTGTGTAATCTGAATCCAGCATGAGATGTTTGGCATTACGATATTGTTTTCAAGACAATTCATCACTTCTACTGTAATCTAACTACACTAATGTCAAATTAAATGGAATTTCAGATGTACTCATGCATCATGGCTGCTTTTTAGAACTGCACTACAGTATTTCAATCAAATCATTAAACACTGGTTTTCAATAAATAATTGTATCAGTGTACAAATAACCATGTTGCAGTAACAAACACTAATGAGTATCAAAAAGAATAAATAATTTAAAATACACATAACAAAAATGCTAATTTAGAGGGGTCAGTAGTTAATAGTCATGAAATCAATGTTGCAATGAAATGTAATAAAGAAAATGCTATTAAATCAGGCGTCAGGCATTTATCTTAATGCATATGCATGATTTCTTGTTGATTTAAGGGGGAAAATGCGATCTGGATATATTTGGACACTAAAGAAGGGTGATGTTTGATTGTTGCAAATGCATAACATTATAATAATGAACATTTCTGTAGTCAATCCCTAACTGTCATGAAAATAATGTAGCAAAGCAATGCAATGAAGTAAATATACAATTAAATCAGGCGTCAGGCATTTTTCTTTATGCATATGCATCATTTCTTGTTGTTTTAAGGGGGGAAATGTGATCTGGATATTTTTGGACACTGAAGAAGGGTGATGTTTGGTTGTTGCAAATGCATAACATTATAATAATGAAAAGATCTGTATTAAATCTCTAATTGTCAGGAAAATAATGTTGCAAAGCAATGCAAAAAATAAAAAAATAAATTTAAATCAGGCTTCAGGCATTTATCTTTATGCATATGCATCATTTCTTGTTGATTTTGGGGGGTAAATGTGATCTGGATATATTTGGACACTAAAGAAGGGTGATGTTGCAAATGCATAACATTGCAATAATAAAAATGTTTGTGGTCAATCCTTAATTGTCATGAAAATAATGTCGCAAAGAATGCAATAAAGAAAATTCAATTTAATCAGCTGCAAGCATTTATCTTAATGCATTTGCATCATTTCTTGTTGATTTAAGGGGGAAAATGTGATCTGGATATATTTGGACACTAAAAAAGCGTGATGTTTGATTGTTGCAAATGCATAACATTATAATAATGAACATTTCTGTAGTCAATCCATAACTATCATGAAAATAATGCAGCAAAGCAATGCAATAAAGTAAAATACAATTAAATCAGGCGTCAGGCATTTTTCTTTATGCATATGCATCATTTCTTGTTGATTTTTGGGTTACAATGAGATCTGGATATATTGGGACACTAAAGAAGTGTGATAATTGATGGTTGCAAATACATGACATTGTAATAATGAACATTTATTTATGGTCATTTCCTAATCGGGTCACACTTTATTTTGAAGGTCCGTTTGTTGAATTTAAGTTACACTGCATCTACATGGCAACTAATAGATTATAAGTGGACTGTCAGGTTGGGGTTAGGGTTAGCGTGAGTTGACATGCTTGCAAAGTTTCTTAAAGTCAGTTAAATGTCTGTTTAGCAGCAGTATCAACAGATATTAAGCAGATAGTCTACTAATACTCAAATGGACCATCAATAAAGTGTTACCACTACTGTCATGAAAATAATGTTACAAAGCAATGCAATAAAGAAAAATACAATTAAATCAGGCTTCAGGCATTTATCTTAATGCATAGGCATCATTTCTTGTTGATTTTCTGAGGAAAATGTGATCTGGATATATTTGGACACTAAAGAAGGGTGATGTTTGGTTGTTACAAATGCATAACATTATAATAATTAACATTTTTGTAGTCAATCCCTAACTGTCATGAAGATAATGCTACAAAGCAATGCAATACAAAAAATTCAACCAGGCTTCAGGCATTTATCTTAATGCATATGCATGCCATGTTGATTTAAGGGGGGAAATGTGATCTGGATATATTCGGACACTAAAGAAGGGTGATGTTTTGTTGTTGCAAATGCATAACATTATACTAATAAAATATTTTATGGTCAATCTCTAATTATCATGAAAATAATGTTACAAAGCAATGCAATGCATATAAATACAATTAAATCAGGCTTCAGGCATTTATCTTAATGCATTCTTGCTGATTTTTAATTTTATTTTGGACGGGAGGAGGGGGGGGGGCACTAAAGATGAGTGATGTTTGGTTGTTGCAAATGCATAACATTCTAATAATTAACATTTTTGTGGTCAATGTCTAATTGTCTTGAAAATAATGCTGCAAAGCGATGCAACAAAAAAGAAAAACCAATCCGTAATGCATAACTTTTTTGTTTTTGAAATGTGATCCGCATGTTTTTCTGTGTGAGATTCAACAGGACCCACGGTTACTCTTTGACACTAAAGCGGAGCAGTGTTTGGTTGTTGTAAAGAGAGCTCTGCTGAAACTGGGTGTGGTGGATGGCAGCGGGGTGCCTGCAGATTTCATGTCAAATGATTGGTTATGGTTGCACCGTACAGTATGTGACGGCAGTGGGACAGAGGTCAGAGCACACTGTCAGTGCAGGTGTCCTGAGGGCAGGGTGGATGTTCTTTTGCATGCAGGGAGCACTGACGTCTCTTCAAAGAGACAGAATTACCCACGATGCCACGGTTTCGATACCTCACCCTTCAGAGCAAGACATTCAAATTCTCCTGAATGCATTAGTGCATGAAACGCTAGAACTATAAAAGAAGATATTTTGAAGAATGATGTGCTATAGAAGCCTCTATTTTCCTGTTTCTAATCCGTTTTATTATATGAATTGTGATACGTTTAATTCATGTTGTGCAATATGAGATATGTACGCAATATGAATAGATATATCTTGTAATTAAGCCTTCATATTTCTATAAGTGGACTCAAACTGATCTCAGTCATGCTGATTTTAAGCTATTTAAATATGCATTATGAAAATAGTATTATTTATTTATTTTAAGAGTGCAGACATACCACCTGTTTCCTACCGGATTTATTATCTGCATTAGTCTATGGTTAAACTGAATTCAATTTTTTTATGTACAAATTATAAACAATATATAGCTAATAATAATTATTATATTTAATAATATATTACATACTATGTCTATTAAACATTATACATCCCACAAGAGAACTTTTATAGGCTTAGATGTTTACTAAGTATTGATGCTTGCAACATTATATGCACATAAACATATGAGTGAATATGGATTAGGTTACCTCGATATATGGTACGACTTTACAGGTGAACTGGCCCAGCAGCCAAGTCTTTGTGAGTTGGTGAAACACCACGAGGGGCAGGCAGAACAAGAGCAGTGCGAAGTCCCAAATGGCGAGGTTGGCCAGAAGAGCATTGGAGATACTCCTCATGTAGTAGTTATGGCACACGACACACATTATTGCTATGTTCCCCGTTATTCCCACAGCAAAAATAAGCACGGAGATGATGGTGATTGCATACGCCCCGTATGTTTCGCTAGTGACCGGGTAGAAAGGATTGGGGAAGAAGATGCTCTCCTCATCCTCAGCATACGGAGGGGTCATTGGTGTGGCATCCCATGGGTCGTCTAAGGGTTTGGTGTGGAATTCAGTAAGATCGAATGGGAAATCGGTGGAGGTGAGAGCTTGAGGTTTGGGAAGCGGTTCCCACATGGTTAAAGAGGATGTCAGGGCGTTATAATAAGTTTCGACTGGTGTCAGCGGGGGAGCGCTTTTATTCGGGCCCCTTTTCGAGCTCTTGAAGGTTTTCTTGTGGTGCTCCTTTGTGCCTCTTTTGCGTCTGTGGTTTCTCTCTCGCTTGCTCATTGAATGCGGCTTAGAGTTATTGTGTCCACCTACTGTTCCCATGGTAGCGGGCATCTCACCATTCAACTTTTTCCTTTTATGCCGCCGCAAGCGCTTCTGTGAGCCACTCACCGTGACCGTGTGTGTTCTGTTGGACAGCAGATGTCTGTATCCATACTGTCTGCTCTCCAGAAGCAGCCAGAGATGCGAAGACAAGTTGCTGTTGTCTCCTGAAGTCTGTCTGATGGTGTCAAAGGCAGGTGTACCCGCGGCTTGATGCCCCGCAGGGTGTGTGGCACTGGCTTTTGCATCGTGAAGGCTCCTATTAGTAACATTGGCCGTCTCTTTGGTGTGTGCGTTACGGTTTCCCCCGCGCAGCAAAACATGTGGGCATCCCGCAACGAAAAAGATCGTCCTTAAAAGCAGCATCTGCATCTTCAACGGGTCCGTGTGCACTCTCAAACACTCGAATGCGGGATATTCTTTCACATTCTCGGAGGGAAAAAGTTCGCACGTGAACGATCAGCGGGAGCTAATTAAATCCATGCAGACTTTTCCTGTTACACATCCACACGGATGCAAACCCTCCTCGGCTAGATTCTCTCTTTGCGTTCCTCGTTTCTAGCAAAGCGCCTTATTTTCACATCCACGCGACATTACGCGAAAGCGCTATAGTTGCGTTTGTGCTTCTGAAGCGCACTGCATCCCAGCCAGCTGCAGGAGTCGGTCGCATCCCGCGTTATGTTGGGCGCGGCAACCTGTGCTCGTCCTGCGCCTCTGCCGTGCGTGGAGTCCCGGGGACGCGCTCCGTGGCGCGAGCGGGCGGGCGGGGATCTGCTGCTGCCGCGAGTGAAGAAAATGGACGGACTCTCTCCTGGCGGATAACCTTGTTCTGTCAAGCCGGATCCATCAGCATCACCGCCTTGGACCACCGCAGCTGGAGGCGACCCCGCCCCGCCCGTGCGTAGTACATTCATTACCATGCGTAATTACGCATGTCAACAGAATCATAATCCGATCAGTCATGAGTGTAACACGGGCTTATGCGAGTTCAAATATAACCTAATGTCACAGTGGAAATGTGCAACTGCTTATTGTGCGCAAATATTACGAGACACAGGCTGCAATAACAAATCGCGATATTAACATTTTCAGTTTATACGATATATTTGCATATTGCACATATGCTTTAAACAGTCATACGATAAATACTTCTAATTAACGTATCAATGGAAAACGTGAATTTTAGTGCTTTAAAAATGATAAATCGCAATAACATCCAAAAAGAAAAAGCTGTGTTTGCATAATGTATACACAGTGTACTAAAAAAAAAAAAAAAAAAAAAAAAAAAAATATATATATATATATATATATATATATATATATATATATATATATATATATATATATATATATATATATATATATAATTTGTATTAGATATTTGATTAATAAGCATATAAGCATTTTACCCAACATATTCATGCATGTACAAATTAAATGCGCATAATACACACACACACACACACACGCACACAAACAAAAGCTTTTTGTACATTTATTATTATTATTATTTTGATAATAATAATTTATAATTGATAATAGATAATTAAATATTATTATTTTGATAGTACTAGAATTTATAGACAACCTCTGCATGATATTTTCTGCTCGTTTTTGACCCATATATTACACTTTATATAATATTACAGTTTATATAATATATAACTAAATAACAAAAGTCATTAGATGTCATAAGCTTATAAAAATACTCCATTTGAGATGCAGAACCAAAATACTAATCCTTTAAACTCTTTATTCTTTCCCTTCACTTTGACAATAGTCAGCAATCAATGAACTGTATGATCAAATTTAGTATGATCATTTCTTCTTTTATTTAATGCAGTAAGTACAGGTATAATAAGTCTGTAATTTAATATTTACACAGAACATTATATCACCCACAATTTTGAGATTGAAAGTTATTTAATACTTCAAAGTTACCTCATTTTAATATACTCTATGTGTAAGCCTATACATGCAATATTTCATTTTAAATGTATTTGAAGAATTCAGTAAATATTTAAGCAAACAGAAAAACTTCATAAGCAAAACACAATGATTTACTTTTAAATATGCAGAAGCCTATTTAGAAATGCAGTCAATACTGTTATTTATAGTATTTCTCATGTGCATTAACATCTGCACATATTAAATGTATAAAGTGTCCATGTTTTGGGATAACAGCATAACTAAAGCAGCTTACTTTTACTTTAGAGAACTCTTTAGAGCATTGGTATGTCGAACAGGTTTTCCTTGCCTGTAGCAATGTCACAACAGAGTAAAGTATTTTGAGCGGAAGGGCAAGAGCAGACTTGCTTCAGGTTTGTTTCCTGCTGGACAGAAACTTGGGCTCAGAGGCGAACTTTTGCAAACAGCCAAGAGCCTTTCATTGCCTTGCATAACATCAGTGATTATGTGGAAACCTTCCTTATTTAGCACAGACATGCTTTAGTTTCTTTGTTCTGCCTGGTCCAAAGTTTCCCCTCTAAGTCCTGCTGGTCATTCAGAGTTTGGCAGTGTAAAACGGAAGCCAGGCGCAGAGCACAAGTTGGCAGAGACTTTGCTAGTAGTGAAACTTTGTTGCCAAATCTAAGCATGGGGTTCAGATGTGAAATATCTAAGTTAATACAAAACTAAAAGCTGATAGAAACATTTTTCTGAATGGAATTATGGCATCTTTGTGTTTGGACTGGATGTTTAAATACATTTAAAGTCAGAATTATTAGCCCTCCTGAATTATTAGCCCACCTGTATATTCATTCATTCTTTTGTCCTTCGTCTTAGTCTCTATTTCACAGGTCACCACAGTGGAATGAACCACCAACTATTCTAGCATATGTTTTATGCAGCGGATGCCCTTCCAGCTGCAACCCAGTACTGGGAAACATGCATAAACACTCGTTCGTAGTCACATTCATACACTACGGCCAATTTAGTTCATTCAATTCTATAGCACATGTCTTTAGACTGTGAGGGAAACCAGAGCACCCGGAGGAACCCCACGCTAGCATGTGGACAACATATTGTGATATAGTTTGGGCAAGTACTTTCCCTAGTACTTTTCAAAACATTTTTTTTTCTTCAGAAGCATTTTGTAAGGATTGCAATTGATTTACTCTGTCTACTACACTGAAAACATTATTCAAAGATAACTCCTTGGATTTACTAACTTTTTTACGTTAAGTGGTTGTAAACAATTTATTTGGGTTGAAATTAAACAAACAAATTAAGTAGAATTTTCTTAAATTTAATTTGTTTGTTTAAATTTAACACAAATAAATTGTTAGCAACAGTTTTGCAGACATCATTTTTTTTCTGTGTATTTTATTTCAGAAACTCCATCTTCTTTCCATCTATGACATTAACATTTTTCAATTCTGATGAAGGTAACATGACAGATCATTTCAGAAAACATTTTAAAGTAAATTTACAGGTTCATTGTTATTTTACTCGTCAATTTTCAAGTTTTCATTTTCCCAAAGTTCATACAATACAGCGCAACACTTGATTGGATTTAGGGGCATTAAATTATGGAATGATTTACCTCGTATAATAAAAAATTGTTCCTCTTTAACAGGTTTTAAGAGATGCATAACGGATCACTTTAATGTTGTTTTGTAATGTTGTAAGAATTATATTGTATTGCTTGTTTTCATTGCGTTTTATGGTTGTGTGTGTTTGTAATTTTGTGTGTATTATTACTCACTTGTGATTGTAATTTAGCATTTGTTGAATGTAATTGTTTTTATTATTATTATTTAGGTAGAATCTCTAAATAAGCATTTTTGCCTCTTCTTGCACATCATGGCTCATTATTTGTTTTTCTTTAATATGTTTGTATTCTTGTGCAAAAAAGAAAAGAAAAAAACATGCAAACTCCACACGGAAATGCCAACTGGCCCAACCGGGACTCGAACCAGTGATCTTCTTGATGTGAGACGATAGTGCTGAGCCACTGTGTTGACCTTAAAATGGTTTTAAAAAACTGCTTTTATTCTAGCCAAAATAAAACAAATATGCCTTTCTCCAGAAGAAAAAATATTTTAGGAAATACTGTGAAAATTTCCTTGCTCTGTTAAACTGCATTTGGGAAATATAATCTAATAATTCTGACTTTATTTACGGTTTTATGAGAAGGCTAATAGCGTTTTACTGTAATGTGCTTGTGTTTATGACAGTGGTTTAACTCTAAATCTATAGGCACAACAGCATTATAAACAGCTGTTTTTATCACTAGGCAATTGGGTGTGTGATTTGAGTAGTACAGATATTTTAGCGATCTAAAGCGCCACCTGGCTGTGGACAGCGGTAGTGCATATAATATGGACGGAAAGAAGGCCTGAGAGACACGAACTCACCCTAAAACCACACTCAATGACCACAATATATGTGTACTGCATGTCTAATGCAATGCGAACCTACTTAATAGGTTACTGAAGTGTGACTTTCTTAGAGAATGAAGCCTGAATCACCTAGAGACAGAGTATTACTGTGATCAATCACCTGCTGTCTACATGAGCGCCGGGTGATGAATGACTCCCATATCTCTGAACAAGCAGCGGCAATATCTCACTGCTACTGTAGATGCACAATATCGCAGATTTGACTTGGCATCACTCAATCAATCAGTAAAGCAATCGATCTATGCTTCACGTCAGTCCTGTACGACTTTTTTTAGTGCTTTGAAATGTAAAGGGGTTGAAATGTAAGGTTTCATTTTAGTTAATGTATTTACTAACATGAACTATGATCAATACAGTATTTATTAAAGTTCATAATTTACTAATGCATTATTAAAACACAAATTCATATTTGTTAACATGTTAATGCACCGTGAGTTATCTTTATTTCTATAAACTAATGCTGTAGCAAGCATGAATAAATACTGTAATATTTATTATGTGTTCATGCTAGTAAATGCATTAACTGATACAACCTTATTGTAAAGTGTGACCAACATAATTTAGCTAATTGTCTAGGCTTCAGATATTCATCATTTAAAAGACTCATGGTCATCACTCACAACTAGGCCCACATGGAATCCGCGAGTGCAATGATGGGCTAACTGCAGATTTTTAGCCCATCTTTTAGCCAATACAGTATTTTTGCTTGTCTAAATGTGTGTAAATTTATATTTATTCAGTTTTTAAATTAATCTCAGTAATGTTATTGAATAATATGAACATGCTCAGTTGATTTATTTACAAGTTTGTAAAGTAATATTTTCTGTCCTTTAGTAGATATATTATATGAGAGATTTTGGTCACCAAAGTGGATCTAAATGGATTTGAATTGCAAACATTAAATAAAAGTTAGTAAAGGTATTATTTTTTACTCCTATATTATGTTTTTAGTTATAATACTCCCTAAATCATTCCGCATAAATCTGCATATTGTTTTTTTACTAAATTCTGTGCAGAAATATTAAAAAATGTCCGCAGATTCTGTCTGACCTTACTTATAACTAGTGTGTGCCAAAAAAATTAATAATTACATATCTATATCTATCTATCTATCTATCTATCTATCTATCTATCTATCTATCTATCTATCTATCTATCTATCTATCTATCTATCTATCTATCTATCTATCTATCTATTAATAACAATTTTATAAATGTAAAACAAGCTATATTAAATAAATTTTTGTTTTAAGCTGGTCTTGGTGGGTGTACACTAAAACCACCAGAAGGTGGTGACACGTCCCTGTCTTAAAGAGCATTTCAGTGAATCACTTATTCAAATGATTCATTCAAAACAGCTGATTCATTTAGAAATGAACAAGTGACCTTTTTAAATTAAGCTTTTATTTTACCTAAGCCGCTTTTCCACTACCATGCTGAACTGTTCTTAGAACACTCTAGTATGGTTACAGTTGTGTTTCCACCTGATCCTGGTACAGCACAATTTCAAACCATTCTGGGCCCACAATTCTATTCATGGTTAGACAACTGTGCTGGACTGGTAGAGCATGTGTGCGCATAACGTCACCACTCCGTTACCTGGCTTCTAGTTACCTATACTGTTGTTGGCTAGACAAAAAAACAACTGTTCTGCTCTGTCTTTGATTGTAACAACTATTATTGGCAAAAAGACAAACATTGTGTTTAAAAAGTGCAGTTTATTCAATATATTTACTACTTGTATACACTGTAAAAATGCTGGGTTCCACACAAATTCCTTCATGTTGTCCCAACACAAATCCATTAAGTTAACCTAATCATTTTCAGACATTTAAGTTAAATGAAAACTATAAAAATATAAACATTAATATATTAATATTATTATATTAATATATTAAATATTCTAAAAAAATAACAATAAACATAAAACAATTAAGTTGTCCGCTAATCTAAGAATTGTGTTGTTTCAACTCAATTTATATAAGTGTAGTTTAAACGAGCAGCAAAAGCTCTTTTTGGAGTGTCTTTACAGACTGCTGTATAAAATAAAACATGCATTGACATTTGCTTCTGTGTTTAAATCTTATAAAATTATATATATATATATATATATATATATATATATATATATATATATATATATATATATATATATATATATATATATAAATATATATATATATATATACTTTTTGCTTTCATAACTGCTTTCTAATAGGCCTCAGCTTCATAAAAAAGTGAAGCTTTTAGACTCTTGAGACTCAATATCTGCTCTCACACATCTGAACATGACGATTATTTTGCTGTTGTAAATGATAAATATCACCTACTCATAACAGTCTCAAACAAACAGACAGGACAATACCAGTGTCCTGAAGCCGTCACATGACCACTCTTACTGGGTCAGTAGAGGTCTGAGTAAAAGCCATTCAATTCTCCACACAATGGGACAGAAACATCGTATCACTTAGAAGAGTGGCATGATGACAGCAGTTAGTGCTGAGTGCAGAGAGAGAGCCAATGGAAGAGGAGTGTCAGTAATGGCCTCTCGGATTGCTCTGGATGACTCACACACACACACACACACATACAAACACACTCAGATCCTCCTTTCTACCAATGCACCGACTGAACCGAGCAACAAATGCATCCCTGAGCTTGTTCAGGGTTTGTCAGCTGAGATTTTGATTTGTTTTTATAACCAATCATTTGCTATTCAGTTGCTAATCTGCCTGAAAGAACAAAACATTACACTTAAAAAATGTTATTTCAACCCAATTCTGGGTGTAATAGGGACTAAACCAACTGCTGGGTTAATCTTATAATTAAATGAATAGAATCACATTTAACCCAATGTTTGGGTTAGTCCATATTTTATGCAGTTTATATACACTACCTGACAAACGTCTTGTCATCGATCTCAGTTGTAAGAGCAACAAATAATAACTTGACTAGATTTAGATTTTAGATTTAGTCATTTAGCAGACGCTTTTATCCAAAGCGACTTACAAATGAGGACAAGGAAGCAATTTACACAACTATAAGAGCAGCAGTGAACAAGCGCTATAGACAAGTTTCAGGTGTGTAAAGTCTAAGAAGCAAAACATTAGTAGAAAATTTTTTTTTTTTTTTTTTTTTTTTTTTTTTTTATATAGAGAGAGAGAGAGAGAGAGAGAGAGAGAGAGAGAAAGAGGGCTCAGTTAGTGGTATAGCCAGAGAGGCAATTGCAGATTAGGAGGAAAAGTGGAGACTAAACAGTTGTGTTTTTAGTCGTTTCTTGAAGACAGCAAGTGACTCGGCTGTTCTGATGTAGTTAGGGAGTTCATTCCACCAACTGGGCAGATTGAATGTGAGAGTTCGGGAAAGTGATTTCTTCCCTCTTTGGGATGGAACAACGAGGCGACGTTCATTCACAGAACGCAAGTTTCTGGAGGGCACATATATCTGCAGAAGTGAGAGCAGATACGAAGGAGCACAGCTAGAGGTCACTTTGTAAGCAAACATCAGAGCTTTGAATTTGATGCGGGCAGCAACTGGAAGCCAGTGCAAACGGGTGAGTAGCGGAGTGACATGTGCTCTTTTGGGTTCATCAAAGACCACTCGTGCTGCTGCGTTCTGAAGCAGCTGAAGAGGTTTGATAGAACTAGCTGGTAGCCCGGCTAGCAGAGAGTTGCAATAGTCCAGTTTGGAGAGGACAAGAGCTTGAACAATAAGTTGAGCTGTATGTTCAGATAGGAAGGGTCGGACCTTTCTGATGTTGTAGAGTGCGAATCTGCAAGATCGGGCAGTTCTAGAAATGTGGTCAGAGAAGTTCAGTTGGTCATCAATCGTAACTCCAAGGCTTTTTACCATTTTGGATGCAGTGATGGTTGCTCCATCCATCTGGATTGAAAAGTTATGGTGAAGGGTCGGGTTGGCAGAGACTTCAAGCATTTCCGTTTTCATGAGGTTAAGCTGGAGATGATGATCTTGCATCCAGAGTGAAATGTCTGACAGGCAGGCTGAAATGCGAGCTGGAACCGAGGGATCATCAGGGTGGAAAGAGAGGTATAGCTGGGTGTCATCAGCATAGCAGTGGTAGGAAAAACCATGTTTCTGGATGACTGTTCCTAAAGATGCCGTGTAGATAGAGAAGAGAAGTGGTCCAAGCACAGAGCCCTGAGGTACCCCAGTGTATAGATGCTGTAGGTTGGACACCTCTCCCCTCCACGACACCCTGAATGACCTGTCCGAGAGGTAGGAACTGAACCATTGAATAACAGTGCCTGTGACGCCCAGTGACTCAAGCGTAGATAGCAGGATCTGGTGGTTTACAGTGTCAAAAGCAGCTGATAAATCCAGCAAGATGAGGACAGATGATTTAGAGTCTGCTTTAGCCAGTCTGAGGTCCTCCACGACCGAGAGCAGGGCAGTCTCAGTTGAGTGGCCTTTCTTAAAGCCAGATTGCTTGTTGTCCATGAGGTTGTTTTGAGTAAGAAAGTCTAGGACTTGATTGAACACTACTTTCTCCAAAATCTTGGCCATGAATGGAAGCAGGGATACCGGTCGGTAGTTTTCAAGTAGCGTTTGATCCAGGTTGGGTTTCTTTAGCAGAGGGGTTACCCTAGCCTGCTTAAATGAAGTAGGGAATAGACCAGAGTCAAGAGATGTGTTAATTATGTGAGTCAGTGTTGGTATGACTGCAGGAGAAATGGCTTGTAGGAGATGAGAGGGAATGGGATCTAGCGGACAGGTGGTTGCATGGCTTGATAGCACGAGATTGGACACCTCAGACTCAGAGAGCTGGGAGAAAGAGGTGAGCGTGTGTGGTGTTGGTGGTGTATCTTGCGTGTTTGTTGTAGGTGCAGCAAATTGAGCACTGATTTTTGCAGTTTTGGTATAAAAGAATGTAGCAAAGTCATCAGTAGTGAGTGTGGAGGATGCGGGTGGAGGAGGAGGGTGAAGGAGGGATGAAAATGTTTTAAAAAGCAAGCGAGGATTGGTGGCACTGTTGACTTTCTGACGGAAGTATGTCTGCTTTGCAGAAGTAACCTCAGTCGAGAAAGAAGACAGAAGAGTTTGGTATGTTATGAGCTGTTCAGGATTTTTTGTTTTTCGCCAGCTTCTCTCAGCAGCCCGAAGTTTTGAGCGATGCTCACGGAGAACATCAGAGAGCCAGGGTGCAGGAGGACTGGCTCGTGTTGGTCTGGATGTCAGAGGGCATAGTCTGTCTAGACATGATGTTAGCGTGGAGCAGAGTGTATCAGTTGCACTGTTCGTATCAAGTGCAGAGAGTTTGCAAGATGGAGGAAGAGAGTTAGAAACAATGGTGGATAGTCTGTTGGGTGAGAGAGAGCGTAGGTTTCTGCGAAAGGCAACTAGAGTAGGAGTGTGTGGCGGCTCAGGAGTAATGTGGATGTTGAGAGAGAGAAGGAAATGATCCGATGTTTGTAGTGGAGTTACTAGTGTTTGGTCAGCGAGGCAATGTCGAGTGTAAATAAGGTCTAGTTGATTACCTGATTTGTGAGTAGCAGAAGTAGGTGCTCTTTTGAGGTCGAAAGATGCAAGCACAGTCTGGAAGTCAGCAGCTTGAGGTCTTTCTATGTGGATGTTGAAGTCACCTAGCACCAACAAGGGAGTGTCATAATCAGAAAAAGATGAGAGAAGAACATCCAGTTCATCCAAGAAGTGACCTAATGTACCCGGTGGGCGGTAGATGACAACCACATTTATGCGAAAGGGGTGGATAATGGTGACTGCATGGAATTCAAAAGAGCTGATTTTTGGCAGGGACGGTCTCTGAGTGAATTTCCATTCTTTGGAAATCAGTAGTCCAGTCCCACCCCCTCTCCCTGTCTGACGAGGGGTGTGGGAAAGAGAGAAATTAGTAGAAAGAGCTGCATGTGTAGCAGTGTCCTCCGGTCTCAGCCAGGTTTCAGTTAGAGCCATGAGACTAAAGTCAGAATGAGTGGCTATGGAGGTAATAAAATCTGCTTTGTTAACAGCAGATTGACAATTCCAGAGGCCCACAGAGAGAGAGAGTTGTGAAATAGAGGATACATGAATTGATCGAAGGTTGTGAGGGTTGCGCCTGCAGCGTACATCCCGTGCTCTGCGAGTATTAGTAACAACAGGAATTAGTAAACACATAATAAAGTGCAAGGAAAACAATAATGAGTGCAGAGAAAAGGAAAAAAATAAAGTAAGAAGTACTCAAGTGCTTTGTCGGTGTCTTTGCTCGGTGGAGTCGCACAGGTAGAGTCGATGGTCTTTACCCTCGTCGGTCTTCACTCGAGGCGGTCTTCACACGAGGCGGGCTTCACACGAGGCGGGCTTCACACGAGGCTGCCGCGACCGCTGCCGCGGTGAGACTAGTCGCTTATATACACCCCCGAGCGCTTTGCTGATTGAGCTCAGGTGGACACGCCTCGAGAGTAAAAACACCCGAAACTGCGGCCGCGGGGGCGCGCGAAAAAACCTCCGGCTCGGCACGCAAGCTCTTACAGTAAACAAAAGGAAACAGTGGCTAAAACTTGCTAGTACTAAACACAGATAGCTGAAAAACAATTTTAAATGTCCAACAACCAATACACAACCAGCTGAAACAAGTCTAGCTGTTCTCTAACCAAACACTAAACACAGATAGCTGAAAACAATTTTAAATGTCCTACAACCAATACACAACCAGCTGAAACAAGTCTAAGCGTTCTCTAACCAAACACAGCAACTGAAAACAGGTCTAAATGTACTTACTCGGTGTTGCTCTCGATGCTACAGTGCTTCTCCTGCTAGCTAGACCAAATGTGTTCACATATATAGTCTTTACCTGGCGTTTGGACACGCCTCCAAAGTTACAAAGCACCCGAAACTGCGGCCGCGGGGGCGCGCGAAAAAACCTCCGGCTCGGCACGCAAGCTCTTACAGTAAACAAAAGGAAACAGTGGCTAAAACTTGCTAGTACTAAACACAGATAGCTGAAAAACAATTTTAAATGTCCAACAACCAATACACAACCAGCTGAAACAAGTCTAGCTGTTCTCTAACCAAACACTAAACACAGATAGCTGAAAACAATTTTAAATGTCCTACAACCAATACACAACCAGCTGAAACAAGTCTAAGCGTTCTCTAACCAAACACAGCAACTGAAAACAGGTCTAAATGTACTTACTCGGTGTTGCTCTCGATGCTACAGTGCTTCTCCTGCACTGGACTACTGGACTACTAGTTGATCATTTGTAAAAGTGGCAGAAGGTCGATTTTTCAGCTGAATCATCTGTTGAGCTGCATCCCAATCATCACAAATACTGCAGAAGACCTATTAAAACTCACTTGGACCCAAGATTCTCATAGAAATCAGTCAATTTTGGTGAAGGAAACATCATGGTTTGGGGTTACATTCAGTATGGGGGCGTGCGAGAGATCTGCAGAGTGGATGGCAACATCAACAGCCTGAGGTATCAAGACATTTGTGCTGCCCATTACATTAAAAACCACAGGAGAGGGCAAATTCTCCAGCAGGATAGCGCTCCTTCTCATACTTCAGCCTCCACATCAAAGCTCCTGAAAGCAAAGAAGGTCAAAGTGTTCCAGGATTGGCCAGCCCAGTCACAAGATATGAACATTATTGAGCATGTCTGGGGTAAGATGAAGGAGGAGGCATTGAAGATGAATCCAAAGAATCTTGATGAACTCTAAGAGTCCTGCAAGAACATTATTTCTGTTCAGTGACAAGACTTTTGTCTAAGCAAAATGAGACCTTACTGTCCTAATTAGATAATTAAAAATCAAGGCATGATCATATTTTATTTTGGTCAAATAAGCGTAATCTAGAGGCCTTTGCCTTTCATATAAGCCACTTCTGATACCAAATGATCAACTAGAAGTCAAGTTATTGTTTGTTGTTCCTAAAACTTTTGTCAGGTAGTGTAGTTTTATAGTTTTATATAGCAGTTTATGCATATTTTATGGGTTTAAATAACCCAACATTTCTTAGAGTGTATAAAACAATGTTGACTCCAGACTCCCTATTTTATTACTTTGAGTGTGTATTCTAAGGGTTCAAAAATATAAATACTGAGGAAAAAAATGGGTGTTCAAGCACTTTGAAATGCACTTCGCTTTTAAAATTTTAATTGTGATGTATTTACAATAGGGAATTGACAACATATTTTCGTAGGAGAATATTTCAGGCAATATTCTAATGATTTTTTTAGCATGAAAGGAAAATTTATATTGTTTTTGTCAAAATACCCATGTATAGCAATCACTTATTGTGCACCAAATCTTTTTGTTTGTTTGTTTTATATTCAATTCAATTAATTTATAGTAGTTTACACCAGTGTTCCACACATCTATATATTGGTAAAATTTAAGGCAAAAAACGTCAGCTATTGTTGAAACGTAAAAGAATTTTCTAAATTATACGGTAAACTACTGTATTCGGCTCTGTGCTTCTTAACTTTATGTAAAGACATAACATTGCATAAAAACTGGCCAAATTACACTAAACTATGACATTCAAATGAGCTTAGAAAGTGCGTCTCTATATAACATACCACATAATAGACCTGCTAAAGTGACAAAAAATACCAAATGTTTGAGGTTTGAGTTCTATCGTATTACAAATATGATAAAAACTATATATTTTAAAGTTTACGGTAAGCTACTGTATTTCATTAATTTATAGTAGTTTACACCAGTGTTCCACACATCTATATATTGGTAAAATTTAAGGCAAAAAACGTCAGCTATTGTTGAAACGTAAAAGAATTTTCTAAATTATACGGTAAACTACTGTATTCGGCTCTGTGCTTCTTAACTTTATGTAAAGACATAACATTGCATAAAAACTGACCAAATTATACTAAACTATGACATTCAAATGAGCTTAGAAAGTGCGTCTCTATATAAGATACCAAATAATAGACCTCCTTAAGTGACAAAAAATACCAAATGTTTGAAGTTTGAGTTCTATCGTATTACAAATATGATAAAAACTATATGTATTTAAACTTTTATGGTAAGCTACTGTATTTAATTAATTTATAGTAGTTTATACCAGCGTTCCACACATCTATATATTGGTAAAATTTATGGCAAAAAATGTCAGCTGTGGTTGAAATGTAAAAGAATTTTCTAAATTATACGGTAAACTACTGTATTTGGCTCTGTGCTTCTTAAAACTTTCTGCAAAGACATAATGTTGCATAAAACCAGGCTGAATGAGTGACAATCAGATGATCATTGAAAGTGCATCTTTATAAATCATAATAGACCTCTTAAAGTGTCAAAAATACAAAACGTTTGAGGTTTGAGTCCCATTGCAACTGCGGGAAAAACTCAATCAACTTGTGCTGGTGAAAAGATGTCAGGGTCTATCTGTCAGAGAGTAACCCATCATCGTAAGCCCTTTGCTTTCTGACATGCACACACTTTTGGTGTTTAAAACAGCTGTCTGTTCTCCGCCGCTTCCTCAAGGGCAATTCCTTTCGCATTTGACACACTCGCGCTTATTGACAACTGACAAAAAATAAAGAGAAGCAGATTTGGAACGCAGCTGAGAATTTAGTAGCAGGTGACAGAAAATAATAAAAGAGCTATTGATCTTCAGTCAAACAACTGGTTGCTAAAGTAAAACAAAGACAAATCTCATCTAAGCAAACAAAACACAAATGCAACATTCATTAAAGCTTTGCCAGTACTGAAGGACTAAACTTAAAAATGTGGTAGAAATGGTATGAAGTTGGTCTTACAAGTTTTCGTTGACGAAAAAGTGCTCAAAGTACACGGATGTTTTTGCATATATTGAGTCTGATACACTATAAATAAACTATAAATTTAACAGTAAAAAATGCAAGCTGTGGTTGCCAGAACTTTGCTGTACAAAATACAGCAGAAACGGTATGAAGTCAGTCATACAACGTCAAAATGATGAGAAACTACACAAAGTACACAGATGTTTTTGCATATATCGAGCCTGGTACACTATAAAAAACTATAAATTCAATGCTAAAAAAAGTCAGCTGTGTTTGCCAGAACTTTACTGTTAACAATATGGCAGAAACAGGATGAAGTCAGTCTTACAACGTCAAAATGATGAGAAACTACACAAAGTACACAGATGTTTTTGCATATATCGAGCCTGGTACACTATAAAAAACTATAAATTCAATGCTAAAAAAAGTCAGCTGTGGTTGCCAGAACTTTACTGTTAAAAATACAGTAGAAACCTTTTTTTTTATTTCATGGTAAACTACCGTATTTCATTAATTTACAGTATTATACACCAGTGTTTTACACATCCTACCTTGACTAAAACACAATAAGCAGGTGGTGGTGGCTACAGAAATAAAGTTCCTAATGAAAGCACAAGTTCAAAATTACCAGAAATTACACAAAAAACTGAACAATATTTCTGGTACACTACAAAAAAAAAAAAAAAAAAAAACAGAAATGTTTATGGTACAAAATGGCAGCTGTGTTTGCCAGAGTTTTACAGCTGAAATGTAAAATAATTTTTTTTATTTATTACGGTAAACTACTGTATTTAATTAATTTACAAGTTTGAAATGACTAGAAGTGCACAAATTACAGAATGCTTTTGCATACCGAGTCTGGTACACTGTAAAAAAAATATCAAAACATAATATTTATGATAAAAAACAGCAGCTGTAGTTGCCTGAAGAAAATTTTATGGTAAACTACTGTTTTTTGTTAATTTAAAGTTTAAAATGACCAGAAAGTACAGAAATTATAGATATTTTTTGCATGCATTAAAAAACGGCTAAAAACAACAACAAATCCTCTAATATTTACGGTAAAAAAGGCTGTGGTTGCCAGAATTTTAGTTGATATATTTACCATTAAATATTTAAATTATACAGTAAACTACCGTATTTCATTAATTTATAGTATTATACACCAGTGTTTTGAAGTATGAACTTGTAAACATCATAGGCTTGTTACACAGACAAAAACACAACCATAAACATGTGGTGATGAACCAAAGAGCATCACAAACAACCTTTCCCAAGAGCAGAGAAGCATACTAATATAAAATAAGGAGCTCAGTGTCATTCACAACTACTGAACACCATCACAGTAACACACATCAAATATAAATAAACTATTAAACATTATTTATCAACATTAGATGTAACATAAAACTCTAGTGTAAAAATTTACTGTTATTAACCGTATCTATATTAAAGAAAATGTACTGTTAACCAGGTTACGGGTTTTTACTGTACAATTTGTGCAACAGGTTGAAAAGATTGAAGTTGCGAGAGTTTGAGACACAGAGATGAATGAAGAAACATATCTAAGTCCACACACAGACATTTCCATACATTACTGTCCCCTTTCATCAGCCAGAGCCAAAGCTCAGCGTCAGCAACACTAAAGAATTGTGGTCACAGGTGGACAACTCTTTTACAGCTCTGACAGAGGTTACGCCACATGACTGCCATAAAATCAGGCTTGCTTATGGCTTTCTATTAGAGCTGCTTCAGTGCACTGTAAAGGAAAAACACTTACAGTAAAACATCCTCGCTGATATGCCAGAACCGCCATTGAAAAACTGTTTATGGGAAGTGGAGTTTTCTGCAACTGTAGAAACAAAACACCATCAATGAGCACACATTATCATAGAAAAGCAACTAGATATAATCAAATGTAATATAAAACACATCCACATAAAGCTAAATATACGCATTAAAGCATTAACATGTTAGATATACTTTAAATATGATTTATAATCTTTCATACGCAGTAAATAATGTAACTCCACATAACAACGTATCATTAGAAAGATATATGAATGGATGTATGATTATGTATATACATAATGTATATCCATTAGGTCTAGTTAGCATTAAAAGGCATTTTTTTTTACATCCAAATCTATTATATAATGTTATAGTAATTTTTTTTACATTTTGTTTAAGTACCAATGCTCACTTTTAACCAGTGGCTTATTACACATGCACATACAGTGCATCCGGAAAGTATTGATAGCGCTCCACTTTTTCCCCATATTTTTATGTTACAGCCTTATTCTAAAATGGATTAAATTCATTTATTTCCTCAAAATTCTACACACAATACCCCATAATTCACAGCCCTTTGCTCAATACTTTGTTGACGCACCTTTGGCAGCAATTACAGCCTCAAGTCTTTTTGAATATGATGCCACAAGCTTGGCACACCTGTCTGGGAATTTTTGCCCATTCCTCTTTGCAGTACCTGTCAAGCTCTATCAGGTTGGATGGGAAGCGACGGTGTACAGTCATTTTCAGATCTCTCCAGAGATGTTCAATATGATTTAGGTCTGGGCTCTTGATGGGCCACTCAAGGACATTAACTGAATTGTTGTGAAGCCACTCCATTGATATTTTGGCGGTGTGCTTTGGGTCATTGTCCTGTTGGAAGATGAACCGTCGCCCCAGTCTGAAGTCAAGAGCACTCTGAAGCAGGTTTTCATTCAGGATGTCTCTGTACATCGCTGCATTCATCTTTCCCTCTATCCTGACTAGTCTTCCAGTTCCTGCTGCTGAAAAACATCCCTACAGCATGATGCTGCCACCACCATGCCAGGGATGGCATTAGTCTAGTGATGAGCGGTGCCTGCTTTTCTCCAAACGTAACGCCTGGCATTCACTCCAAAGAGTTCAATTTTAGTCTCATCAGACCAGAGACTACCTCCCTGACTAAGGCCTTTCTCCCTCGATCACTCAGCTTAGATGGCCGGCCAGCTCTAGAAAGAGTCCTGGCGGTTCCAAACATCTTCCACTTACGGATGATCAGTGGAAACAGAATGTAGCAGAGCTCAATTTAGAGCTTCAGGAAAAATGCTGTAAATACTCATGTTCATGTGATTTTTCAGCTTTTTTATTTGTTATAAATTTGCAACTATTTCAAAAACTCTTTTTTCACATTGTCATTATGGGGAAATAAATGCATTTAATCCATTTTGGAATAAGGCTGTAACATAAAAAAATGTGGAAAAAGTGCAGCGCTATCAACACTTTCTGGATGTACTGTAGCTAAACATATGCATAATCAATATATTTATTCTTTTATTTACAATGTATTTACAATGTTACCGGCAATGCGTGAAATCTGGTATTCAATAGAATGCCTAGGAAATATATAAAATCCAACGTCAAAGTATGAAACTATAGCTACTTTATAATTACCAAGGCATTTTGTAGAATGCAGTTATTGTGCGGCAAAGTATGTAACTGACCTACCCCCGCCATTTTTCCCACCACTGATGTTGGCGGTGGCACTTGGGTCATTGTTCGAAGATGGTGATTGAAGCACGTGAGTGTTGAACGTTATTGTATTACAGCATACTGTTAGTATGAGGTTCCACTACATAACAGACAATATTGCCATACTTGTTTTCACGATGTCAGTTTATAATATCTAGCTGAGGTTCCACAGATGCTCTCCAACATTTCCCCATGGATTGTTGTGTGAACAAGTTGGAAAGTAGTGTAGTGCCAGGACAGGAATCACGCCATGTTGACATGCAACAATGGTTCTATGATGAATTATTTTAAGTAAGAGCCAATGCTGCTTTTTTTTTTAAAATTGAAACCAGTTACCAAAAATTAGGGGAAGAATTAATAAAGGCTTTTTTTGTGCTCTTCTGACACTTTGCCTAAAGGATACTTGTCATTCAATATAATGTCTAGGAATTGTATAGAATGCCTCTTTACAAAAAAAAAAATCTTTACAAAAACTGATGTTTCATATTTTGCCTAAAACCTTTAGGCATTCTATACATTTCCAAGACATTCTACACAATATACATTAAAAAACATTATCTTACAGTAAATTTGTTTTGATAACTCAACTGATTCTCACTATTGACAAGTGCATTATTAATCTACTAATTAATAGTAATATCTTAATAGTAATAGTAATATCTACTATTAAGATATTGGCTGTTTATTAGTACTTAAAAGTACATATCCTGATTCTCTTATTCTAGATCTCCAATCCTACCTAATAACTAAGGCTACTACCCTAAAACTTCTAATTTGCTGCTTATAAATAGTTATTATTGATGCAAAGGTCAAAATGAATGGCTTATTAATAGCAAACATTGTACTTTAAAATAAAGTGACCATTGTTTGCATCTAAGTGTTACAATTTAATATAAAACATTACGTTTTAGACTGTAAAAAATGATTCCTGGCTTAAGTTTTTTTAAGTTGAATCCAATTAACTTTTCTAGTCATCTCAACTTAAATCAGACAAACCGACAACAATTGTTTTGTTAAACTTTGTATAGCTACAAAACACATTTATTGAAACCTGATTAACTAACTATTCATTCATTCCATCCAACATATGTTTTACACAGTGGATGCCCTTCCAGCTGCAACCCATCACTGGGATACATCCATACACACTCATTCATACACATACACTATATGGACAATTTAGCTTCCCCAATTCACCTATACCACATGTTTTCGGGGAAATGTGTGCGGGAAACCGGAGCACCTGGAGAAAACCTACGCAAACATGGGGAGAACATGTAAACTCCTCACAGAAATGTCAACTGGCCCAGCCGGGGCTCGAACCAGCAACCTTCTTGCTGTGAGGCGATTGTGCTACCCACTGCGCCACTATGCTGCCCCTGATTAACTAGTTAAATGAAGTTAAAGTGACATAAAAACCTTTGCTGACTTGTCTTTTTGTCATTTATTTTTTACAGTGTAATATTGTCTCCTTGTAAAGCACACTTAAGGTGTATTTCTTGACTTGACCACATGATGGCGCTCACTGGTCAATCTTCAAGTTTCATACCCAACACTCTCACCCAACTGCAATTTTATCTTCTAATCTTATCATCTTGACTGACTGTAGGACTCTTATAAAAGGAGAGAGAGGAAAAAAAAACAGCATTACACTTACATCGTCTCTATTACAGGGCCAAAATTGAGGGCTGAAGCGGAGCCAGGGATCGAGAGCGTGTTGGCAGCCGTACAGGAAAGCCTTGCTATCATCGGGTTTGCAGGCTCGACTCAGACAGCGCTGAAGGATGATACACACTCTGATACTGAGATGAGACACAGACGGGGCCTGGAGGACGACTGGAGCCACTTTAGGCTCCCTCACAAGACTAAAGCATATCAGCGTTTTTTTCATATCAGTTGCCGTAGATCATTTGAGTTTTCTGTATGGTTACGACTTCGAGTTTCGACATCTATCCAGCACACCGAGCATCGATCGGTCAACCTGTCGATCTCCTGGTTCCTGAATGAATAAGTGAAGTATTTCTCAAAGATTTAGTGTTGGTTCGAGTCCAGCTGTCAGCAGAAAAGGCTTTGCTTGATCTGTAGTGATGCTGCAGGGTTGTGGATGGTGTGTAAGGCACTGCTTTGTGGTTTATGAGGTGACGTTTGTGCTTACTAAGGGGTCATTTTCTGTAAGTAAAAAAAGCAGGCGCGAATGGCACTCACAACAGAGATCTCAAAGAGCGTACACAACGGCCTCGGGTGGTTTCGCAAAGATAAAATTGGCAAATAACGTACATCCTGGGACGTATTTGGCACTCTCCAGGAATGTATATATCAGTACATTTTTACAATGAGCCTCAGTCGGGAGATTCACTTAAAAGTAAGGTGCACCAAAATTTCTGCCAGCTCTCATGAAGTGGAATAAGGGTAGCCAGCTAAATCTCAAAATACTTGCATAAAGTTTTAAAGTGAATTGTCTTAAATTTCCCTTACTTGCAGTGCTTCATGCAACTGAAGTTCATTCCTTTATTAAAGTCAGTCTCAAATCAAAGTTTGTATTGTTACTACTAACCTTAGGTTTGGATTCTGGCAATGGTTTTAAAAAGATTTAAAATGCCTCTGGGAAAAGGGAGTCAGCGCTGAAGTGTCTATTGAAGTGTAGGCTTTGTAAATGCACTAGTAATGTAAGCATTTTTGCCAGTTTTATCATCCAAATGCAACATTCCAAGTCAGAAATATAACAGCAATGCATTTGAACATCGTTCATGTCAACATTACAAACAGTGTGGGGCACGATACACATCGAAATGGAATAATTATGGGATTTATTCAAATCTCTTACCATAAGCACAAAAAAATAAAGTAACGCTTGTCTTGGCAATGTCACGCTGACAAGCTAAACAGCAAGTAGGATCAAAACAAGATATTTCCTGAAAGGAGGATGGGATTATTGAACCTTCCTACACTATACGAACTCGAGTGCAACAAATCCACACCAAACTAGCGAAATATTCTCTCCCCAGGAATAATTCATATCAATACCCTCTTCAGAAGCCACATGCGGCAAACAATTCATCATCACTGAAGGAAAAATGCATCATGTTTGATAGAAAAATAATAAAAAGAAACCAAAAAACAATTCTTAAATGAAAAGGCTGGCATATTACAATAGCCTATATGAAATCCAGTCACCAGGCGAATGGTTATATAAATCATAACTCTTTCTGCAGTAAGCCTTCCTGTCATATTTCATAAGGTTGGTGCTAGTGACAAAAATATGCCTTTGCCACCTAGGTAGGGTTCATTCAGATTCAGTGTGGGGGGAAACTGCTGATTGGACAGAAAAAAAAAGAAATACAGAGGAGGAGGAAGCATTGAGAATGAATAAGGAAGATTTGAGATGAGGGGAGATTTGCAGTGACACCCGTATCAGTTCCAGCACTTGTGTGATGTGAGTAAAGTTTGGCTTTGACTTTCTGTACAACTTATTTTAATGGCCAATTAAACAAATTAAGTTTTCCAATGCCACGGCATGCATGACCCCCGAGATAGACACCGTCAAACTTGACGTGATGCCAGCATTTGGCTCGCTACTCCAAGCGAAAAGAGTAAGGATCAAAAAGTCCCTCATTAAAAACTCTCCTGTTGCCACACCTCTAAGACAACGGATTAGGATCTAGATCCAGTGCAAGACAAAAGCGTGACATTAATATTTAAGCATGCTTTCAAGGTTCTGTTTGGATTTATTCACCACTAAAAGTCTCATCCTGAACCAAGCTCTTCTGCATTTGACAAATGAGTTTGGAAAAGGTTTTGCGTGCTCATGCTTTACATACCTTTAAAAAAAAAAAGAAATAAGCAGATGGTTTATGGTACAACTAATGTTAAGATGCATTTTTGTTCATTCAAATGGACAAGGCTAAATACAGGGGCAAAAGGAAATGTGCAATAAAATGGAAATGGTTTGTGGATGACCACTTCTTATTACTGAAATGCATGTTAATACCATATGGAAATAAGTGATCATATGAGAAACGGCATTAGTTTACCCATGTGAATTGCCTGTTGAGCCATTTGAAAACTCCAGCATCACTGTCTCCTCTTTTAAATATGTCCACGCATGTGATTTTCCTCTACTGCATCGAACCAAGGGCTTATTTGCACTTCTTAGAACTGTTCCATTTACACTTGCCGACATAAATACATCTCAGTTTCCTGGGATACTGTATATGCAAATTAGGGGAGGAGAAAGTGTTATTTAGCTTTCGCCGATTTTAATCAAGATGACTATGTGTTGAGCTCTAGGGTGTCATACCAAATGTTGAGTTTCATTTGCAGCAGTTTTGCACATGCTGATCAAGCCGTTTCTCATCTCCAGCAGGTCTTATCTATGGTGGAGATGCGTACCACAGTAGTGTTATATCTAGCTTGAAGCAGCTGGTATAACACTCATTTAAACCATTATTTTTTACTGCTTTTGAAGGGGTAAGATTTACACATGGTGGTTTCAACAACCACATGACACAACAAGCACATTGGCAGCTTGGATTTATATTTCTATAAACTGCCTTAATCCTTTGTGGCATAGATTCAACAAGGTATTGGAAATATTCCTCAGAGGTTTTGCTCCATATTGACATGATAGCATCACGCAGTTGCTGCAGATTTGACGGCTGCACATCTATGATGCGAATCTCCCGTTCCACCACATCTCAAAGGTGCTCTATTGGATTGAGTTCTGGTGACTGTGGAGGCCATATGAGTACAGTGAACTCATTCTCATGTTCAAGAAACCAGTCTGAGATGATTCGTGCTTTATGACATGGTGGATTATCCTGCTGGAGGTAGCCATCAGAAGATGGGTACACTGTGGTCATAAAGCGATGGACATGGTCAGCAACAATACTCAGGTAAGCTGTGGCATTGAAACGATGCTCAATTGGTACTAATGGGCCCATAGTGTGCCAAGAAAATATCCCCCGCACCTTTACACCACCACCACCAGCCTGAACCATTGATACAAGGCAGGATGGATCCATGCTTTCACGTTGTTGATGTCAAATTCTGACCCTAGCATCCGAATGTTGCAGAAAAAAATCGAGACTCATTAGACCAGGCAACGTTTCTCCAATCTTCTATTGTCCATTTTTGGTGAGCCTGTGTGAATTGTAGCCTCAGTTTCCTATTCTTAGCTTACAGGAGTGGCACCCGGTGTGGTCTTCTGCTGCTGTAGCCCATCCGCCTCAGGGTTGGATGTGTTGTGTGTTCAGAGATGTTCTTCTGCATACATCAGTTGTAAAGAGTGGTTATTTGAGTTACTTTTGCCTTTCTATCAGCTGGAACCAGTCAGGCCATTCTCCTCTGACCTCTGGCATCAACAAGGCATTTGTTCATTTGTGCACTGCCACTCACTGGATCACTCAGTAGCGAATGCTATCATAGTTGGGTAAACCTAGAGTGCAGCGAATGTGAGAGTACAAAAAACTTTCTATTTGCTGAAATAATAAAAGAAAAACTCCATGATGGTGTTATAAAGACTTCAGAAACAGGTGTGAGACTGACAACAGCAGCCAGAAGAGAGAACAACATCAAATTTAATGTCCTCCCCATACACCCTGCATTTCAAATACCTCATACAAGTGGTAATTCATTTTTTGCTATTTGATTCAAATATAATATAATACACATGTAAATACGTATAAATGTACATACGATTAAAAAAAACAATCTAAATATTAAAAACTTACCTCTTCTCTTGTAAAAAAAATGGTCCATTAGGCATTTCAACTTGCAGTTTTCACAAGTGGATAGCTATCTGATCGGAGAAAATGCTTGAAAAGGCCAAGTGTAAAGAGCCTCAAAATATGACCAATATCCTGTCTTGGATGGTGGCACTAACTTTAGAACTACAAGATAAACTAGATGACTTGTAATCTTAGACCTATGTGCCAATCAGCAGCAAAGCCCTTCCGCAGGGGCTTCTCAGTGAGGATTATGGGATACGGATTGGACGGGCGTTGACCCAAAGCCCCGCTGAGCCCGCAGTGCGTCTGTCCAATTCAAACTCTGATCCAGAGCTCAGACAGAGAATCACTGAGCGTAATTCAATATCGGTCCGATAGATCGAATTATGTAATCTAACATCCCCCCAAAACGTCATAATTCTGACAAATGGTTCCAGACTTGAAACGTTTGATCAGCACATTTTAGAGTGTTTGTAAATAAGAGAGTTACTGCTTTGTTATCTTAGGCCAAAAAAATAAGGGTCATTTGTCATGCCCGATCACTGCGGTGGTGTCTTGACTTTTATTACAAGTGCAAGGGTTGTTGTTTTTTTTGGGGTGTAGAAAGGCTCATGACTCATGCTGTCAGCAGATGGCACTGTGGCCCAATGACAGATGTGCAGTCATTACAAGTGTGCGAGAGAATGCAATTATAACCACTGGGGGAAACAATTAAGTGGTAGAGGTAGAGCTCTCTACACCGCTGCAGTCTGGGAGAGAGCCCACTTCTGTGCTTCTCAGCTTTAGTGCCCGCAGGCGGTGGTGAGGAAGAGGCAGAAACAGAGAAAGAGAGAGACCCTCTGGCTGCGCTGCTGTGCTAGCCACTAATAGGCTGCTGTATGCTTCAGCGGGATGGTGTTTGATAGCACCGGTGTGAGGGCATGTGCATATGTGTAAAACTGTAGGAGCTCAACGCCAATATAAACAAGCTCTTTACATTGTCTTAAGGGAATCTAAATGGTGTTTGTCCATGTAAAAGCCAGGGTTGGTATGCTGGAGTGTTGCTAGAAGATTGCCAGCATATCCCTATACAGGTGTTCACCAAGGTATTGCTATACAGATGATAAGATGTAGTACCTGTGTGTTGTTGCATTGAGGTAGTTACTGTATAGTGGTGTGGTGTTGTAACTTGCTGTGTGATTGTCAATGTGTTCTAAAAGGTTGTTAAAGACCCCTGTGGTGAAAATCAAGCTTTTAACATTGACGTTTCAGCACTTAGTCTGTATTTAGGCACATTAAAACACCAGCTGTATACAGTCAAGCATTTTATTTTCCTAAAACCTGCAGTGTATTGAATTCAGTCTTAAAAAAGGATTGTGGTACTAATCAGCTGCGATTAATCTACTAACTACAAAGAGACAAACAAGGTTGGACATATATGTCCAGGCATTAAATAACGCAGTACATTGAATGGTTAATTTAAACACTCCCTGTTAAAGTTTGTATCTGGAAGGTAAACTTCTATAAATGCACTGCTATAAGGCTAGCCTCAAAAATAACTATTCTTACCTATTTTATTTACTGTTTGTCGTTAGCAAATCCTGACAGTTTTAAACACCAAGTTGCTGTTCTCCAAGTAAATCTGTCTCAAAGTCTAGATGTACCCCCTCTGGTTTTACTAGACCTGCTCCAGGAAGGATTTGAACTGGCAAATTGGCATGGGAGGCTGGTGAACTGACAAGAACTCTAAAGCCACTAGCATCTGTCTCTAATACCAGACTGCACAAGTTTTGCCCAGAATTTTTAGCCAGCAGCTTTTGTGAAATTGCCGGCAAATGCATGGAATCGGATGCAAATCAGTGCTTGTTCATGCATGTGACAACCACACATTACAAATTAAAGACATGATCAGACTCAATGAAGCGCACTGACGGTCATTGAATATTTGACATGTATCTCCTGTTGAAGAATTAAAATCCTGGTTCTGACTGAAAAAACACTGGTGATGACCTACATCCAATGAAAGAGCAAGATATTGCTTATAGGAAAGTCCAGGTAGGAGTTATTGATCACAAAACCAGCAAGCTAGGTTTTGGTTCCAAGAAGGCTTGTTTTTAGTCCATATCAATTCCTGCATGCATTTGTTTGTGATAGATAGTGTGCAGGCTAGATATCAATATCCTTCATATTGTAAAGTTATTGTTGTGAAGGGGAAGACGTGATGACAGGGGTTGGATCCGAATGCAGTTTATAAGAATAGCCAGTCAGGCAGGGTTCAAAACCAGCAAACACAACCACAGAGATAATCCAAGAGCGTAATCCATAAAACAAGCAAAGGGTTGAGACAGGCGGCAACGAATCAAGAACACAATAAACCATAGGTCTCAAACTTGATTCCTGGAGGGCTGCATCTCTGCACAGTTTTGCTCGAACCATAATCAAGCACAGCTGATATAACTAATCAAGTTGTTCAAGACTACTAGAGACCATTAAGCAGGTGTTAGATGGAGGTGGTTGGAGCTAAACTGTGCAGAGTTGTGATCCTCCAGGAATTGAGTTTGAGACCATTGCATTAAACTGTCCACAGATCAAATCGTAGGCAAGGAAAAACAAGCAAAATGCTTTGAATTGCAGCAAAAGACTCAGCAACAGGTGTGTGTGTGAATGCTGTATTTACATTGCATGTAACTACTGATAATGTCCTTCGGCTGCGTGCAATCAGACTGAACTTGAAACCAGTGTGTGAATGCAAAGTATGATGGGATTTGTAGTGCTGGAGGATGAGATAGGGAGTGCTCTCTTGCAACCTACGAGGGCAACCCTGCATATGATCACAACAGTAATGAAGCGTGTAACCTTCTGTGGACTATCCTCCAGTGTAGCAAATGAATGCTACAAGGTGAAGTGTGAAAACATAGGAGGTTAGATGATTTTGAAAATCCACATAATGCATCTTGTGACATCAGAAGAATTACTCTCACAACTTATAGCCGGCATCCATTACACTCACCATCCGGGTCACGGCACCAATATAACCCCTACAGTACTATTCAACCCACTCAGAGTGGGATTTGGACTTCCTATTCTGGCACTGCCTATCGATATGCATATTTATATCCGTATGCATATTCATATGCCTGTTTTGGCACAATACTGCTTATTCATATGCAGAAACAAGAATGCTAAAGCCTGTAACTAATAGGGTTTGTCACTAGTGGATCTCAAGATCAGGGAAGTGAGGTTTTCTTGCAAATATCGTACTTGTTGGCCTGGGTTACTTGGACACAATGCATAAAATCAAGAGATTCAATGTGCAATGTATACAGCACTATATACAGAATGGGTTGCATTGTTATTATCAGGGGTGATCAAGATCAAGTGTTTCAAGTTTGTTTCTTTGTTCTATTACAAAGGTGTTTATTGTGGTAAATTTCTTTGGTGGTATTAAAGGTTGTTGCTGAGGCGTTTTGGTGGTTTCCAGGGATTTGCCACAACAACAACAACAAAAAAAAAAACAGTGTTAGATGAGTAGCATGCTAACATTTAATAACCCCAGTTAAGGGCTTTTTTAAATCGCTAACGTTGAGTTTGAGCAAGGCAAGGCAAGGCAAGGCAAGTTTATTTATATAGCACATTTCATACACAGTGGCAATTCAAAGTGCTTTACATAAACAGGAATAAAAGAAACAATTATAAGAGAAATAAAAACAAACAGAATAAAAATAAAATAAAATAAAAGCTGATAAAATGTGTTATAAAAGAGTTAAAAAGAAGAGAAAAACATAGTAGTTCGATCTGTCGGACGTAGCACAGTGCTCATTCAGTAAAGGCACAGCTAAACAGATGTGTTTTCAGTCTTGATTTGAACGTGCCTAATGTTGGAGCACATCTGATCATTTCTGGAAGCTGATTCCAGCAGCGAGGGGCGTAGTAGCTGAAAGCCGATTCACCCTGCTTTGACTGAACTCTTGGGATTTCTAATCTATTTGATCCTAAAGATCTGAGTGATCTGTTAGGTTTGTATTCAGTGAGCATATCTATAATGTATTGAGGTCCTAGGCCATTTAGTGATTTATAGACCAGTAATAATACTTTAAAATCTATTCTAAATGTGACTGGGAGCCAGTGTAAAGACCTGAGGACAGGTGTGATGTGCTCTGATTTCCTGGTTCTGGTCAGAATTCTGGCCGCAGCGTTCTGGATGAGCTGCAACTGTCTGACTGTCTTTTTGGGAAGGCCAGTGAGGAGGCCATTACAGTAATCCACCCTGCTGCTGATAAAAGCATGAACAAGTTTCTCTAAGTCTTCACTGGAAACAAAGCATCTAATTCTTGCAATGTTTTTGAGATGATAGTATGCTGATTTACTAACTGCTTTGACATGACTATTGAAACTCAGATCTGACTCCAGAGTCACACCAAGATTCTTGACCTTATTTTTTGTTGTTTGACCCTTAGAGCCAAGGTACGCATTCACCTTGAGAACCTCATCTCTGTTCCCAAACGCAATGACTTCAGTTTTCTCTTTGTTTAACTGAAGAAAGTTTTGGCACATCCAATTGTTAATTTCATCAATACATTGGCAGAGGGTGTCAATGGGGCTGTAGTCATTAGGCAGTAAGGCTAGGTAGATCTGAGTGTCATCAGCATAGCTGTGGTAGGAGATTTGGTTCTTTCTCATTATTTGGCTCAGAGGGAGCATATAAAGGTTGAACAGGACTGTCCACCCTGACCTATGGTCACCTATACTGACATAGTATCCTCTCCCTTCAAGGTAAGATCTGAACCATTTGAGGACCGTCCCAGACAGCCCAACCCAGTTTTCCAGCCTATCCAGAAGTATGCTGTGATCGACAGTGTCAAATGCAGCACTGAGATCAAGCAGTACCAGCACTGTTAGTTTGCCTGAATCTGTATTTAGGCGGATGTCATTGATTATCTTTATAAGGGCGCTCTCTGTACTGTGATGTGGTCTGAAACCAGATTGAAAATTGTCCAAACACCCCTTGAAGTTTAAGAACTTGTTAACCTGGTTAAAAACAACTTTTTCAATGATTTTGCCAATGAAAGGGAGATTTGAGATGGGCCTGTAATTGCTCAATATGGTGTTATCTAGGTTGCTCTTCTTCAAGAGGGGTTTAACAACTGCAGTTTTAAGTGAGTTAGGAAAAATCCCCGAGAGAAGTGAAGCATTTACCACTTTTAGAAGATCCATTTCTAAGCAGGTAAATACCGTTTTAAAGAATGATGTGGGGAGCGTGTCGAGACTGCAGGTTGATGTTTTCATAATTTGCACGAGCAACAGAAAAATGGTAATGCTTGACTACCTAAACTCTCCAAACAAAAGTCCAAACGTGTGTGTGTGTGTGATGTGCAAGCATATGAGGTAGTGTGACAGCAAGAGAATGATAAAGACTGTCGTGGGTGTGTGTGTGTGTGGGCTGAAGTCACCACATCGAGTCTGGCTGGTTGTTAGTGTGTACGTGTGTATGGATAACAGTGCAGAGACCACAGCGGTGTGAGCTCTACTTTCCTGCATCATTAATCTTGCCATTGTGAAACCCCCTGCACTTTACTGCACACACACATACACACACAGGATTTCATCAACCGTTTCATAACCCATCATAAAATACTGTCAATCAGCAGTAAACAGGGCTTGTTTCTTGAGCTAGGTGTGTTACTGTGTAGGGAAAAGGGAAGGTAAAAGAATCCGATCCCAATGAGTCCAGTCAGCAAGTGGTTTTCAGTTATCTGTGGTCAAGAGTTCATTCAGTATGTGAGGTTTACTCAAGATAGCCAAGTCAATTGGTCCTGACCTCCTCTTTAACCTCTTTTTGTTATTGAGACACCTTCCCAAGCATAACACCACTGCACAAAGTCAAAGGTTGTCTTCTTGTGAGCAAAAAGAAAAAAAAAGTCCTTGAGCATCAGCTTCAGCTGCGAAAACACAAACCAGACCTACGCATTAGATCGACGCAGAATGAGAAAAATGAGCAGGAACGGTGGCCAATAAGTGGAGCCCACAGCATGATTAAATGCTGCAGTTACTTCTGCCATATCCCGGCGATTTCTGTTTATAGTTGTTTTGTAAGAAGAAGTCGTTCTGAAAGGGAAACGGTAAAGCTCGCAGGCACTGAGTAACAAATCTATTTGCGTTCAGAGCATTGAGTTTAATTCATTGTGCAATTACCACACTGTAAATAAAGAGATTAGGGAAGGAATAATGCGGCAAATATGCTGCATCGCACATACACATCTGTACAGAAGTGCACCCAAGTGAGAAAACAAATTATAAATAGTGCATGAGAACACGCATATGTGTATGCTGGTCATATTTTTATCTGAAAAACAAAAGAGAGATAATATGCTGGTTTATTAAAACAAACAACAGAAAAAATAGATATAAAATTAATATCAAAACCAAATGTATTCCGGTTAGGAGAGTCTAATTTGTCATAAAAGAAAAAAAAGGCTATAAGATCCTAAAAATACACAATTTATTTGGTAGAATTTTGCACAATTTGTCAGAAGGTGTATTTTTTAAAGAGCAATAACAAATGAAACACAAAAAGATGCATATTTTGTGTTCGGGTCATTTATGGCACGTGTAGGCATGCAGAACATGTAGATGTCAAAATATTATTAAAATACTATAAAATTGACCTATTAAGTTATGTATTAAAGGCATTTGTACAGTAATTTTTTTTACCATATCTCACACATTACTATACTTTTACTTTCAGAGAAATTTTATTTTTTTTTACCATTTGCATTAGTCAAGTTATTTTCATTAAGATATATAAACATTTACTGTACATGATTGTCTATATATCCAAATAAGCTGTTTATAAAAAAATTCCAAGCTTCTGAATAAAAAGAAATATAAAATTTTGGAAATTTGTCTTAATATCCAGCTCTACTCAGTAGCCAGTACCTCGGGTGCTACTTGTTTTCTTATGGTATTTAACAGTGTTTCTCAACCACGTTCCTGGAGGACCACCAACTTTGCACATTTTCCATGTCTCCTTAACCAAACACAGCTGATTCAGATCATCTGCTGATTAGCAGAGACTGAAAGACCTGTAATTGGTGTTAAAAACAAAGGAGACATCCAAAACATGCAGCGTTGGTGGTCCTCCAGGAACATGGTTGAGAAACACTGGTATATAATACTATAAAATTACCTATTAAGTTATGTATCAAAAACCTTTGAACATACATTTAGCTGTTTTATTCTTTATATACTTGCAGGCTGACTGCCTTAATGTCCCACCAGTGATGATATACAGCCATATCGCACTGCTACTTGTATGATATTGCGTTTATATAACAGTTTGCCAGCATAATCATGTATATAAAAAAGAAAATCAAACATTGAGAGTCTCAAAAACCCTTATGCATGAGGAACTACTTTTTTCCGCCATTTATCCACATCTGCAGCTAACGTCAGAACAGCAGAAACTGTTACTAATTCATAAACATCCCTTTAGAGCTAGTGTTTGAATGATTCTCTAGCATAATGTCTAAAATGATGACTAAACAGGTGATTTTGCTCACATTTTAAGACAAGGCATAAAACGCCATCAGTCTACAGAGATTTTCCAGCATTTCTCTGTTGCAATTGGGATAGCACAATAATTATCCCCGAAAAGGCCAAATCAAAGCAAACACTACCAGATTACTATGGTATAAACACAGCACTACAACATACAAAAGAGAGAGATTGACTTAGATTGTCACTTACCCCTTCTGTAATGATTTGATCAGCTGTTTTTCTTCACTTAGCACTTATTATGCAGCCTCTGTCGCCATCTTGTGGTGGAACATCAACCGTCTTTGCTCTGCTCAGTATGATAGGCTGATGGCTTCCGACGTGCTGTATCTTCGAATTATAAATATTTAAAACAAGCACTATCCTTATAAGTAAACTGCGATCTAAACATCTACACTTTCACCTAAATAAGCCTCAAAAGTACATTATGTTGTCCAACAGCTGCAATATTTGTCAAATTGAAGTGAGTTTATTGATATGCTGTAACTTTATGTGGGCGGAGTAATACATAAGGGTGAAGAGGCTGTACGAGTGCTGATATTGCAGAATATCTCACAGCTATCAGCCAATCAGATTCGAGAACCAGATATTTACCATATCAAGTGTTTTGAATTACAAGGACATCAGACATGTCCTCATAAACCACCATAAACGAATACAACTAGGACAGAATTATTTTGATTAACATGGATATGAATGCCCCTTGATTAATACTGAAGCATGAGAAATGTTTATGTGTATGGTTTATGTAAATTTCTTTTTTCCCTTGATATTTAAAAGAGGTAAATGCAGTAATAATATGGTTAAAACAATAAAAAATCTAAACTTTGAGTCAGCTTTTGCACATCTCTCATTAAAAGTTCATATACAAGTTATGTAAAAAACACAACAAATATATTTGAGGTCCAAACAGACCCATCATGCAAAAAATAGCTTATAGACTAAGGGTTAAGCACATGTTTTCCTCATGCTCAGGTCATGCGTTGAAATGTGACCTGAACACGTTTCCATGACATTCACCCACCCGTGGTGCAGTGCATTAACAGAAAGTGACTCAGTCTCTGCTCTTTCCCATTAACTACTTGTAACAGAGACTGACACCAAACACTTGTGCTCGGTTTCAATCATCTTACCTGCAAACGCTCCAAACACTCCCAGCACAGAGAGTCACTTCACACAGACGCTGAAGCACCGCTGCTCTGGATTCAACGTGGCCCATTGTGCATTATGGGATCTTGAAAAGGGAGGGAAACGATCAAGCAGAAGTGCGACGCAACTCCATACTTATCTCTGCAGTGCACTTCACTTCAAACTACAGAAACAACAGAAATTAAAGCAGACTGAAGGAGTTGGTAGAACATGAGGTGTGAGTGAAAAGTAGAAGCAGAAACCAGCAGCATGCACACACTAACACGTTGGTATTAGTTGTTAATAAGGACCCTTCAAAGCCGTAATGTGTTTTATACAGTAAAAACTGCTAATTATATGGCCTACACCCTATCCTCACAGAAAACCTGTGGCAAATTTAAATAGCAGGACACCATTAAGTATGATTATCAAGTGTTTTGAATTACAAGGACATCAGACAGGTCCTCATAAACCACCATAAACGAATACAACTAGTCACTGTACCACCACATACCAGAACAAACAGCACATGTTTTACGCAGCAGATGACCTTCCAGCTGCAACCCAAGACTGGGAAACACCCACACACTTTTGCACACACTCATAAACATTACGGCTAATTTAGCTTGCACACAAATAAATCAAAAAACACATCTAATTCAAAGGAAAAAGATGATATTTAAAACTCATCAATATGTCTTACTATCCTCTGAAAATAAGATGTAATCATTTATAACATCACGCTTTTCAATAATCTTAAGACTTTTAAAGTAAACTATTATTAATATATAAAGATTTCTAAGTGGTGCCAGATTAATCTGCGTTTTATTCACAAATAAAAACGCCATAAGAAATGCTTAGAAAAATATCTGCTGATTTTTAAAGAAAATGTTCTCATTGCCATGAAACCTACTCAATAGTTAGAAATACGGTGTGAAACTAATACAATAATAAATCTTGTAAATCTGCCTTTTTTCATATGCATTAGTCAAATTGTTTTCCTTGAGAAAACAAACATGTACTGTACCTGATTGCCTAAGTATGCAAATAAGCTGATTATCAACTAAATTCCAAGCTTCTGAGTTGTAAGTGTTATGAAATTGTGGAAATTTGTCTCAGGACCCAGCCCTACGCACTACCTCAGTTGCAACCTGTAATCCTATGGTCATAAATGTATATATATATATGTTGAAGTTATAATTATTAGCCCCCCTGAATTTTTAGCCCCCGTTTATTTTTTTTCCCAATTTCTGTTTAATGGAGAGAAGATTTTTTCAACACATTTATGAACATTAAAATTTTAATAACTCATTTCTAATAACTGATTTATTTTATCTTTGCGATGATGACAGTAAATAATATTAGACTAGATATTTTTCAAGACACTTCTATACAGCTTAAAGTGACATTTAAAGGCTTAACCAGGTTAATTAGGTTAACTAGGCAGGTTAGGGTAATTAGGCAAGTTATTGTATAAAAGTGGTTGTTCTGTAGACTATTGAAAAAATATATAGCTTAAAGGGTCTAATAATATTGACCTTAAAATGGCTTTTAAAAAATTAAGAACTGCTTTTATTCCAGCCGAAATTAAACAAATAAGACTCTCCAGAAGAAAAAATATTATCAGACATACTGTGAAAATTTCCTTCCTCTGTTAAATATAATTTGAGAAATATTTTTAAAAATCAAAAAAAAAAAAAAAATCAAAGGGGGGCAAATAATTATAATTCCAACAGTAAATATGTACAGTAGTTCCTCACTTCATAATTTGTAGTGTTCATTTATAGCTTCTTAATTTGTAATTATTTTTTGTAATCCTTTTAATTCTGGTTCTAAGCATTGTTCATCTTCAATCTGGAGACACAAAATAATTTAACATGGAGCACAAATAAAATTAACGAACGGCACAATATGGTGCATAACTTTTGGGTGTGAGCCGACAACCGTTTGGTTTCCAGCACAGAAGCCAACCTACATAGGGTTTAGTCTTCATCAATGCATACTACATTCCACAATCTCATGCATTGATTCAGACCACCTTCAGGTAGTGCTTTTTTACTGCAGACTACAGATTTACAGATGAATTATTAGCCCTCCTAAATTACTATATATGTATTTCCTCCATTTTCTGTTTAACACATTTCTAATTATAATAGTTTTAATAACTCATTTCTAATTACTGATTTCTTCCATCTTTGCCATGATGACAGTAAATAATATTTGACTAGATATTTTTCAAGATACTAGTATTCAGCTTAAAGTGACATTTAAGGCTTAACTCTGTTAATTAGGCAAGTTGTCTATAAATTAGGCATTATATAACAGTGGTTTGTTCTGTAGACAATCGGAAACAAATATTGCTTAAGGGAGCTAATATCAACCTTAAAATGTTTTTAAAAAAATTAACATCTGCTTTTATTCTAGCCAAAATAAAACAAATAAGACTATTAAATAATTAAAAATATTATAGGAAATACTGTGAAAAATTCCTTGCTCTGTTAAACATCATTTGGGAAATATTTGAAAAAGATTCACAGGAGGGCTAATAGTTTTGCCTTGAACTGTACATCCACCGTTTCTCCGCATTATGCTAAACTATTAACATATGAAAAAGGCTAATGATCACAGGTGGCTTCCTCTCTGTTGAGAGAGTTTCCTGTGCTCTGCTTCTCTGCAGATATTGATGGAAGCGTCAGTGAATCTCCCTCCCGCAGGTGCTGGAGCGCTTGGTGGAGGTGGCTGCTGTCTCAGCAGTGCTTCAGGTGGATAGTGTTGCAGTCTGCCTCGATATCTGACGCTCCGCAGGGAAAGAGACAGAAAATGAGAGGAGGGCTACAGAGAGGACAGATGGTGAAGACTTGGGCACGCCGAGCTGATTCAGGAGTTTTATTAGGCACTTTGAGATGATATCAATGCAGCAGAGTTTGCATCCATTAATATTCACGCATGCATTTATGTGTATCGCTCCTCGTAATTCAATATTTCCTTGATTGAATTATGCGGTCTGATTACTAATGTTCTCGAACGATGTCATGTTCATAATTTTGACAAATGGTTCTGCGGTCTGAACGTCTCATCAGCACATTTTTGAGTGTTTGTTAATAACACAGTTTTTATTTTTTGGAAAGGCTATTTTTTATGATTATGATTTTGGGAGGGTCATTGCTTTTTATTATAGGATGAAAGTTATTTGCACATAAACTTCTTAACAAAGTTACTGGCAATAACTGTTTAAGTCGATGTTGTTTTTGGATAATATACAGGGTTCATTCACATTTTTACTACTAAAATGCCAGGACTTTTCCATTACTTTTCCAAAACTTTCAGGTAGATACTCAAGACTTAATATTTCATGTAATTTCTACATACAAGTGGCAAATAAATAAAAACTGCACTTTCAACTTTATCACAGCATATGCAAAAATATGTGACAATCCAGCCTGATCTCAAGAGGAAACGTAACTATTTAACGATTCAGTTTAGCGGCTAATTCGTTAAAATTTATACGAGTTCAGTCGTATTAAAATGTACGATTTTAAAAACGAGGCGTGGCATCCAACCTCGCCCCAACCCCAATCATCATCGGGCGATGAGCAAATTTTCTAAATGAGATTGTACGAATTCATACAATTTGCCACTAAATCAAAAAGTTACGAACTGTCTATCAGTAAAATAGTTTTTAGAAAATATCTTGCTGTCTCCATGAAAGTATTTTAGAAATGTTGGCTTGTGTCACCGATCTAAGAAACCATGCCTTTTGGGGGCCCCAAATCCCCCCCCCTTCACTTTCGTAGGCGACCCCGCTCTTCACTTTCGTCTGTTATCCCCCCTCGCTCTTCACTTTTGTCTGCGACCCTCCCCTTGCTTCTCACTTTCGTCCGCGACCCCCCCTCGCTCTTCACTTTTGTCTGCGATCCTCCCCCTGCTCTTGACTTTCTTGACTCTCTCCACTTTCGTTGCCAATGCCCCCCTTCCCCGCTCTTCACTTGTCAGAGGGCCGGTGTCGGCCAGCGGCACCCCTGGGTGTGGCACTCAACCTCACCCCTTAACCCAACCGTCATTGGCCGATGAACAAATCATACTAAATTGTATGAATGAGACTATACAAATTTCTATCAATTAGCCACTAAAACAAAAAGTTACGGATGGCTATCAGATTGTGTTGGACATTCTATGTAGTTTGTTTATTTTATATAGGTAAAATAGTTTTTAGGAGGTGTTGGAGATCTTTGTGGCTGTGTGAAAATATTTCAGAAATATTAGCTTGTGTCATTGCTTTATATATAAGATGAAAGTAATTGGCATTAAATGTTAAAGTTTTTAGATAATATACATGGTTCACATTTTTACGACTAAAATTACAGAACTTTTCCATTACTTTTGGTAAATATTCATGACCTAATGTTTCATGTAATGTCTACTTACACTTGGTAAATAAGAAAAAAAAAACAAACAAAAAAAAAAAAAAACGCACGTTCAGATTTATCACAGCATATCCAAAAATATGAAACAATCCAGCCTGATCTCATGAGGAATTATCTCATGAGTAACTATTTTTTGTTTTGTCAGTTTAGTGGCTATTTTGTACAAATTCGAGTTCAGTCATATTAATATGTGCAATTTTAAAAAGGATGCGTGGCACTCAACCTCACCCCTTAACCCAACTGTCATTGGGCGATGAGCAAATCATACTAAATTGTATAAATGAGATTGTACGAATTCATACAAATTACCCACTAAACCAAAAAGTTACGAAGTGCCATGAGATTGTGTTGGACTTTCTATCTGTAAAATAGCTTTTATAAAGTATCTTGCCGTCTCTGTGAAAATATTTTAGAAATGTTGACTTGTGTCACTGTTTTTTCAAAAGATGATATGAAGTTATTTGTGCATCAACTTCTTAAAGTTACTGGCAATAAATGTTGAAGTTTATACATACAGTTTACAAATATTGTTTTTGGATAATATACAGGGTTCATGCACATTTTTACTACTAAAATGCCAGGACTTTTCCATTACTTTTGCAAAACCTCTCAAGTAAATATTCATGACCTAATGTTTCATGGAATGTCTATGTACATGTGGTAAATAAGAAAAATGTTCAAAATTATCATGGCATATCCAAAAATATGCGACAATCTATGTATTTTTATTGCTGTGAAACAGTTTTTAGAAAGTATCTTGCTGTCTATGTGAAAATATTTTAGAAATGTTGGTGTGTGTTTCCATAAAAACTGTGCAAATTAGCTTTTAGCAACCACAGTATCTTACCCCTGTAGTTAGAGATTATTTCTGGACACCAAATTCAAAATAGCTTGAATTATGATGAATACGAGTGAAAGAAAGGCGAAGCTGAAACTGCAAGTTGTTTTTTTACCCCACACAGAGAGCACTACATGAATAGACAAACCGTGCAATTGAATTTAAAATTGATCCAATATTATAATCTCAAATGTATTCAGGTACATAGATATTTGTCAAACAAATTTCAATGACTTTTCCAAAACATTTTGGGTTTATTTGTTTTTTCCAAAACTTTTCCAGGCCTAAAAATCCTTGTCAAAATTCCATATCTCTTCCAGGTTTAGAACTGTATGAACCCTGAATATATATTGCATATTTCTCATACTAAATTTTTAATGTTTTTTATTTTAAAGTATACGCACATAATGACAACATTTAAACATTTTAACCAAAACAGTGCTAATGAAAATAAAGTCTGACTAAAACGAAGTACATTTTGTTTCTCAAGTAAAAAGATGACCTAGAAAACATTTTTAGCCATAATATGCATTTCTGATGCAAATCTTGTTCCAGGAGCCAGGCAGTTTATTTATGCTGCCTTCTAAGAGGCATTTTCAGTACCTGACACCATTTGCAAATCAAAAACAGAAAAGTTTTTATGCGATTTTGACATTGAATTACGAGACAAACAGTATTTCGATGTAATATAAACTCCAGAAAATGGATTTTAAAGTGCTAATGTTTTGCAAAAATACCATCATGTAAACTACAAAAATTAATGAACCTATATGCAAACCTTTTCATTGCTACATTGCTTGCATGTTTTGCAAAGAAGCCAATGCCAAAGTGAACTGAAAAAAAAGACCCAATATGAAGAAAAATCTATCTTGCTGTGCAAAAGAACAAAGTAATAGGTTTGTTCCTGATAGAAATGTCACTGCCAAAAGTAAACATTGTGAAACCTTTCAATCTGAAGTTTAAATTGCAAAGGTATCTATTATAAATCCTATTCATGTGTGCTTTATAATATCATAACATGTTCGATTCAATACAATTCCAGTTTATTTGTATAGTTCTTTCACAATAATTATTGTTTCAAAGCAGCTTTACAAAAGGTGCACATTACTGCATTAAAATCAAATTGGGAAAAGTTAAGGTTATTAGTTACTAATAACTTTAACTAGACTAATTGCTTTAAATAGATTAAGTTAATATATATACACTACCTGGCAAAAGTCTTATCGTCAATCCCAGTTGTAAGAGCAACAAGTAATAACTTGATTTCTAGTTGATCACTTGAAAAAAGATTTTTCTGATGAATCATCTGTTGAACTGCATCACAAATATTGCAGAAGATCTATTGGAACCCACATGGACCCAAGATTATCATAGAAATCAGTCAAGTTTGTTGAAGGAAAATCATGGTTTGGGGTTACATTCAGTATGGGGGCGTGCGAGAGATCTGCGGAGTGGATGGCAACATCAACAGCATGAGGTATCAAGACATTTGTGCTGCCTATTACATTATAAACCACAGGAGAGGGCAAATTCTTCAGAAGGATAGCGCTCATTCTCATACTTCAGCCTCCACATCAAAACTCCTGAGCAAAGAAGGTCAAATTGCACCAAGATTGGCCAGCCCAGTCACCAGATATGAATATTATTGAGCATATCTGGGGTAAGATGGAGAAGGAGGCATTGAAGATGAATCCAAAGAATCTTGATGAACTCTGGGAGTCCTGCAAGAACGCTTTCTTTGCCATTCCAGATGACTTTATTAATAAGTGATTTGAGTCATTGCAGAGATGTATGGATGCAGTCCTCCAAGCTCATGATGGAGTCAGACACAATATTCATTCTTTTTTCACTGCAGCATGACTTTATATTCTATACTGGACATTATTTTTGTTAAGTGTCAAGACATTTTGTCTAAGCAAAATCAGACCTTACTTTCCTAATTAAATAATTAAAAATCAGGCATGATCATATTTTATTTGGCTAAAATAAGCGTAATCTAGAGGCGTTTGGCTTTCATATAAGCCACTTCTGATACCAAACTAGAAGTCGAGTTATAATTTTTTTGTTTCTAAAACTTGGATAGATGACAAGACTTTTGTCAGGTAGTATATAGACATAGTTAACCTGCAGTTATATACTATAGAAGTGATGTCTATGTTTACATGTTTAATGAAGCATATTTGTGCAAGTGCACTTATAAACCAACATACCTGCACGACCAGAGTGTTGCATTTCATGTGGGTGGCAGAAAAAGATGCAAGACGATGATGAATGGCCTGCCACTCAACGACTGACACATGATGACGCACCAACTCTAGGAAAAAAAAGGAAAATCAGAAAAGATGCATTGGGGATCTTAGCTTTCATAAACCTGGTCAACGTCTTTTCTTATTCAGCATAAACCGTATCGCCGTTCTGAAATCAAACCTGTCAGCCATTGTGACAGTATGCGGCGCTTCCTCTGAGAACATCAAATCATTTCATGCACGAGGGCACATGGGGATTCTCCAAATTGCTCTGGAAGTGCAAACTTTCTGTTCAAATATTTACCGAGCTGAGAGAAACGGGGGGGGGGGGGATATCATGGATGGATTTGTGAGCTAGACAACTGGAGGAAAAGCGCTGAAGTATAAGACAATTTCTAAACAAGTCATCTCAGACTCTCTTTGGGGATGCACTCAACTCCCCGTGTCAGCTAGAAATATGAGGAACATCGCCAGCCTCCTGGCCTCAATAAGATGAGAAAGTGGAGTGGAAATGGAGGAAAAAAAACAACTGTTAGATACATCTGCCGCTAGCATTGCATTTCGTAGACTACATCCTGAGAAACTGTAGAGAGAAAGATAAACACAAACACAACGAGAACAAAATGGTACCACGATTGGTATTGCTAACATCTTCTCTTTGTTGGGGAATAACCAACCCAGTGCTCTATCAAGTGATTCGCTGTGCATTTTGTGATGAAATGGCCGAGGTTTTTTTAGTTCCAGTGCGTCAAATTGTTACACTATGTTTGAAATTGATGTTTTTCCAATGCAACAGAATGCTGTCATCCTAACAAACACCCAAAAATATATAAATACACAACACAATCTCACGGCAATTCGTAACTTTTTGATTTAGTGGCTAATTCGTACAAATTCGTACAATCTAATTCGTACAATTTCGTACGATTTGCTCATCCGCCAATGACGGTTGGGTTTAGGGGTGGGGTTAGGTGCCACGCCTCCTTTTTAAAATCATACAATTTCATCCGAATTAGCCACTAAACTGTCAAAATGTAAAATACTTACGTTTTCTCATAAGATCAGGCTGAAATACATTAAACTACTGAGAATACTGTGACTCCTGAAAGGATCTCAGTCCACTTTCAAACATATTCAAGTGGCTCACCTGAAATATGGATGCAACACAAAGACATTAAAATTCGAGAAAACCGCGAAACAGATATTTTCAGTCCCTCTCCCGTCTGCTATATTCTGTCTCATTCCCGCAAAAAGGGTTGGGCTAAGGGGAAGGGCTAAGGGGTAGAATTGGCATTGGGCCTACATCTTACATGGCAAAACAACTGAAAGTAACATACTGATTCTGAAACGGTAGTAAAATAGTTTAATAATCAGTGGAAGACAACTTTAGATTTGTATTACACTGAACTGAAATGAACTGAACTGAACTTCAACAGTGACATTGATGCTAAACTGAAACGAAGCAGCTTTAATTAAACTAGAACTACACCAGCATTCTACACTACTCTCCCGCCTGCCTGAATTGCAGGAATGCTCCACACTTTTAATTATCATGGCTTTAACTCTCTTTTTTTCATCTATGTCAAGCGGCTTTGACATGATCTACATTGTAAATGCGCTATAACAGTCAGTAAAGAAAGAAGAATGAATGTTTCGATTTCTGCACCAACTATAAAGCTCAATAAAACATCAGAGAAAAATAAGCGCAGAGCTGTTGTTGCATATATCATTGATGTAACAATGATCACAGTTACATTAGTTTACAGGTCTCAACATTATATATCATCTATCTATTTCAATAATGTACTATACTTGCAATGACAGGTGAATATCCAATCTGCTCGCGAAGCAGACACAAATGCACATGTTGATTCATATTGGATCAATTTTTAGATATCCCAATCAGTATTCCATAGAGGGAAAAAAATCTAAATAAAAACTCCAATAAACCGAGTTATTAGCATAAGACCTACACCATAAAATACTATTGAAAGTTTGTAAGTCACATTAAATGGTTCATTTAACCACTCTATTTATCATACCATACTGTAAATATTGCATCTGAAAAGGAAACTCCAGCAAATGCACATGCAATCAAGTCCAGATTTTTAAGCACCACTTTAGAAATATTCTGTATATCTGAAGTAAATCCCAACAGTGATTTATTAACTATTCGTTACTATTTTTGATCAATACCAAGAGAGCTAGAAAAACGCGGGAACATATGATTGGTGAGAAGGACTTTTTACAAACTTTATTTTACAACTACAACCTATGGTAAAAGTTCTTCATGGAACCATCGATGCAAATTAAAGACTTTTTATTCTTCAACAGTGTTTTGCAGAGTTATATTCAAATGTCTGCTATTGTGCATAGAGAATCTATCAGCTCTCTACTGCAAATAAAAAAGCAGGCGGGAAGAAAACACAATAGACTAAAGAGGGTTTTAAATGGAGGAGGACAGCTTTTGTTGGCTGTGTGGCCCGCTTGTTGTTCTTGCGGGTATTGTGCATTCAGTGGAAGGGCCGTGCGGAGGTGTTTGAGCGCATTAGAGACCGAATTGATGTTGCGTCTTAAACAACTGCATCATAACACATTAAGCCCTGACCACACAGATGAATTAGCACTTCTAGAAGGAAACCGAACAGTAATTCATCACCGTTGGTTGTATTGAGGAATGCTGGTCCAGAACTGGAAAAATGATAAACGCAAATAATTAGAGGATGAAAATATATAGCCGAATATTCTGTTAATAAGATGGATAGGAACATAGCAATTTGAAAAAAAAAAAAAAAAACAGAGATTAAAACATATTTGATGGATGAAATGGCACCGTGGGTGTTAATGTTTGCAGTTTTAAGCAGACAGAGGACAAGTGTGCAGTGAACGAGGACAAGTACTGACGTCGTAAGTCAAGTGGGTTTAAACAATACCAACTAAACCACATAGTAATGGAGGGAAATGTTAATGTTAGTACTTTTTCAGTGTGACATTAAACTGATTTAGTGAAACAAGATTAAATGTTTAAAATCCGATTGATCCCACTTTATAATAAGTGGCCCTAACTAATATGTACTTTATACTACATGTTTCTTTTTATAATGTGATTGATTAAATATCTGCATGTAGTTAAAGCTGTAATTATTTCTGTAATTACATTTCTAATTACACTGTTGACCATCCCTCACTCCTTAACCCACTCTTAATCCTATCTATACCACCAAAACTCACCCTAACCTTACCCGTATCCCTCCAGTAGCATTCTGCAATACACTATGAACAAATTGAGTACATTGTCTTTATTTTTTGATGCAAGTACATAGTAAAGTCCACTTAATATAAAGTGGGTCCTAAAGAAGTCATGCCATCCTATGGAGTATTTTTAACAGATCGCATCAGTCAAATTAAGATTTTTATTTCAATTATTTAATTTCTATCATTAAAATCCAGAGAATTGTGCTAAATAATACAATACCATGCCTTCATAATACCATATATCAATGTGTATAGGAACAATTAGCCCAAAAGTGTGTTTCAAGAATTCACAATTACAAGTGTATTTGGCATGCTGTCTTGGGAGAGAGCCCTGAGCTCTGAAGATCCATGAGCCCGGGGCTCCCTCCATTTAGACAGGAGAGAGAGAGAGGGTCATCTGAGCTCAGGTAGGTCTCCAGAACTCCCGTGCTATTGGATTATGAAAGCGTGGAAGGAGTCAAAAGACAAAACGAAAAAATAAGGATGACAAAGGAAGGAAGGTGGAGTATTTATGTGCACTTGAATGTGTCTGATTGGTTTGTTGGTTCGTGATTAATGATTCATGACCAACTGTGGTCAATCATAAACACGTGATCCTCTCGAAATTACTTAATAAAACTTCCCTTAATCACCCTTGTGTTGTTGTTCCTATGACTTATGCTCTTTTTCTTTTTCAAAACTGAAAGAAAAACATTTTAATACATTTTCCTAGCATTAAGCATTATGAATGCATATCCCAAGTGTTCAGGGGTATAAGGTACATATGAAAATGTAATCTATTATTAAATGAGAATCCTGACCTTGTCTGCTTATCTCCTATACAGAACTGCATGTTCAAGAGACACAATTGGCATCGCAGTTCACTTTGACTCACGCAGAAAAAAGCACCAAAAGTACACCCTTTCGAATAAGATTAATAAAACATGAAACACAATGCCTAAAAATCACCCCCTAAAAATCAGTGTATTTCCTTCACTGAGTTGAACATCTGCGGACTGAAACTCTGCTTGTCAGATAACAGTCAGAATGACAGATGAACACGATATCTTGCTTTATTTTGAGCAAACACAACAAGTACTGCATGTTTACCTCAGAGAGGACCCTACATGGATTGTATTTTGTTTTGTATTTACAGTATATCTTGATATTTCACATCCAGTGTGCTTGTTTTAAGTCAGAATGAACTGTGGCAGAGGATTTTTGCTAGTACATTATTTGTTTTTCTGCTAATAGATTAGAACAATTAATGTCTTACTGATTCTTCATATTTTATACTGTAACTTTCTGACTAATATGCATCAATAAAACTAGTAATACATTATTTTTGCTTTGTTTTTCCCCTACATGCCATCGTATACCCCAATGTTTGTGGACAAAAGGACAGACAATTCTTATATATCCTTTTAAATATACAATGGAGAAAATAAGTATTCAACATGTCACCATTTTTCTCAGAGAACATATTTCTAAAGGTGCTGTTGACTTGAAATTTTTACCAGATGTTGGTAACAACTAAAGAAATCCATATATGCAAAGAAAACAAAACTAATCCGTTTACAAAATAAGTTGTGTGTAATAAAACAAAAAGACGCAGGGAAAAAGTATTGAATACATGAAGGGAGTTGTAGAAAGGGAGTTGTAGAAAGACAGCAGCTGAAATCTCTCAGTAGTTCTTTAGCAACCGTCTACCCTTCCTGGGTGTAAATGAATATTAGCTGCTTCAGTCCAACATCTAAATTATAAGAAGGATGAAGATGAAACCAGAGTGGACATTTCAGCAAGACAATGATCCAAAACACAGCCAAGGAAACTCTCAAATGCTTTCAGAGAAAGAAAATCAAGCTGTAGAATGGCCTAGCCAATCACCTGACCTGAATCCAATAGAAAATACACAATAAAGATCAGATTTGTAAGACGAAACCCACAGAACCATCAAGATTTTTACACTGTTGAAGGCTGTGAAAAAAACAATCACACCCGAGCAATGCATGAGACTTCATTCTCCATATGAGAGGCGTCTTTAAGCTGCCATCACCAAAAAAGCCTTTTATATAAAGTAATAAATCTGTTTCAGTAGTTCAGTACTTTCTCCTTTTGTTATTACATATTTTTTCAGATTTTTTGGTTTTGTTTTATTTTTATGTGTGCATTGTTTGGGTTTTTACCAAAATCTGTCAACAGCTCCTTTAGAAACATTATTCAGAGGAAAAAACATGATGTGTTCAAGACTTATTTTTTCTGCTATTTATATAAATTGAAGATTTATTTATTTTTTTTACAACTTTTTCAACAAAAGATTAAAGATTGTTTTTCACTGAGACTGATTCCTGTGACGCTCCAGAGACAGACGAGTCTTCGCTGAGGCCAGCTTCCAGCCTCCGCCACTGAGACTGCAGCTCTGCACGAGACGTTTGGCCAGCGGAGAAATTAAAATGATCGTGCCCAACTGAGCCTGGTTTCTCTAAAGGTTTTTTTTCTTCACTTCCGCCATTAGTGATGTTTTTTTTCCCTCTCCGCTGTCGCCACTGGCTTGCATGGTTCGGGATCTATAGAGCTGTGCATCGTTGGATTTGCTCTTCAATATTTGGACTCTCAGTAGTGATTATTAAACCACACTGAACTGAGCTCAACTGAACTGAACTTAAACACTACAAACTGAATTACACTGTTCCTATTTACTATGACCTTTTATGTGAAGCTGCTTTGACACAATCTACATTGTATAAGCGCTATACAAATAAAGGGGAATTGAATTGAATTGAAAAACTGTCATTATAAAAAATAAAGGTCACACTTTATTCTGATGGTCCGTTTGTTAAATTTAAGTTACATTGCATCTACATGCCAACTAATTCTCATTAGATTATAAGTAGAATGTTAGTTTGGGGTTATGGTTAGTGTAAGTTGACATGTACTTGCAAAGATTTTTATAGTCAGTTAAATGTCTGTTGAAGGAGCAGAATCAACAGATATTAAGCAGACAGTCTACTAATACTCAAATGGACCATCAAAATAAAGTGTTACCAAAAAAAAGTACAGGAATTACTCATGTTGTGATCCAAAATAAGAGTGAATGGCATACAGTATGACTTTCCCACATGATGATCTTTCTGATTCTGATGGCTCAATTTTAAAATTGTGGCTGAATTAAGTTCTTTAATGGAGAGTCAGTTAACTGGCAGATACTGTTATAATGTTTCCTTGTCTGGAATGACACATCACCATGAATAAAGAGCCAAACGTGGCTGTTTTTTTCTGCGTCTTCTGCGAGGTGTTATTAACCCAGTCATGCGTGTGTGATTAATCACATACAAAAGCGCACAACTAAAATAAGACAACGAGGTCACGGCGGATCCACCGCAGCTCAATGAAGTCATCAAAATTGGCCCGTAAAGAGGCAGATTAGAGCAATTAGATGCCCTCTCATTTGTTGTCAGGCTACAGCACTGTGAATGGATCATAAGTGTCTGGAAAGGGCAAGCAAAATGCCACATGCAATGAAGACTCATTGTGCGTGTGCATCTAACAAAGCACCAATGCTAAATATGAATCATACACCCATCCACGCCTGCACTTCAGATTGAAAAGAGATGCTACTTTACTGCAATATCGTAATGCATCAGGCTTTGCAATGCACCGGTTATTTTTTTTTTCTCAACTTTTTCATGGCAGAATTTAATTAGCCGATTGTTTTGAATGCTGATCACTAAGCAGAAAGAAAACTGTTAAGCAACATGCCTTATTTTAGCTGCTGGCCAGCAGATCGATAAGCTAATTGAGTCGCTAGCGCTCCATCACTCTTCCTCTGTTCGTCTACTCATGCGTGATCTCATTTCGACTGGCTTCAGCGCTAACAAATTTAACTTCAGTGGATCGGACAAATCAAAGGGTTTTCTCCAGTCCCACGCAGATTCCTTCCCAGCACTCCATCTTAATGTCAAACCGTTCCTTAATAAGGCAGAGGATTGCCCTGCTCGATATTTTCCACATAACAAAACCCCCTTTTTTTCACGGCCTCTTGTCAATTATAAGACCTATTCCCGGAGGGAGCCTTTTTTCAGAGCCTTCCCTTCCTTTCAATCAAGACCTTCATGTTCAAAGGATAATTTACCTCAGCAACTCTATATCTGTCTGTTTTGCGCCCTCAGACGAAAGGAGAAACAAGGTGCTGTATAAGGATATTGAGCGAAAGTGATTTGTGTTTGTTTCCATGTTTACAGCTTTCAGAAATGAGCGTGTACATAGTGGAAAAAAAAATCAATAAAACATGCATTACATGTTTTTAAAAATGAAACTAAATGAAGTGAAGACGGCGGACAGGAAAACAAGCTCAACCTTCAGTTCATAGACGTTTAGGCTTCACGCAAAAACAACACTTTTACTGCACTCCACTCCACAAACAGAACAATCAATATGAATATGCACGGCGCAAGCCTGTCAATTGGAATCAAGCTTTGACTTAGTGGCCTTTCTCAGCCTATTAGCGGAGAACATCTCAATTTTTTCCTGATAGGATTTTTCTCTCAGGTTCAGTTTGAAAACAGACTACTAGCATACTGCATTCTCAAGTCATGCTATAACTGTAAAGACTGAAATTTAGGCACATGGTTGATGAATAGTTGCATGACTTCTCGATTAAGCTTTGTATTTGTTATAATGGACAATACTATGATGGATTTAATCATTTTGGTAACACTTTACTTGAAGGGGGTTTTCATATAATCCTTTATAGTCATGACATGACTATTTTATGAATGCTTATGACAAGTGTTTTTATATAACATTTTAACCAAAAATTACATTGTTTGTTAAGACAACTTGGCATAAACTAAATACATCAGTATTTTTCTCTGTTATGGCAAGTTGACATTATCAAGACAATACCTGTCATAAATCTGTCATAAACATGATCGTCATAAGGCCATTATAATTGTCTCATGAATATGTTTCTGATTACTTTTGCAGTGGAACAAACTATATTTGTCATTAAAATGTCTTGTTAAAACTCTGTCAAAGATTTTATAATTCTACCCCTCCATTTCCTCTAAATGTAACAAATGTGAATCTGCGGAAGGCTCTTTAGGACATCTTTTTTGGTCATGCCCAAAACTTTTTGAGTTTTGGAGCGAAATTTTCAACTTCTACTCTGAGGCTTATTCTTGTGAGCTCGCCTCTGATCCAGCAATCGCTGTTTTTGGTTGGTCTGACTCACTTCGTGGGTTTAGTCATCAAATTAAAAAAGCTGTTCAATATGGAATGGTGTTAGCTAAAAAAATTATTCTTTATTTATGGAAAAAGCCATCAAAACCACTTTTTAAATCCTGAATTCTCTACCACTTTACATTTAAAGAGGCTAAGACACAATCTTTCTGATAACATTGCCGGCTTTGAAGCCACCTGGAAACCCTTTTTTTATTATTTATCAAATGCCTAGGATAACAGTTTGAAGGTATAACCCTGTTATCATCTGCAATATCACCATATTGCCTGCGCCCACTGGCCTAGATAAAAATGTGTAACATTGTTGACCCATGTATAATATTGGAGGAACTGGTGTAATAATGGTTTAAAAAATTTTTTTCCTGTCTTATTTTTTAATTTTTTTAATTTATTTTTTTCCCGTTGCTTCTGTTTTGTCTTTATAATCGTTGTTGCTTTCTGTATCGCTCTGTGTTGTTATAAGAAAATAAAAATATAATATAAAAAAAAAGATTTTATATCAGTGTCATTAGTATTTAATGAAATTTTATAGACAAAATCAGCTTGTTTCACTGTAGTTCATAAAATATTAACGACGCTGTCATAAAATTCATGACACATTTATATTGGCTACATGACAATCATGTTTATGACAGATTTATGACAAGTTTTCTTGTCTTGGTAATGCCAAGCTGTCATGACAAAGACAAAAACAGGTTGTGATGTTTTTGTTTATGTCAAGTTGTCATAACAAACAATGTCATCTTTGCATTTAAAACATCATAACTGAATGGCACTTAACAGCAACTTTTATAAGCATGCATACAAGCTAATTCACATTTATGACATGTGTCAAATCTTGATTATAAAGGTTTTATGACAGTCTTAAGCAGACCCCTTTAAGTAAAGTGTTACTATCATCATTGTAAATAGGGCTGAATGATAAATCGTATGCGACTGTCATGCGCATTATTCCATAAAGCCGGCTTGGTAATTAGCTGTGAATCTCTGAACGCTTTGTGTTCAGCTGGAGCAGTGTTTACTACACAAAGCCATAGTAAATAATCATCCTTCGATATTGACAGCTGTTTATTCAATTAGTTTGTCATGGGGGCCAGTTCTTGAAAAGCATCCCAAATGAGGGGCCGGAGAGATATGACTTGCAATATGAGTGATAATGCAACAGCAATATAAGAGCCCACATGCTGTATTTTTGCTTCACAAGACACCCACATTGGCTTTTTCTACATTAAAATGTTAATATGTTGTATTTTAAAACTACATAACATCACTGCATAGTACAATGTGGCTTTTTTATAAATATATTCAAATGTTGTATTTCAAAGCACAACAGAATCAGTGTATTGCTCAAGTAGGCTTCTTCTACATTCAGACACATTCATATGTTATGTTTTAAACTGTGTAACAATTAGGGATTTTGGTTGTATGATCATGTAGTCTGAAGAATAATCATGGTTTCACGGTTATCACGATTATCATGCATTTATTAAATTCAAAACACTACTAGTTTAGAAAATCACAAGAAAACTGCTTATATTTTAAAGTGTTTATTGCTGCTCAGTAACCAAATACAGCACAAAATATTAATAAAAAAAACAAAAAAACAGTAGTCCATTTTTCTCTTTGGACTTAAAAATAAATGAATAAGTTTTTGATTTAAACATGAGTGATAATTTTACAATGAAAATAAATGACAGAACAATGAATATATAAATAAAAATAAGAATAAGTAAAAATAGTATTTGTCTAATGTTAATTTAAGCGATATATTAGCTAAGAATTTAAATCAACTGTTGTTATTATCTGCGTTCAAACATACATAATCATTTTAATAATGTGTAATAATTCGTCTAACATATCTTTTGTTTACATTGCACTGAAAGCCACGCCCAACCGAAGGGGTGGTCCGCTTGCAAGCCGTGCGTGCACCGCTTCCAATATGCGCACATCTCCATTGGAAATAATGAACTTGCGCACTGAAAAGCCACAATATGCAAACGGCCTGCTGTAGTTAATCCAATGTGTGTGCGTATTAGCCTCGGTAAGCTCGGAACTTTAAACTAGCACACAGTTGGCATAACTTTGTGTAGTTGCAGCAGTTTTGTTCCATGCAACAGAAACGTGGTGTTGAGAAGCCTTTAAGATTAATTAACCGTGACGAATTAAAGCGTGGATAATAGTGAAATTGGCTAATCATTGCATCCCTATTAATGACATCAGTGTATGGTACAAAAGACCTTTTCTACAGACATATCCAAATGTTTTCGGCTGCCCATTCACTCGCTTAATGTCAATTGACTCACTCTCTGCGCAGTCTTCAACTGCAGCCCGTGCTGTATTGAACAGACGCACGTCACTTTATAACTATATAGGCTGTTTTTCGACTAAACTAAATTTATTTTCGATGTCTTGGTCACACTATTTGGAGTGGCGGAACAAATTGCCTCGGGGGCCGCCAATTGAATAGCCCTGACAGCCTGATCTCAAGAGGAAACGCAAGTCTTTTACGCTTTGTTAGTTTAGTGACTAATTCATACGAATTCGTACCAGTTGAGTCATACTAAAATGTACGATTTTAAAAAGGAGGCGTGGCACCCAACCCCGCCCCTAAACCCAACCGTCATTGGGTGATGAGCAAATTGTACGAATTAGGTCAAAATCAAAACGTTACGAATTGCCATGAGATTGCGTTAGCCCTGGCGTAGCTTCTCAGTGAACTACAGCCCTTTGCAGTTGATATTAAACAGGAAAGCATGCGCAAATGCCACATATAATGTTTTTATTTAAAGAGCTTCAGTCAAGTGTTTGAATTCAGTCCTTCTGTGAATAAAGCATGCAACATATTTATATATTGGCATTCTAAGCAGTGACAAAAGCATTGCATCACTGCATACATTATTATAAGGGAAAACTATAAGAAGAACTCGAATAAACCGTATGTTGTCTTGTCAAGCGTTTATTAATCCCATTAAATCAAATGAAAGCAGTTTTATCCAATGCTTATCATAAAGATTTACCATAGACTGGTATTTTCCAGGTATTTCCTGGGTTTCTTCAGGGTATATTTAGTTCTTCTGTGCGACTCGAGAGCGCCCTTTGGCCTTCTGGAGGAGGTTTACTGCTGATCACATCCCCGTACTTCCCTCAAATGATGCACAAATGGGATTTTATGTCAATATATCATTCAGCCCTAATTTTAAATGCTAATTTAAATCTATAATATTACTATGGACCTAAAAAGCAACACCTCAGTGACTGGATGCAAAAAAGAAATCCACTCAGGGTGCTTTAGAAGCTGCATAGCAACTCCCTTCAACACACCTTAGAGAATTTCCACTAGCACATACCCTTCACGGCTTCTTCAGAAAGTAAAGTACCAGGAGTATAAATGTTGATGCAATGCTCCAGACATTCTTTGCATGCATTATTTTATGCATCATGAAATACAGTAACTGCTGACATATAACTGTGCACCATCTATGTAATTCCATCCAACATGGCGTAGAGTTATAACCTCTAGAGACACCCGGACCAACGTTTAAAACTTTTATCTACCCTTTAAAATGGGTCTCCCCTTTCTTGCGCTGATGGAAAGACATGCTAAGAATAGACTTCTTTTAGTGCAAGACTGACATGGAGGCATTAAGTCTTGCTGCAGTGTGTTGGCCATCCAGGGATTCAACATGCCACTCAGTGTGCTCACCACTACAGGCACTTAGCAAGACGCCCTACAGGGGGCCTCACTGATGGACAGTTCTCCCTATATCTCCGGCAGCCTGTCTAATGCATGCGCCACTTCAACCATGTCCAAACTGCCCATGAAATACAACTTTCATTCCCACACTGCATGCACACTTTAACAGCGGTTTCTAAACTGCAGAGTCAAAAAAGGATGGAAAATGATCACGCTTTACAATGAGGGTTTATTAGTTAATGTATTTATTAAAATGAACTAATAATGAATGATAGTTGTACAGCTTTTATTAATAATCATAGTTCAACATTTACTAATGCATTATTAACATCCAAATGCATGCTTGTTAACATTAGTCAATGCACCGTGAGTTAACATGAACTGGATTTTCCTTAACTAACATAAACAAATACTGTAATAAATGTACTGTTCATTGTTTGTTCATGTTAGTAAATGCATCAAATGACATTAACTATGACATTGACATTAACTAATTATAAAGTGTTACTAAAAATGCAATAGAATATTAGAATAATTAGCAATGACGATCCTACATCATGAGTTGTTTACTTCAAAGGCTGTATATGCAGTAAAATTAAGAATTGATCTAGTCAAATCATGCTGATGGTGATGCTGGCAGATTATGAAACAAAAAATAAAAAATAAATAATAATAATCAGGGCACAAATTCCAAAAAACGATGATTTGTGTCAATAAGAACACAATTTATGCTGTAATACTGGCTTCAGACTACACAATATTAGCTTGATTTTGGCACAATCCATTTGATGCTATGGTGATTAATCAAACACAATGGGCATCTGAGACCCAACAATCAATTCTGTCTAGGACCATACCTGTCAACATTGGGATGTCAAAATAAAGGATATGCCGACCATAATAAGGGATATTTATTTAGATTTTTTCATTTGATTACATTAAATAACAGGTGTCACTTTAAAATTACCCAAAGATCTAACATTATAATGCAAGCTTTCAATTGCTTTCCTAACTGTTTATGCTCATTTAGGCCGAAATTAGTTGTGTTTGAAAAACCCACACTAAGATCGACATCTTTAGATATTATTATTATTATTATTATTATTATTATTATTATTATTATTACTATTATTATTTATTATGTGTATATGTCTTTTCAAATATGCACCAAAAACCCAGAATTTCGCTCTGCTTCAAATCGCGTGTACAGCATCCATTTGGGAAACAGAGTCTATTTATCACTATGAAGCGCGTCAGATGACAGTCATGCACTGCTATGACTATTTTGAGGATTACATATGAAGAGGAGACTGCACCTGTAATGAAAAGGAAAGGGAATCCCGCCGTTTTTATATTTACTTCAAAGTGTTTTCATGCTTAAACAAAGCGAAAGCACAGAACAGACTTGCATTAAGAGCAAGAGGCGGCCCCTGGTGGTTCGGTGGTATGGGTTGTGTATAGGGACGCTTGGCTCTTTAATGTTTATTTGCCACCCCTCAGAGAAAGACTGAAAATATGGGAGAAATACGGGAAAATAGCTTTACAGGATGATAGCGGGATAGAACTGTAAAATACGAGAGAATCCCGGGAAAAACCGGAGGGTTGACAGGTATGTCTAGGACACTTCACAACATCCTGAAAGAAAGGCTTATTTCATTGTTTTTCAGTCCTGCAAGACAGGTTCTATTTATATCTGTGATGCTGAGAATTGAAGCTGTTTTGTACATAGCTTTCAAATTAGGTTAAAAGTTTTCTTTGGCCTTAACAAAATTTGTTAACGCTTTAGTATAGGTCTCAATCCATGCTACGAATTACTGGCTTATTACATCCCTATTAGTAAGATATTAACTGTTCATTAGTAGTTATAAAGTATGATCTCAATCTGCATCCCTAATCCTACCTAAAACACAAACCCAACTTCTACCTTATTAACTATTGATAAACAACTAATTAATAATAATTGTAATAATAATAATAAGAAGAAGAATAAATTGTATTTATGATGCACTTTTCTTAAACTTAAAGCACTACAAGATACACAACAAAAAAAAAAAAGGCAACCCAAGCCAGAATTACAAGCTTACATAAAATGCCAGTAACAAGCCGAGTCACATTGCCATAGTCAATAGTCAACAAACAAACAATAAATAAGCAAAGGATTACACATTGCATAAAAGTGACAGTGATAATTACAAATTAAATGCTTTGCTAAAAAGATGCTAAGCATGCAGAAAGCAGAATTAGTAGTTTATTTAGCTAGTAGTGTTAGTTAATGGTTTGCTAATAGTGTGAATTGTGACCTAAATTAAAGTGTTACCCAAAATTCTATTTGGCAGCCATTATTTGTTCACACCCTTGTTTCAATAATCAGTCAATAACTCTGGCTTCTCTGTCATCACTCACGTCATTAAAGACAGCAAACTGTATGTGTGTGGTCAGGAAGCAATATGTTGTCTTACATTTTAAACTGAAAAAAAAGCCCCTTAATAAAATGTTAGAAAAGTAACTTAGTTGAATTGAGTTGAACAATATTTCTTGCATGAATTTGTTTGACAATATATTATCTTAAGTCTGCAAAAATATACTTAAAAATTATTAACCCTTAAGAACATGCACAAGCTATGTAAAACCCCTTCTAATGCACAACATGAGTCTAAAATTTCTTAAGCAATGTCAGGTTTGGCTGGGTTTTGTTTTTTGAAATCAGTTTATCTCAGCATTAAATATTCCCTTATTTAAATCCCCCCTAATATACCAACAAAAATAGTTTTGTTCAAAATGTAAGAAGTAAGGATTTGTGAAAAACAAGTTAATATAGAAATTCCTGGAATACCAAGTAAAGAAATGAATTAAAACTAAGATATGGAAAGTCTGAAGATCACTTAGATCCATATATGCATCGAAAGGTTGTTTTCGAATCCACAATCAGATTACCTAATGTTGGCTACGCTAACAAACACAAATCCAGCCTATTATTTTTAAAATTGTTGTGGGATTTTGGGTCAACAAAAAAATCTATTAATATTTTGGAAAGAAAAAATGAGTGAACAATAAAAAGAAGCAAAAACGGTGAAACCAGTTATTAAATAAGAACAGCAGCATTCATTTTTCTGGGCGAGTGGAGTTGAAAAAACTCTGTTTCTCATCTATCCATACATTCATTCATCCATCTTTCTATCTAATACACAAAATGGGCTGAATCTGAGATAATGCAGTGTATGCTGCTCAATGCAAAACATCTTTAGTGTTCAGCGTTGACCAATATTTAAATATTTATAGAAGATGCTCAGTGTCATTCACACAACTACTAACCACCATCATGATAAGAGATATATAATTAAAGTAATGCAATAAACATTAGCAACATTAGATGTAAACTCTAATGTTTTTCACTGATGAGAAAAAAAACTACAAATAATTATTGTATTGTCAACAAATAGAAAAAAAGTGTCATTCAGGCAATTCTGAGCAAGTCAGTTTAGGCTTATTAATCATATAAGAAAACATACTGTTAATCAGGTTACCGTTTTTTTACCATTGAAAGTACGGCCATTTTTAACACCGTACACTTCAGTAAAAAACAGAAATTCCCTATGAAATGCTGGTGAAAAAGCGTGCAGAGATTGTTTAAGAGGATTCCCATATTTCTGTGTGACACCCGAACCTGAGGTGGGATACTTAAGGATGGTGATATCAGGGGTGCACTGTAGGGCTGGTTAATATTTAACACGTTTCCTTGAGTTATAAGTTGCATTCATTATATTACTCTCATTACTCTTCATCTTTTTTTTTTTTGGAAGCAGGCAATATTTACTGCACCTCCAGGGTCCAATGAATGTGTGGCAGATCCCTTTGCGGCAACAAATTTATACGGCTTCCTCTGTGTGTATCTTAGAGGCTCAGTGTTGATTATCATCTGTCAGAAAATGCACTGCTGCGTGAAGAGATTTCGCAGGAAGAGCGACCCGGCCTCAAAGAAAATCTCACAAATGAAAAGGAGGCTTCGGAAAAGTACCGACAACAAAAAAAAATCAGCCTCTATTTTTTTTTTTTACTGTCGCCGAGCAGACACCGGTTCCTGGGTGGCTTTCTATTGATCTTTTGAATCACCGCACAAAAGCTCCTGATTAAAACTGGATGAGAGGAGCCGAGGAGTCTCGCATCGAAACCCGGTCAAACATTCAGTGGGTGGAATAAAAATTGATCTGGCCGTCACTCTTGCACTGACGCCGCGACTGTGGCCGAGTGTCAATCAATGATTTAAATGTGCTAAGGTGCCGATAATCACATGTGTTGGGTGCCAGAGAAGCCAGCGTTGAGGATGTGCTGTGATTGGGTGAAATGGTTGCATTTGACTAACCCCTAATTTACAACAGGAATTGATCAGGAAGATGCACAAAAAAAAAGATTCATTGGATTTACTTAATTTTTTAAAGGTAAGTGCTTGCAAACAGTTTATTATGAGCTGAATTTAAACAAACAAATTAAGTTGAACGTTACAAAATACGGTTGAAGTCAAAATTATTAGCCCCCTGTTTATTTTTAAGTTTTAACACATTTCTAATCATAATAGTTTTAATAACTCATTTCTAATAACTGATTTCTTTTATCTTTGCCATGATGACAGTAAATAATATTTGACTAGATATTTTTCAAGACACTTCTCTACAGCTTAAAGTGACATTTAAAGGCTTAACTAGGTTAATTCGGTTAACTAGGCAGGTTAGGATAATTAGGCAAGTTATTGTATACTGATGGTTTGTTCTGTAGACTATCTAAAAGAAATATAGCTAAAGGGGCTAATAATTTTGACCTTGTAGTGGTGTTAAAAAAATTAAAAACTGCTTTTATTCTACCCGAAATAAAACAAATAACTTTCTCCAGAAGAAAAAATATTATCAGACATACTGTGAAAATTTCCTTGCTCTGTTAAACATCACATGGGAAATATTTAAAAAAGAAAAACATTTCAAAGGGGGGCTAATAATTTTGACTTCAACTGTTTAGTGCACGTCGGACAGTTTATCGAGGATGTACCGCTGTGCTGGATCGCGTCACACTATATTTGCTAAACGTGATATTTAATTAATCTTGTCTCTGTCTATTGATTTTATTCATCTATCTGGTAACGTATCACAGCGTCAGTACACTACTTCAATCTTTTGCTTTCACGCTTGTCTTTAATAATTTGAGCGAAAACCTCAGATACTGTTGATTGTGCACTTTTCTTACCAACCACGTTTGTCGACGCCATTATAAGGACACAGATAAATCTGTCTATTCATGCCAGAGTCCCGCAGAAAAAGTGACTGACAGGTGGTAAATTGTGTGTAACTTTTATTTATTTATTTATTTATGATTTGGTTATGGTAAAACAAAGACCATGCGGCTCAAATAATTAATTCGTTTTGAATTAATTATTCATAAATAACTAATTCACCGCCGCCTATGATGACCCATGCCATCGTCCATCGCGATGGTTTACATTAGACATTGTATGATGCCAAATTGGTCGACATCGCCCAACACTAAATATCAATAACTATATACATATAATATCATAACAGCAAATATAAAATCTCTTTCACATTTATGCCTTATAAAGATTTCATGACAGTCTTTTGAACACCCCTTCAGGTGAAGAGTTTCTCATAAAAAATAGGTAAAAAAATATATTTCTCATGTATGTTGCCTCTTACACCTGGAAAAAAACAGAAGATACCACAGTTATTAAAACAATAAAGATCCAACGTGCTTTCATGTCTTATCAGTCCTCCGTCTTTCTTCTCACATAATAAAACGGCTTCATCTCTACTTAATATTTCATGAATGTTGATTTATTTAAGCAGCATAACACACTCAGGGGTCCACAAGGTTTATTTTGAAATAATTGCAGGCTGAATTTACATTATAAAAAATAAAATAAACATGCCAAAGCCTGTGCACGAGTGTTTCAAGTGAGTATTTTGGAAGCACCGCTAAAAAATTACATGTTGGAGGCGATAGTAAATAGTTCACGGCAGCAGCTCATTACACATTAAGGAAACAGATTCATTTGCTTACTGGACAATTGAACGCCACAAACTGCAGTTGCATGTATTTGTTCAACAGATGGCGCTGTGGCATCTATATTCACAGCACGTGGCTCATCTACGGAGAACACATGAAGAAGAGGAGGGGGCTGATCTTATCACAGATAAACGAGATTACAGAGGGTAAGACGAGAGAAAGAAGAATGACTCTTTGCAGATTTCCACTTCACTTTTACATAACCGACACATTCATACTCGCACATCCACAAACACTCTTATTCCAGTACCTGTAGCAGATTGATGGCACAGGGTGGGAGCAAAAATCCCTCAAGACATCGTCACAGTTCACTCTCGTCCCCTAGTGAGCTTCTGTGATCATTTTTTTTCTACTTTTACACTTTGCATAAGGAGATCTTGTGGGATTTGCTGTGGTGGTTGTATTCTTGCAGCTAATTCCTTCTTCACATCAATAGAGAATCATCCGGAGAAAATGAATACCCTAAAATATTGGGATGGAAGTCATGTGTGCGACTGGAAACTTCCCATCGCATCTTGAGCAAACAATCTCTGCCAAACACCAAATTTCATTACGTGTTCAGGGGTCGCTCGCATTTTGGGCCCTGCAGTGAAAGTTAGAAATGAAGTCAAATTTAGCTCTGCCTGAGGCGCCAGACTGAAGCTCAGCCATATGGTGCAGAACTGAACTTAAACCTTAAAGTGGCAATGTCTTAGACTTTTGAGGCATTTTGAATGTTTTATTTGGATTATGCAATTTTGCTACTGGAGTCTTCTTATAATTACAGTTTCTTATACAAACAATTTATTTTAGTTTTATCTTATAGTCCAAGACTGGCTGTTTTTTGCTACTGTGTGTTTCTATTTACTCTTCCTCAATCCTTTTTGAGTTTCTTTCTTCTGTTGAAAACAAAATAAGACATTTTGAAGAATACTGAAAACCTGCACTGTAAAAGAAATGCAGGACTCCACACAATTCATCCATGTTGAACCAACACCAATCGATTGAGTTAACAAATTTAAGTGGGTTTAACATTAAACATTTAAGTTGTCCCAAAAAAAACTCAGCTCATATTTCGCTTGAACAAGCAGCAAAATCATTATTTTTGAGTGTGTAACAATAGCTGTTTCCATCCCAAAATGTGAATTAACTTTATGCGAAAAACTGGTATATCGCATAAATAATGTGCGAATAAAGCAGCGTTTCCATACAACGAGTCAAAGAAAACAAACATCGTCACTTCCTGATTAACAGTAAACATTTGCTGCGATGGAGAATCTACATGAATCTTTTCTTCATTTAATAAATGGCTTGCGCCTCAGAAGGCAATCCTGATATGCAGTGAACGCGCTGTGGTGTTTGAAGGCGTGAGACGCTCTTGATTTTGGAGGTCATTAATAATATAACACTTATACTGAGATGGTTAAGGCGTTTTAGAATGACCAAAACAACATTTCAGATGTTTTACAATGTGCTCAGCCTGCTGGTTTGTCCATTCACACATATTTTAATCATCACATGATCTCTTAAAACAAAATCACATGACCTTTTTTAAAGTGCATAGGTAATTTGCATAGGAATGCAAATAGTGCATAGGAATTTGTTAGGTAAAAGTGTTTCCATCGTAATTTATGTGCATCGAATTTCAATTAAAAGTTTATCCTACACAGTTATGTGCTTTAAAAAATTCAAAATTTATGCACAACTTGGCATTTCCATCAACCTCCATCAACGCATAAAAATAGGTGGATGGAAGCGTAGCTACTGACTTCTGTAGTAGGACAAACAAATAATATGGAAGTCAATGCACTCAAAAAATTATTCATTGGATGGACTCGATTGAGGGCAGGATTTCCATTCAATGCATTTGTTTAGCACCAACTAAATAATATTTTTTATGCAATTAAATGGAATTGAGTTTGTCCAACATGATTTTATCAAATAGAAGTTGAAATACATATGTATTTTTCAATTAACTTAAACTCAAAGGTCTGATAATATCATGTATGTCTATTATGTTTTGTGCACTTTAAAGTCTCCTAGTTGTATTAATAAAATTAATAAGTTATCCTAAATGAACTAAAAGAGCCATTTTTTCATGAGTTAGATATATAGTTGATTGAGACTGATCTCAGGACTAATTTTAGGACAGTTATTGCTCACTGAGCAAAGCAACAAACTGCATTTTTGCTAAATAAGCTGCAACACCCAAAGCATGGATGCTTCTGCAAGGTGGTAATCTCAAAACTCAAAGCATTTCCTGAAAATCTTCTAAACTAACTAAAGCAAAAATTAAACTATGAATAAACAAAGAAATTGATGACAGAGTCTTTCTTTTTAGATGAACAGTCTTTAAGACTGGCTAACGTCTATGAATCAGGTGGTAATAGAGCTGGTAATAAGAGTATTTTCGGCAATAATATCTCAGATAGGAAAAAGGGATGATTTTGACCAACTGGCTACAAGATGAAGTAGTAATAGTACTAATAAAGACAAAAGGTACAAGAGTACTCATTGGTTCACTATGAGGAAAAGAACTACCATCCCATGAATCGCTGTCAATAGCAATTAAACAATAATAAATGGAAAAATATGCGGTAACAATTTAGAATAACGGTCTATAAGTTAATGTCAGTTGATGTATTTAATAACATCAATTAAATATGAATAATCTTGTACAGCATTTATTACTCATAGTTCAACATTAACTAATGTATTATTAAAATACAAAGTTGTGCTTGTTAACATTAGTTAATGTACAGTGAATTAATATCAACTAACATGAAATGAAGCTATTTAATCAATATTAACGTCATAAATACAGTAATAAATGTGAATACAGTAATAAATGTATTACTAGTTGTTTGTTTATGTTAGTAAATACTAATATTAATTAATAGATCATTATTTTAAAGTGTTACCAAATATGCTATTAATATCTTAAATTATTGGTTGTATCTATGGTGTTCAAAGCTAAATATATAGTTTGGCGCACTTCAAACTTTGAGACTCTTATTGGTGGAGCTTGCTTCAAAGCATCGTGGGTAATGTAGTTTTATTTGCACACCATTATTCCATTATATATATTCCATTCCATTCCAAATACTACTTTAAAAAGTAGTTGATTTAAAGCGAACAGATTGCTCAAAAGCAGGCAAATACAACTTATTAACAACCTCAGAACTCTTTAAAATTTTAGTTAAACATCTATTTCACCTAAAGGGAATCTATTATGCAAAAAGCACTTAAATAAGAGGTTTAAACTCTCCTGTAGTAACAATCTATCACGCATTAGCATAAACAGCCCTAAGTGAGAAGCAGCAAGATTTGAATCTGCCACTATGCTGACACACAGGCATTTGTAGCTCCACCGACTTTTGAAAAGAGCACAATCTCATTTAAATTTAAAGCGACAGTCACCAAAACGACACATTTTGGATCAAAGCCTAAAAGGGTCAGTTTCAAAGAGTTATAAAACATTATTTGCTGGTTATTTTGAGCTGAAATGTCACATACACACCCTAGGGACATCAGAGACTTATTTTACATCTTGTAAAAAGGGGCACAATAGGTACCTTTAAAACCGAAAATACTTCCAGAACTTGTGATCTATGCGGGCAGAATTGTGTTAAACTACCTGTTGCTAGTGAGATTTCAGGATCTGGAGTATTTGATTACATGCAATAACAATAAAACGCACCATTAAAGATGAATTCCCAATATTTGTTTAGCTTCTTTATGGGAAAATGGCCATCTGATGTGAGAGGCACTTTATCGGGCACAAAGACACGCAGACTTGCACTGAATGACTAAACACTCATTATCCTGGTGCGCCACATCATCAGCTCAACAACACTTAAGCACCTGCTTCCCCTTTTGTGAATCTGCCTGTTGATGAGAAGGTAAAACGTGGCATTACATAATGCATGGAGCTGCACTAGAGCATGAAGGGTCCCATGGAGATCTCGGCATGGTTTGCATAAAGGGCAAGAGTGGAGGGGGGCTGTCAGGGAATGTGTGAACTGTGATAGTTGACTTTTAAGGGAATACAGCAAGGAAGCCATGCCTGTCCGGCTCCTATTCTCAACGCATAATCACAGTTGTGGATTTGTGAGTGCTGGCTCATACGTGCACATACTATTGACAGTATTATATTCTGTTCCAATCATCTTGGAATTATCATATTTATGAGTTTCACATAAACACCACCACAATTTTTGTAATTACCAGTGGGAAATCATATTTGCGTTCTTGACTTTTTTTTCCCCAGAGTTTATGATGCCAATTAGAAAGTCATGGCAAAGCTACTTCGTATTAATCATAATAGAGCATAATTGAGAATGCTGACTTTCTAGTTTAATTTGTGCACAATTTGATTACTATTAATGTAGAAAAGCTATGGAGCTTGCCAGAAGATTAACTGATATGCTAAATACTGAAGGGATAGTCTTGAGCATACCCTCACTATTCTGGTATCACAAAAAAGCAGTTATCAATAAGAAGCCATGCATACTGAGATCTTACAAAGATGAAATAATCTTAAATCTACAACCATTTTTTTCATTACGTAATATAATTCATTAGCTTCAACATAGTTTGTGCGAGAGCAGGAATGCAATCATATTTTGTGTGTTTTTCCATGTACCAAAGATCAAGTTAGCTGAACTCTTGCTCTGTGAATTCATTAACTCGCTGACCTCTTGACTTAATATACAGAATACATTTAAAAACCTACACGGCTTACAATGTTGCAGGCAAGGGGATTGATATATTTTAACATACAAAAGTTAGCTGTACTTGCTATAACATTTATGTGTAGATTTATTCAGCTGACAGTTGCTTTTAGCCAAAGCAACTTGTAAATGAAGACAATAAAAGTCATCAAAGAAACTAGAGATCAACGTGTAAGTACTATGACAATTCCCAGTTAGTCTAATGCAATACAGTTTATACTGTACACACACACACACTGAAATATGCAAATCTATAACTAATAAATACAGAGAAACCTACAATGTTCGAGTGGCCTCTCAATTTTTTCTTCCATTGCTGTAAGTGCACTCGAAAATAAAGAATAGATGACAGTGTTGCCTTTAGAAAATTGGAGAAATGTACTTATTTTAAATAACAAAAAAAAATAGATCAGAAAATAGAATAGAAATAATCTGCTATTTCTATTTAAAGGAATTGCCTTGGAATGTAAATCAACATTTTCATCTTCAAAATACTTTATTTTACAGTTGTCCTCATGAAAACTGCCTCAAAATGCAGGAAATACCAGATAAAACACACTCAGGGCCTACTCACACTATGCTATTCGAACCGTGCCCAGGCCCGTTTCCCGGATGGTTTGAGAAGTGTGAGTGCTCTGAATCGGGCTCAGGCACAGTTCACTTGGCCGACCCTGGCCCAGTTGGAAGAGGTGTGCCAGAGCACGGTTCACTTGGACTTTGGTGCGGTACGCTTATAGTGCAAAGCGAGTGCAAAGCGTGCCTAAGCCCGAAACTGAAGACGAGATGTGTGTTTTACGGGATTATTTCATATGGATTTATAATCATTCTTACTGTTTAATGAACACAAATGGTCGTAGATTATTACAGACGCAAACCCCTCACTGCACGACAAAAATCTCTACTGTGCTGAGCGAGAGCTCTCTCCTATGCAACGCATCATCGATGATGTAAGCGTGCCCAGGCCTGAATGTAAAGTGAGTGCGGGCCGTCGGGGGACACAGGAGGGGGGACAAGCGTGCTTTGGCCCAGTTCAAGGCTACTGTGCATAGTTTGATTATGCCTTTACTCGTGCAACACAGGCTTATTGGGAATAAGTGTCCAGAGCAACATTTTTCAGAACCCAGAAATATGTGGTCACAGGTACATATGGCTGCATTTTGTGTGTAAAACTAATGCTACGGGGTGGTAATGTTAACTACATACCTTTGTATGGACAGCTCTTTAAGTGTGACTGGTTTGCTTGGGTAGCTTACAACAAATGGTTTCGCATTTGGGATGTAGAGTGGACCAGGATTCGATTCTGACAAAATACAGTTCCAGTGTCACACTGCTTAAAAAAAGGAGAAAACAGATGAATCCAATTGCAGGTGATTTAATGTCCGGAGGTAATATCCAGTCAAATTAAATTAACAAGGAGAAAAAAGGAGTGAGGAAATCGTAGCCAGTAAACAAGAAAGTTGGACAGAAACAGAAATCGAACCGGAATCCAGAGACAGGTCCACGCCAGTCCTAAACAAGAGACAGAGTATGTGAACAACTAAAACGAACTAACAAGGAGACATAGGGCCACCACCCAGATATTGTCGCAGTAACGAGCCACAGCTGACCGGCTAGTCAGAAATGCTGATGAGCCAAAACACGGGACCAAAACAACACAGACACAATAACACGTGCACAAGGGAACCAATCAGGCGAGCGCACAAACCCACAACCGTGACAACCAGAAGCCAAATGAAATGAGTCCCAATAAAGCAGCGTGCAATAGTGGTAAAAGCTTGCAGACCGCAATGGCTTTCCTCTTCTAGTTTCCTTTTGAAAACACTATCAGTTGGGTTTAGGGAAAGTCAAGCTGATATATTATGCATGTCAAGCTGACTGACTTCTCTTTACGAAATAAGACGTCGGGAAATCCAGGGAAAGATGAATGCAGCCAAGTACAGGGCTATCCTGGACAAAAATCTTCTCCAGAGTGCTCAGAACTTCAGACTGGGCCGCTAGTTTACCTTCCAACAAGACGATGACCCTAAGCACACAGCTTAAATAATGAAAGAGTGGCTTCACAACAACTCCGTGACTGTTTTTGAATGGCTCAGCTAGAGCCCTGACTTAAACCCAATTGAGCATCTCTTGAAAAACCTAAAAATGGCTGTCCACTGTTTACCATCTAATCTGACAGAACTGAAGAGGGTCTGCAGAAGATCCCCAAATCTACTAAATACTGAGCAGAGGGTCTGAATATTTAGGATCATGTGATATTTCAGTTTTTCTTTTTTGATAAATCTGTAAATATTGGGTGCTGTGTATATTAATGAGGAAAAAATGAACTTAAATGATTTCAGAAAATGGCTGCAGTATAATAACAGTATAACAGGGGGGTCTAAATACTTTCAGTACCCACTGTTTGAGAAAACATGCCTTGGTAACTTGTTTGAGATTGTCAAAAAATGTACACCTCTAGTGGACATAATAGCAAACAAGACATAGCCCAGAGTACATATTTCTAGGTTCTCAAAAATGTAGCCCTGGGCACATATTCCCAATGAATCTGGGTTGTACATATGGTGTATACATGCACACGTTCAACCAAGAGCTGAAATGTCATGTGGAACTGTAATTAATTTGACTAAACCCCCACACACAGAGGATGCTGACCAGGCAGGATAGCTGCACGGAAAGCTTTGTCCAGCTCTTTGCAGTCAGAGGTCAGTGTTGATGCACAGACACCCCGGCATGTGGATGATTCACAGAGGAAGACACTGCTGACTTCATCCCCTCTGGAAGACCCACACACACACCTCATTATAAGTGAACCCAACTGTCTGTCTGTGTGCTACTAACAAACTTCAAACAGATTAGCTCAGAGTGTGTGAAAGAGAGGAGTAAATAAAAGAGGATCAGCTCTCATTACTTTGAAATGTCTCATCGTGTATTTTGAGGTGAGAGTGTGTGTGGCGCACAGACGGTACACAAGGTCGACTGTGTGAACTTTCACCTCTTCTTCAATGAAAAAACTTCAAGCAAAATCTAGGAAAAGACTTTAATATCCTTGTTTTGTAGCTTGGGTTATTTAATGCACTTCAGTTGTATTGAAGTATCAGTCCTGTGTCAAGTGCTGCTTTCTAAAATTGCACCGGGAAGAAATAAAAATGGACGAAACTGAGAAAATTGTTGACACGCGGTGCAAGTACTAAATGAAAGCAAATAGGCCGGATCACTTCAGTTTGATGACAAAGGCGTTCCCTACTGAGAGTTGATTGCAAATCTGAATTTTGAGATCTCTGCATGAGATCGTTCCTTTTGAAATATCAGAAAGAAATGTCATTCACATCCAATTTCAGTTAAAAAATGTGAACATATTGTACCCAATAAATATCCAGGTTCTCACTAAAGTTTTTATTTAAAGGTCCCATGAAATCAAAATAAAGTTTTTAGTATCAGTATTATTCGTTTTTAGGATATCTATAAGCTAGTGTGCCCCAAAACAGTGACAAAATTCACATTTAGAAGATATAAAACTGATATAAACATGTAAAGCTTGTAGTTTGTCGTTTCCGTCCAAATGGATCAACAGTTTTATTCACGTCACCTCACACTACAGTTTCTCCTCACATCATAACCAATCAAATGCTCTCTAGTATGTGACATGCCCCGCCCCCTTTAATATGCTTCTCCTTTGCTTTTCATTTGAAGCGCTTGAGCTCAACCACTCTCACTGGCTGTGATAAAACAAAACACGATTGGCTGTTTTTTTATTTAAATGGGAGGAGCTACACCATGTCCCACCCTCTCATCATGTTTCGGTTGAGATTACGTCAAACATCAAATAAAAATGCATAGTTCAAAGCACTTCACGGGACCTTTAATGATTCTAATACTGGGTCTGCAAAGAGATTAGTTAAAAAAAATGAAGGGTTGACAATATATTTTCTATTTTTTAAAAGAAGGAAAAGAAAATCTACATATAATAAAACAATTAATATTACAGTTTGCTTCTTTAGATTTTTGTTATGACCAATTATTTTCTTATATTTAACAAAAATAGGCATTTACCCTCATAATGTGTTCGAAACTAGTTTGGTAATTTCCCACTTGTTAGCTTTAAATCTCCATGTTGTGCCATGGCATTAAAACACTCCTTTTTACTTCATTTAAGCCTTTTTCAAGATTTAAGAAAAGTCTTTTGTGTCTCCAGAATGCATCTGTAATGTTTCAGCTCAAAACACCCTTCAGATTATTTATTATACCTTTCAGAATATTGGAATTTTCATCTGTGAGCTCATTATAGCTGTTTTAGTAGCCTGTGCCTTTAATGCAAATGGGGTAGTTCTTCCCGTCCACTGTTCCCACATGCCTGGCTGCATCAGATAAACAGCACAGTGACAGACATGAAGGAAGCAGATCTCACATACTGTTTAAGTGAAATATTACAGTAAGAACTTTCTTAATGATTACTTGAAGTATTTGTTGTGTATATAATTCAAGCCTTTCTGCAATGATGAGTCACAAACATTTGTGAATTGTTGTCACAAAGACACACACACAAAATGGATACGCAGTAATAAAAAGTGCAGTATGGATTTGTGTTATATTAATCTACAAAATAAACTTGATTTTACATCCACAAACCGGAATTAAACCGGTCTTCTCTTATAATTGTACTGACGTGTGGCTGTGGTGATGAATTACGTCGCTATTTTACCATCTTTAACTTACTTTATTACAAACATACACTGTTTTAAAAATGTTTTAAACTTGTGAAACTCATTTTTGATCACATTTGATGATGATCACAGAGATCTGAACAGATCTTTTAATCCCAGTTGCTTTGCGCAAGTCCTTGTTGATATGTTCATAAGCTTTACTACAGAAGTGTTAATACATGGCTGTCAATCAGTTCGGTGGGTGGGAAAACTGCACTCCTACGTCATGTTGTGGTGGGTCTCAAAATGGGAGGGATTTGGATCCTATTTTTATGTCAGGAAATTAAAATAAAAAAGTCTTATTGTGTTTCTATCATTCCAATATGACTGTGGACACACTACTTATAAACATTTCTGTCCAAACAGCTAACAAAAAAGATGATTTTCATGGTAAGTGACCTTTAATATAACTGCAAAAGCAACATCAAAACATCAAGCATTACCCTAAATAATGTTTAAGCTAAATAAATGAATTCCTGCTCTAATTATTTGTCTAAAAGAGTCACAGATCAGGTGTCTTTGTCTCTTAAAAGTAATAGTAAAATCTGAAAAAAGCATTAGCATGTTTTGTTCCATAACTAAAACCTTCAGACCCACAGTAAATGTGTTACGAGGTTTAAGGTAAATGGGTCAATTTTAATTTGATGTTGAGCTTGGCTATTCAGCTTCATAGCTGTCTAGACAACCCAGCTGGGATCTTGTTTGTGATTTTTCCTTCCTACAGGACTGCAGAGAACACAGAACAGCTCCATTCAGCAGGTTACTTACATTTTTATGTGTGCACCTCTGTGTCCGATGACTCTGGAAACCCTTAGGCCAATGCAACGAAGAGAGAATGGAAGACAATGGAGACAGGACGATGGTGGTATTAAAAGTCCCTCGTGGTCATATTGATGATGGCAAAGTTCTCTTGCTCGCCATTAGGGCTGCTTTTTGCCTCTTGAAGAGCCATGGTGCCCCTACCCAGCATGCACCTGGCAGGCAGGGAGCAGGTAAGTGCAGAGGACAGATCTGTTAAATTGAAAGCAGAAACAGCAGTCAGACAGCATGAGTGCTTTCCACTGTAAACCTGGAGTGATGGCAAGCGGAAAAAAGTACTGTCTTGAAACTACCTGCTCAAGCAGATCCAATCCCAGAGAAACGTCCTTATTTCAAAAGCAGCAGATGCATCTGTAGACAGGAACGAGACAAGACTCATTAGGCCATCGCAGAGACTCTGAAGACAATCATTCTATTTTAATGTGTTTTTGAGGCTTTTGTCTTTATCAATTGTTTAAAAGCTTGTTTGAATCAGTGATATAACAGGAGAGTACACTTTAGGAAGCCCTGTTCTTATAGAGAAAAGCATGAATTCACTAATGCATTTGGTTATATGAAATGACAAGGGTATCTGATGGAGAGATCTGGTAGTTTTTTTCAGCATGTCACATTTTGTAAAAAAAAAAATGTTTAACCCTGTCTGGCTTGTTTTGCTGTGTGTAAAATAAATACAACCTGCATAAAGAAAATCAAGCCAACTTTAAAGGTAAATCTGGTACAATATCTAATCAGGCAATCACATGGCAGCAACTCAATGCATTTAGGCATGTAGACATGGTCAAGACGATCTGCTGCAGTTTAAACCGAGCATCAGAATGGAGAAGAAAGGGGATTTAAGATTTAGGAAAGGTGGCATGGTTGTTGGTGCCAGACGGGCTGGTCTGAGTATTTCAGAAACTGCTGATCTACTGGGATATTTATGCACAATCATATCTAAGGTTTACAGAATATGGTCCAAAAAAAAAGTGAGGGGCAGTTCTGTGGGCGCAAATGCCTTGTTGATGCCAGAGGTCAGAGGAGAATGGCCAGACTGTTTCCAGCTGATAGAAAGGCAACAGTACCTCAAATAACCATCCGTTACAACCGAAGTCTGCAGAAGAACATCTCTGAACACACTACATGTCCAACCTTGAAGCGGATGGGCTACAGCAGCAGAAGACCACACAGGGTGCCACTCCTGTCAGTTAAGAACAGGAAACTGAGGCTACAATTGGCACAGGCTCACCAAAACTGGAATACTGTAGAATACAATAGAATACTGGAGAAACGTTGCCTGGTCTGATGAGTCTCCATTTCTGCTGCCACATTTAGAAGGTAGGGTCAGAATTTGCCATCATCAACATGAAAGCATGGATTCATCCTGGTGGTGGTGGTGGTGTAATGGTGTGGGGGATATTTTCTTGGCACACTTTGGGCCCATTAGTATCAATTGAGCATTGTGTCAACCTGAGTATTGTTGCTGACCATGTCCATCCCTTTATGGCCACAGCGTACCTATATTCTGATGGCTACTTCGAGCAGAATAACGTGCCATCATGCGTATCATGTCATAAAGCGCGAATCATCTCAGACTGGATTCTTGAAGATTACAATGAGTTCACTGTACTTAAAAGGCCTCCACAGTCAACAGATCCCAATCCATCGGGACGGAATGGGAGATTTGCATCATGGATGTGCAGCCAACAAATCTGCAGCGCCAGCATGATGCTATCATGTCAATATGGACCATGTTGAATATAAGCCACGAAGGTTTAAGGGAGTTCTGAAGAAAAAAAATGCTATTTAATATTAATCAAAATATTCATTCTCATTTCACATTAGAAATACATAAAAACTGAAACCTTTTTCGTGTGATCACATTACTTAGAGGAAAATCTAATGTTAAATTTACCCATGGATGGTCTTTTGCTTTAATGCAAATTGAATAAAACCATATTTTATCACTTAAATGTACTTTGAATGAAAGACATAGTAATTTACTTTTATTCAGTGTATAAGCATGCTCTAAATACAGTAAGCGAACTGATTTTCCTTTCTTCCTGACGGATTCTACAAGATTCACTCTGATCCAGAAACCAAGTAAAGTTCTCCCCAATCTTGAAACAAACTTCAGTTCTCCTTTGCTCATGTGTAGCGATGCGTTTGTTGACAGAGTTTCATCTGTCATTATTAAGGGGGAAGCGAGAACTGCCCAAGCGTCATCCTTCATCCGCAGGTAGAGGGGTGGTGGAATCAGAGCGTTTCAGATCCCAACTCACAGCACTAGAAACAAGACCACATCAACTGCATTAAGCACATCGCAAATTAATTGGCCTGTCATACTCCATGCTCACCAGTTAGCATTAGTGAGCAATGTGGTCACGCATGCTCATCTTCTGAATGGTATTCATTGACAGATTAATCGACAAATGCTGTGTAGAGTCATTTGTCACATGTCTGCGCTGATCGTTTGCTCATCTAATGCAAGGTGATGTCTTGTGGGTGATTATGCTTTAATATTTTAAGCCCTCATCATATGTGAAAGTGAAATTATGTATAATTAAACTCAGTCAGATTAATATTTGATTTAATGTATCGAGTGGATGCTGGGTGCATGAAAAAACTTTGATTAAAGGTGTTTCTTTTTTTTTATTTCCTCGTAAGGAAATGTGTTTTCATGGGATATTTAAACTGATTTCTGTCCTCGACGTCACTTTGCATGCTATTAAGGGCTTTGTAAAATTCCATTAACTAGCTAAAGCCAGAAAAAAATGGAGAAAAAGAAACAGAAATACACAAAACATCAGTACTTTCAATATTGATTAAATTAGATATAAGGTTTTAAAGTTTGAGGTTTGAAGAATATTTATTTCTACATAATTTAATATGACACCTAAAGTTTTTGCAAAACAGTTATAGCCCTTTTAAAATATCCAATAAAATATTCTAAATAAATAAATAAATAGTGCATTTTGATAATCTGTGGTACTTTTTCCCTGATTCCTTTACCCTTCTGTTCTGTATTCTGTGTTTCAGCTAGCAGAATGATTTTTGTTGACACATATTTTAGAAAAATGCTTTGAAATGTATTTATGAAATAGGAAATTAGAGTTAAAATATTGTCATATATTTAGTTTACAAAACAGTTAGCAGTTTTGATCAGGACTGAGGTTGATTAAAATATTTCTATATAACGATCTAATGCGGTTCAAACCGAACATCAGAATGGGGAAGAAAGGTGATTTAAGAAAGGTGGCATGGTTGTTGGTGCCACACGGGCTGCTCTGAGCATTTCAGAAACTGCTGATCTACTGGGATTTTTATGCACAACCATATCTAGGGTTTACAGAACATGGTCTGTGAAAAAAAAAAAAAAGCATTTTGACAGCAGTTTAATTTAGTGGATGTTTTCATCACGGACATAACAAAAGGGTAGTGACCTTGAACTGTACACAAGGGTTACATTGCATTATTATTATTATTATTATTATTATTATTATTATTATTATTATTATTATTATTATTATTATTATTATTATTAATTGTTATTCTATCACAAGTGTTGCATCTCTCTCTCTGTTACTGATGCATGTCCTTTTTGTACTTGTAGAAAGTTTTCTTAAATGTGAACAATTGTTTTCATTATTAGAATTTTGTTTTGGAGAGATTTTGGAGAGAAAATTGGGAGGAAAAGGAAGAATGTTTGTAAATTGTTAAATTATTTGTTGGGACATTATTATCAAAATTATTTGTTGTTCGTTTCCGGTCTGACGCATTCACGTGCGTATGAATGGAAGTCTATGGGAAGAAAAGTCAAGTGTGACCGCAGCTTAGTGCAACAAGAAATTGGAAAATGGAGACCGCAGCTCTGCACAGTTTAGCTTTAACCCTAATTAAACACACCTGATCAAACTAATTAAGTCCTTCAGGCTAGTTTGAAACCTACAGGTGAGTTTGTGTTCAATCATGGTTGAAACTAGACTGTGCTGAGCTGCGGCCCTCCAGGAACTGAGTTTGACACCCCTGGTCTATACAAACCATAAATTCTATTCCCCAAGCCAACCTTCACAGGAAACAATTTACATTATTACAATATTGCATTACTTTCAAAATACTTCATTCTGTGTGATTTGTAAGCATGTTTACCCTTGAGGATCTCAATTTTGGTCCTAACGTTGACACAAGTCCTCATGAGTCTGTGAGCATTCAGGTTTAAGTCCCCACCGAGATATAAAAACAAGTACACACATGCATCCACAATAACAATTCTGAATATATGATGTTCAAAAGATAGCATAACAGGAATGACCCCTGCGGTGACGAGGTATCACAGGTAGCGCTGATTCAAACAGTCACTCTAAACTGCTGTTTTATACGATGGGAAATTTCTGGACTGTAGTTAATGGATTCTGGCCATATGCTGTTGTGATTCAATAACACTAAAGTTCCATATGTTCGCCCACTTTAACAGTGTGCTCATAAAACATCAAATTTCTTTCAAGCGAGTCGCTATTCAGCACAATATTAACTTCCTGTTAAATTGCTGAAACGGGGCGGACAAGAATGGACAGGTACCTTTAGGAGCATTTTAACTTTGTTTTTTTCTTTTTTAAGTATGCATTTTGTAAACGATTAAAGCCACCTGTAGCTACTCGGCTGGAAAAGAAATAGACGAGCTGTATATAACTCTGTATGCAATTAAACACAGATAAGCATTTCCACTTGGGGAAGCGAAAGATGAGAGAGGAGGACAGGTGGAGATGAGGAGAAACAAGCAAAATCCAAAAAGAAAAACAGAGAGAAGAAAAAAAATGGAGCGGAAAAAGCTAGAAAGGAAAAGTTTGAATGCTGCCTTGAAGTTTAAAGTGGTTTTAAGGTCATAACGCTCTTATAGTTTATTTTTAAATTCAAAATTGACCAATAATCATGCAGTTCATGGAAATCCCCCATTCAATCCAAATGGGGATGCAGAGTTTTATTTTATATTGTACAAAGACTGTTGGGGTATTTGACAGGTTGGACCCCTTCTGTCTTTCAGAAGTGCTTTTATACTTTATGGCATACACTTAAAGCAAGGTCCTGGAAACATTTGCCAGACATTTTTACTCCATATTGACAAAAATGCATCATACAGCTGCTGCAGATTTTTTTATATGCACATCTATAATGCAAATCACCAATTTCAGCACATCCCAAAGGTGCGCCATTGGAATGAAATCAGTCATATTAAAGAATTTTAAAGGGCACCAATGATGAAAATCATCTTTTTGAAGCTGTTTGGACAGAACTGTGTGTAGGTGTAGTGTATCCACAGTCATATTGGGGGGATTTTAAGACAATACGTCTCTTTTTTTAATTTCCTGATGTTAAAATAGCACCCAAATCCCTCCCATTTTGAGGCTGACCGTAGGACATAGGAGTGCAGTTTCCCCGCCCACCGAATTGATTGACAGCTGCGTATTAACATGTCTCCATAGTAACACATATAATCATATCAACATGACAGGACATGCACAAAGCAACCAGGAATAAAATATATGTTCAGTTCACTAGGATCATTAAATGTAATGAAGAGTGAGTTTTATAACTTTAACACGTTTTTAATTACATTGAATTACATTGATTTACTTTAACTTTATCACTACAGCGGTGTGTCAGTACAATTATAAAAGAAGACACTTCAATCCCGGGTTGTGGACATTAAATCTGGTTTATTTTGTACATTAACATAACGGTATCCATACAGCAGTGGATGTTAACATGTATACTGTCACATTTGCCATGCAAAAACAGCGCAAAGCTAAACGCGCGCGCTGTCTGTGTGTGTGTGTCCACGAACTTTGTAATGACTGTGTGTGTGACTAATTGTTGCAACAAACAACAAACGTTACTTGAGATCTGCTTCCTTCATGTCTGTCTGTTGTCTGACGCAGCCAAGGCAGAGATTGAGGCACACTGACTGAGACGTGTGAACGGTGGGCGGGGAGGATTAGCATTAACGGTACAGTTCACAAAAAACGCTACCTGATGCTCAGAGCTATAAAATACAAACTTCGTAAAGGTATAATAAATAATCTGATGGATGTTTTGAGCTTAAACGTTACAGACACATTCTGGAGACACAAAAGACTTATATTAAATCTGGATAAAGGGGTAAACTAGGTGCCATTTAAGAAGATTGGAGTTTTCTGACATGCCATGTTATCTTGCTGTGATCATATAAGTTGAAAATGGTCAGCAACGATACTCAGGTAGGCTGATCTGGCCATGTTTAAAGTCGTTTCTTCATTCAGTTTTATGGTTAAGGTTACTTTAAAAGGGATACATAAATAGTGGTGGAAAAAGTGTATTTTATTTGTAGAAAGATGTATTTTAACAGATTTTTCATGGATTGAAAGCGCGTGGCTATAATGACATTAAGGCATTTATAAAATACTGGTTTTGATTTTGTGTCAAATAGAGAGGGTTTGGTAGGAAACGAGAAAGTCAGAGAAGCAAAAATGGGTTGGGAAGGAGAGGAATCGTAGAAAGCTTTTCTTCCACCTCTGCTCAAGGCTCATCTGTCTTTTATGTCATATCCTGCCATTACTTCCTGTCAGATAGGATGGGGGCAGCATCGCTGCAGGTAAGCTAGCTAAATTGCATTGTCTGTCCCCATTGAAAACCTTTTAAAACTCACATCAAAATAAAACAATTGCCTTTTGGGTTAAAAATGACAAAAACAACGAGTCAAAATTGAGTCAAATAAGTCATTATTTCCACCATCAGCAGTCAGCACTTCTCAATTCATGGTATTTTCCTTTCTTTTGACAATATACAGCACAACTGCCAACTCCACACATTCACACAGTACAGACCTACCTTATTTTTATGTAGGAAAATCCTTTTTTAAGCAGAGGTACCACATGGGGGAAATATATTTTAGCACCTGTCAAAACAGAAAAACAAGTATTTATAGTTATGCACAAAACACACTGCTGCTCATCAAGGTAAGATACTTAAAATAGGATTATGCTTAGTCTTGACATTTTTTGGACAGAACTACTTTAGAATATACAGTAGGAATTTGCCTTAGTAGGATACATTCAGCTCCATATTGCTTTACGGTCATCCCTTTTTTTTCAGAAATAATGAACAAGTGTTTGCTTTTTACCAATAACAATAAAGAAACATTAAAAATGAGACATGCTTTCTACAACATTGTAGAACAACTATTATGAACAATTGTGTTGCCCTACTTTAAACTATTAAACCTTACTTTAAGGAAATGACCACTAAGACAAAAATGTATAGTGTAAAATATATAACATCACCATTAGAAATAAAAAGGTGGAAATTACAAGCACAACTTAAACCAAACCAAAATTCTGAATGCATTTTGCATTAACTATGCACAAAATAAAGATAAATAATTAAATTAAGACCGCTCTGGCCATTTTCCGCTGCTGATTTAGGCCTAACTGCAGTGCGCCAAAATATTGTAGATAACCATATTAGCGCAAGCCACAGCAGATTCCCCTTGCAAAAGGCTTTTCCCAATGCCTGCAGATTATCATCTTGTGGGAAAGTCTCTTTATTTGTTTCGACTCGTTCATTACAAAACTAGGCAATTCATCAGCTTGACTGCACATGGAACATTAGGTCTCCAAAAATTCTGCTATGATTTATTTTATTTATGCTCTTTTTGCAGTGCTGCCCTGTGTCCTACCTTCAAGATGACGCGGTATAATAGCAGTTGCTGGGGTGGAAAAAGGCAGTAGCATGTTGTAAAAGGAGAACAGCTTGCAGCACATCAGCCGGGTTTATCTGACAGGGCTGACATGTTTGCTTGTGTCACCACAGACATCCGCATCCATTCCTCCAGCCTGAGAGACACTTTCACGTCACCGAGCCACTGGCTTTCATTACCAGTCACCACAGCACAGCTCAACATTACTCTCCCTCAAGGCAAAGGGCGGCTCTGTCTCTCAAGGTTTAGGTAATGGGAGTCTCTGTCATGAGTTTCCTGGTTTATCCGGGGTTCAGATAAGCACCTGTGAGTGTTTGGAAAAGCAAAGAACTCAACTTAACTGCCAGGCCACTAAGAATAGAAACGTTAGCTTGCACTCTCCAAACTGTTACCGGTGTAAATGTCTAACACAAAAAGCAATTACCTGGGCTTTGTCAAGTTTTGCTCTTACATGCTGCAAAGCTAGCAATTTAACTTCTTTAAAAAGATCTAGAAGAATAAATATATAGGAAGTGTTAATCATTGATGGCAAGTTGTAACCTGGATAGCGGAGGAAAGGAAGCATTTATATTCAGTGGTGCTGTCAAACTGTATGCCTAAGCTGTGCCTTTGGCGATGCATTTGCAATCTGAAAGTGGAAATTCAGCTGGTCAGTCAACATGTTAGCACTGGTAACGACAAAAAAATCAAGTATGCCAGTGTCATACGCACCAAACCACAGATGGAGTGGTTATAGGGAACATCGGGACTTTTACAATTTTGGCAACCAACTTTGGACACATAAGATTTTACTGTTGAAGTGTGTTGAAGTTATGACGGTTTAAAACATAAATCAATTGTAATGATAAGTGTAGGTACTGTGGCAAGCCTAATATGCAATTTGAGTCGCAATAATGCTTGATGACACTATAAATTAAACAGACCCCAATCAATTTTAGCCACAGTCTAATGTGCCTCTTGTAAATATAATGAATGACTGTATGATTGGGTTATTGTGCAATTAAATTGCATTTCCATTGCAAATTGCTGTTACAAATATAAGCAGCACAGTGGCTCAGTGGTTAGTACTATTGCCTCACAGCAAGAAGGCCGCTGATTCGAGTCCCGGCTGGGCCAGTTGGCATTTCTGTGTGGAGTTTGCATGTTCTTTCCGTGTTGTCGTAGGTTTCCTCTGGGTGTTCCGGTATGTGTGTTTCCCAGTACTGGGTTGAAGCTGGAAGGGCATCCGCTGAGTAAAACATGTGCTGGAATAGTTGGGTGCTCATTCCGCTGTGGTGGCCCATAATAAATAAGAGACTAAGCCGAAGGAAATTTAATGAATAAATGTTACAGATACACAAATCAACCCCTTGATAAACCAATGTTTTTGAAAGACAACTTTAGAAATCACAGATGACTTTACCTACAGGTTGTTGATAAAAAAAAGTGTGACATTGAGAATGTTTTTAGCATCAGACCTGATACTATCAACTGTTAAGTGTTCGTTCACCCATAAAATTCTAATGGGTTAAATATCACTTAAATAAAGTGTTAGTTCACCCAAATATATATATATTTTTAAAAAATATTACTCATATTATTTATGTCATACCAAACTCCTGAGATCATTGTTCATCTTCAGAACTCAAATTAATATATATCATCTTTCTCTATAGGCTGCAAAGTTCCAAGCTCATTCAAAGTCCTGATAGGTACCAAAAACATCCTCAAAAAGACCATATGCCTTCAGTGGTTCAATCAGAATATTATCCAGCTAAGAGAATATATTTGTGCGTGCATAAAACCAAAATAAAGACTTTACACAGCAGCTTCTTCTCTTCAGTGTTTGTTCTTCATGTTCATAAGCACTTTGTAGTAACATATACAACCCAATCCCGACCCCTCCCCCCAATATTTCAAGGATAAATGAAGGTCTTAGAGGTTGGAATGTATCGAGGGTGAGTAATTAATAAGATAGTTTTCATTTTTGGATGAACTAACATTTTAATGCGACCAAGTTGCTTAATGGAGTGCCAATGGTCAAAGTTGATGACTTCTACATAAGAACAGGGGTGAGGGTGACTCTTGACAGATGGAATGGAAGATGGTACCCTCATAAAGCCATCATCACTTAGCATTGAAAGCCCACTGAGAAGCAGTCGTCCAGCACTAAAGTGTCTAGAAGTCACAGCAGACGTTCATCATTACCCTCTGCTTAGCCTCCGGCTGAATATCCTATTAAAGAAGACGCTGTGCATAAGTTTAGAAAGGCCTTTCTTTTACTACCAGAATGATAGCAGTCTGTGGTAATTACCAAACGCCAAGGTTACAGCAATTTACTTCTCAAAGGACTTCTGAAAGATATTGCAATCAGCACACCTTCAAAAACTCTCAAGGCCTTCCTAGCAAAGTCTAATCAGAGCGTTGACAGCCTTATGTCAGCCATTATCACTCCTTCATCTAGGTCAAGACTTCCTCTTTCTTTATTAAAGGGATTTGGGGGGGTTCAGTACAAATTTTGTGTTTTTGGCACATCACAGAAAACATTTTTACATTCTCTTTTAATCAGAAAACAAAATAAGTAATGGAAGATTTCAGCAATGCATTCATAAGAGAAATCAGACAGTTTAAAAGCAGACAAAAGCTTTGTATGTAAAAGTGTATATGCTGTCAGTCAAACAGGACTTTGCATTGAACCTGAAACATTCCTTTGTGTGTAAATACTGGCAGAGAATAAAGTGTGGATGATTTGTTCAAGTTGAACATGACATGTGCAGTCACCGCATTCAGTTTGTTGAGATCTTGAAACACGTGGACTTGGAGAAAGGCTATCATGTTTGTGGTTCAGTAAATGGTAACAGGCTGTGAATGAGCTCTGTTCTGTGGGCATAATTGCAGAGCGGGCTTTGATGAGAGATTTGTTTAACATGGTGTGTGACAAACATAGAAAATAGCCCTTTAAAATCCTATTTAGCTCCCCACTCACAAACAGCTGTAAAGACAAAGAAGAGACAAGGCCGTGGGTAGTGAAACAATGGCCTACACTTCACAGCTTACATAATGCAGCACCAAATCAGGAATTTGGATGTGAAATAAAAACCAAATCATTTCTGGTTGCTGAAAATACATTTGTTGCTAGTTGCACATCAATTTCAAAGTTATGTCATAGAGCATTAAACAATTTGGTAACAGACCTTACTAGTACCAAGTTGGGCCCCCTTTTGCCTTCAGAACTACCTTAATCCTTTGTGGCATTGATGCAACAAAGTACTGGAAATATTCCTCAGAGATTTTGGTCTGGACTTTGCTGGAGACCACATGCCTGAAGGGTGATACAAGGCAGGATGAATCCATGCTTTCATGTTGATGCTGCATTATGACCCTACCATCCGAATGTCATAGCAGAAATCGAGACTCATTAGACCAGGCAACGTTTTTCGAATTTTGGTAAGCCTGTGCAAATTGTAGCCTCAGTCTCCTGTCCTTCGCTGACAGGAGTGGCACCCAATTTTGCCTGCTTCTACAGCCCATCCACCTCAAGGTTTGACATGTTGTGCATTCAGAGATGCTCTTCTGCATACCTCGGTTGTAACGATTGGTTATTTGAGCTACTGTTAACTTTCTATCAGCTGGAACCAGAGGCTATTCTCCTCTGACCTCTGGCATCAACAAGACATTTGCGATCACAGAACAGCCACTCACTGGATATTTACTCTTTTTTGGACCATTCTTTGTAAACCCTAGAGATAGTTTTACATGAAAATCCCAGTAGACCAGCAGTTTCTGAAATACTCAGACCAGCCCGTCTGGCACCAACAATCAAGTCACATTCAAAGTCACTTAAATAACCTTTCTTCCCCAATCTGATGCTCGGTTTGAACTGCAGCAGATCATCTTGGCCATTTGATTGGCTGATTAGAAATTTGCGTTAACAAGTAGTTGGGCAGGTGTACCTAATAATATGGTGAGTATAAATAGCTATAGAAAAATCACAAATTATATGAATAATACAATGTTAAAATAAGAAGTCTACATTACATAATTAAAACAAATGTGCTTATTTCATTAAACATTGGAGTGTATATTTGGCTGTGTGCATGATAAATTAAATTGTGTAGTACAGTCAAGATTGAAATACATTGCATTGCATGAACATTTCACCTTCATTAATACACTATGCAAGTCCTAGACTCTGAAGCTTGTAGTTTAGATAATCCAGCTAAGTACACCTAAAAACCCAATGCCATGACGAACGAGATCTGAACTACACTTCCAGTGGTTTCTCATTACTGAGAGACTCTCTGAGTCATGCTGGGCACAGCTACAGTCTTTTGGGTGACCACTGAGTCAGCACAAAATGAAGCTAGAACCCTGGACTCTCTCTTCGAACAATTTCTTATTCTCCATTATCTCTTGATGCGCATGCCAAAGTGTCCGGCCGATGAAGATTAATGATGCAGTGTTATGATTAAATCAGAAAAGTAAACTCTAACATAGAAACTTTTTTTGCAGGCAGCCTTGCTCACTGAGTAACTGTCACAGAGCCTTAAAAGCCATTATTTCATAATAGACATTTGCAAGATGAATGGTCAACACAAAATGTCAAGCTCAGTGTTGTATATAATTTGCATCCTCGGGTTCCTACACACCATTAGCAGGTGACTCATATTCTTCCGGGCCGCAAGTTCAGAGATGCGGAGTTAACAAATGCATTAACAATAGTGGTGTTTCCGTCATGAGTGATTCTGTTTTTTTAACGCATCATATAAGTGAACAAATTATTCTCAAACAGCACGGTGCACTTACTCTTTTTTTTTTTGTACACTCAAGTTCTGCCGTTTTTTTTTTTCTCAAATGTGAGAATGCTTTCCTTCCTGACTACAGCACCAGAAAATAGCATAAATATGATGGCTGTTGAGGGGAAAAAATAATAAATCAGTGGACTAGAGGTTGGACCTCGTGTTCATGTTTTGAGACTAAGGGTGTCAGAGTTCAGTACATTGAGCTAGTGTGAACGCTGTCTTCTGAACTCGGGTGTACACCTGTGAACCATACCCGAGTCTGCCTGAAAGAGGTGATTTAGGGTACGGTTCACTTCTGATATGAATGCAATTGTACCAAACAACAGAAGTAAACAACAAACTAGTTTTCATATAGTTAATTTGTGTGTATTTCTGTGTAACACCTGCCTTAGCGATAAGTGTGACTGACCCAGTGCAAACACTGTGTGTAATGTCAGCTTGTCCCCTCCAAAAATGACTTCTGCGGACATCACATGATATTATGAACATTTTTAATATATTTTTGGCAGGTTGAATTCTGTATTTAGGTTTTGGTAGCAAACCCCAAGGATTCAGTAAAAGCAGAACGACGGTAATACGCATCCATCTTTCCATTTTGGTGCCTTCGATTTCATGGACGCCACCAAGTAATAGTTGTACACTCAACAGCAGCTTGATGACACAAGTGTCTCAGAGTTCAATAGGAAAAAAAAGACGGTGTGAACGCAAACGGGCTAAAAGGTGGCTAGGGGTGAGGGACAACCTGCCTCTGAGCGAGCTGAGAGAGGATCCCGAGACCTCTACTGGTGTTCCCATTGACTGTCGCTCTAGAAATTCGCTCTTCGTTTGCATAAAGTTAAAGGATTCTAATCTTTGTTACGTCGCTCGACCTGGTCGCCAACGGTCACTGTCGCACACGTAGGTGAAACGAACGGTCGCTTGTCGCTTCGCCTTTAGCGACTTTGACAAAATCGGGGCATGTTATTTGTTAGTATTCACAAGTTCACACTTAAAAGATATTTGACTGAACAGAATATGCATATTTGGCATGCTGTCCGGGAAGATGGCTCTGAGCTCAGTAATACACCCCAACTAATCTTAAAGGTAGATAAAGGTCCGACTGCAGTCTCTAGGCAGACCTCAGAACACTACCCCGCTTTGATCTAAGTAGGAATCAGGTTTAAAGGTGAAGCCTCGTGGTGGTGGAGGGATGCTGAAAGTCGAGAGAAAAAAAGGGATGTAGGACATGCTTGACTGTTTATAGGGGTTGGGTCTTATGCTGATTGGATAATAGAGTGATTGTCAAATTAACTGGCCTTGTCGAAACATCTGTGCATGCTCCTTCCAAAATTTGTTTATAAAACATTACTACCAGACAAACTGTCCATGGAAATAAAGTGGTCAAATAATGTCCATCAAGAATTTACTTAAAATCATTGCCAGAACAAAAGGTTTATTGTCTTTAGCTCAGTTTGGAAAGCATGTTCAGCATGGCTGCTAGATTTAATAAAGTAGAAAAGAGGCTGAAGAATGATCTCGATTTATGAATCTGTGGAAATGACTGATAGCCGCACAATTAAAAGGATGCTAATGAAACTCGCAATCCTATTATTTAAGCTATTGTTGTCTTCTCTATAGCCTGATAAAAATTTCAGCAACTGACTACATAAAGAGTTGGTCTGCTTTTCTATTTGCATGTCTGTAGACAGTCATATTTTAAATACAGTTTAATTTAAGATTCAGATTTGTTTTGAACAATTGAACATGTTGAACAATATTTGTTGATGATACAATAACTTACTTTTAATATACTTGCAAAGGTATTTGTTTAGAAGTAAAAAAGGAACTTGGATATATCTGAGCAGCTCTAGTCAGGTCAGGTCATGTTTATTTAAATAGCACTTTATACTGTAGATTGCTTTACATTAAAGCAGCTTTACATTATTAAACAAACAAAAAAAAAAAAACTGTCAGTGTCACATTCAATTAGAAGTACGCTAATAAGTACACTCTATTATAAAACAGCTTTCCAGTGCTTATAGTTTTACACACTGACCTTGTCTGACCTTCATACTTTCAGCAGAAGAAAACGGAGATTTGCATGTCAAAGGCAATGCACACCTAAAAATTATGCAACTAAAGACCAGTGGTACTTTGAAGGTGTTAACTAACAAAAGTTAACTTCTCTATATAAAGTTAAGCTGTTTGGCAAGCTGCTTCCAAAAACAACATCCAAACAAACTTTATTTTACTTCAGATTAATTTAAATGGCTAACGCTAGTTTGCTCTTGCATTGATCTTACATAGCAAGTACATTGGTGCTTTAATACTTCAAAACACACTTGCAGAAGTTCAGGGGTTACCACTGTCGCCTCACAGCAAGAAGGTTGTTGGATCAAGTATAGAGTTTCTTTATGGAGTTCTCATCAAGTTGGCGTAGGTTTCCTTTCGGATGCTCCGGTTTCCCCCAAAGTCCAAAGACATGCACTATAGGTGAATTGGATCCCCAAATATATTGAATTCAATGCACTGAAATCGCCACCAATTAAACCCGAGGTGTGTCATTTTTATTTAATTATTTTCTGTATACTAACACGAGTTGGCGTACATTGATTTTTTAATATTACAAAGGAAAATACAAGCAAAGATAAAACTGGATGGGATTCTACCATTATTGCATTATGGGTGTAAGTGTCACTCCACATGCAGACTAAAGATGGCTCCCTGGTGAGTGCTCAATGGAGGAATGAATCCTACCCCTCCTTCCTTTAGCAATCATCCCCATTAACCGAGAGCCTTAGCTTTATAGAGTCGATTACATTGTCTTCTAGGACACATATATCACAGAGTAGCCTCGGGGTCTCGGCGACAGTCGTGCTTTCATCAAGTTTCCATATTATCAATTACTTACAGCCTCCAACAAGTAGCCAATTCCAGCGCTGATAAGCGGATTAGATGAATCCCAAAACATATACTGTCAGGCCAGCCATGTCATATTAATGGCTTTGGAATATTTGTCATGGAGATGATGCAAACCAGGCATGCTAATAATGGCCAGGCTCCGATTTGTTCGTTTGGATTAAGACCCATTAAATCCCAATTCCACAAATGAAGGAGAGCAAGATTTTACAAGCATACATGTTGCCATATAAATGTGCAACAAGATCACTGAGGTGCATCGCTGGCTACCTTTCAGGAGACATGCAAGCTGTCAGGCCGGATGCCACTTTTATTTTTAAAACCCCACCTTGCCGTTGTACTCCCAGTTTCACCACCGCTTAACGCAGCATTGAGTTTCTTCCTTCTGCAACTCCCAAGCATTCTGCTGTCGGCAAAGTATTTACCGTGCGCTAATTAAAGAATTCAGGGGGGTAATGCATGCAGGGTACCGCATCTGACAGACTCACCAAATGTGAGCATGGAAACACACACATACACCCAAACTTAACTAACATACGCACACACAAAAAGGTATGTGGTTTCTCTTTTCCGCTGTTTGTTTGCCAGTTACCCCGGGGAATGGTGTTGGCATGGCTGACACAGTGTGAATCAAACTAATTAATCCTGGGGAGAAATGTTGGTGCTCAACACACACACACACACACTATTGCATTGGCTTTGGAAGCTTCCCTCAGTGAAGACAACAAGAGAGAGGGTCATTATCTCTGTTTCACTTCCAACGAAATTAAATGTTCAAATACAACAGGCGGTCTGCATCAAAGCAGATGGCTCTCTGGTTCTAAAAACAGTGTCTCGTCTTCTTGCAAATGCCTCCAAACTGCAAAAGGAAAAACCTGAACCTAGGTTTTCCCTGCACCAGAGCGTTTATTAGTCCTCAGGCAAGGTGTAAGCAGCGGGTCACCTTTTCTCCACGGACCATGTTTAGTGAGAAGTACAATATCAATCTGCTGCTAATTAATTTAGTCTTGTCTAGGAGTGCAAGGCACAGGCAAATGAAGTCAATTTTTGGATGCCGATACTGAAACTTTCCCAGTATGGTGTCAGACTAAATGAAACTCATTATTTAGATGACAAGGGAGACAGGCTGTGTTCTCCACTACAGTTTTTTTTTTTCTGTATGAGACACACTAGCTCAAAGACATCCCAGGGTGCCACACAGTCGTTTCCGAATAGATATAACAACCGCAATGTGGGGATGAACAAAATCTAGCAGATGAGCCAGCAGATGAACTGGCTTTAAAGGAAGGACAGTTCCAATGGCTGACTGCAGAAAGGGGAACTACGCAAAGGTCATCGTATAGCATCTGAGCATGTGCTTGTGTAAAAAGTGGCATTTACTTAAAGAGAGAGAAAAAAATCGGGATGTGAGTGATAGTGTTTTAGACTTGAGAGTTTAACTTCAACAGTCCAATACAAGTGGAAGTTAATGTCACATATTAAATATAAGTAAGCAAGCAAAGATGCTCAGGGCTTGGAATCACAATGATGCTCTAACACACTGCAATTCCAGCTCTATCCGGGTGCATAAACATCTGCAGTCTTTGAAGATAATTCAGGGTGCCTATGAACAACATTAAGAATTTAAAGAGGTCAGAGGATCCCTTTCATTTCTCAATGAAATGTCTTCCTATTTGTGAAAAATCGAATGTTTTTATTTTTTTGACCATAGGTAGAGGTCAATACAAGCCTTATTTGAATTTGTTAAACAAATAGTGATATTGCTGGTACATTTCAGATGGCCTTTATTAATTACAATAGCTGCTGTTGTGGAATATATATAAAGCACAATGGCACACTTGAATAAGTTTGGTTTGTGTAGCAGCATGTGCTTTACAGTTAGTAATGTATACTGGCTGTCAGCCCCAGAGCTGGTCCATTGAGTTGTTATTAGAATTTGAAGGTGGTTCATTACCTTGAAGTAAAATGATGGTTGTCATTTCCATTTATAACACAGAAGTGTTGTCGGCAGAGGATTTTATTTGTAGAGGCATATCTCACTGTAGCAAAGTGTCAAGATGATTGCACTGTAGAAAATACATGGCTCACCTTGCCTTGTGGGAAAATAAGACATCAGCTGTGAAGGTTATTGTAAAAATGCGATTATGAAAACATTATCACGACTCAGCCTCATATGTTAAAAGAGCTCACCCAAAATAAAACTTGTCTTATAATTTTCTTGCCAACCTCAGAAAAATAAAATACAATTTCCACACAATGACTATTTGCTTTAGTCAAAGTTAACAGCTGGTAAGACCATTCGCTGCATGGAGGATCGGTAAAAAGTAGATTACTTTTTTCTTGATTTTAGGCTTTCACATTGGAATTGAGACAAACTGAGAACTTGAGACAGAAAGAAATAGACAAAGGAGAACTAGATGAAAAGTCTAGTTTGATGCTTATTCGATTACCCATTTTAAAGTTGTTAAAAGTCACCTAGAAATTAAAGGGTTCCACCTTGATCTTGTCTGACTTAATTGCTTAACAAGTACATGGGAATTTCACATGAATGTATTGGACAAGCTTCCTCCAGGGAATGATAGATTCAAAAATGCATTTTGCTATGAGATAGACTCTTGGGAGATGTGAAGAAACAGCATCCTGGAGGTACGCCAAAACCTGTCTATGCAATAAAATGGGCTGACAATGCCAGGAAAAACTAGGGAATACAACATGACGGTGAAGAACCGTCTGTGGGGAAAATAAAAAAGGGAAGGATCTTAAGGAAGCTGGGCTTCTAATTTCAAGAACATCATTACAATTTGCACTTCAACTAAACATTTTACTGAACACCTAGTTTTAGAGAGGATTCTTAGAAATACAATACAAGTAACTTTCTCAAATGTGCTGAAATAAATTATTAATGTGTTAGTGATTTAAACATACCATTATGAAGACAAGTACATGTAAATCTTACCTTAGCACACCTCTTACCCTCTCCTGGGTTTAAATCACATCAAATCAACAGTGTTCCCTCCGCCCAATGTTTCAGCCCTTGGGCCTTTTTACATGAATGTAATTGCTCTTATTTAATAAGATTGCAGCGTTGTGTGACTTGAAGGCAAACTGGAATCAGTCACCAGATACAGTGTATTAACCTTGGTTGATGTGTGGGGAGGGCTGAGAAAGTTCCTAGACTCCTGAATCATCTAGGGGACGATTACTTCTATAAGGCAATCGTATGAGAGGCTCCAAGGCACAGCATGGATAACTTATCACCTTGTGGCAAGAGGCCTGCACAACCTAAGTCCAGCAGTTCTCGGTCACGTCTGACAGCTGTGAGAAAGGGTTCTGCTCTCTTGGGGTGAGAGATGACATGCTGGAGGCAATGTGGAGGGGTTATGAGAAGAGTCATGCTGCCAAATTCTCCTACTGAACCGAGAACGAGGGTTTGGTTGAATTATATAGCCCCACAAAGACAGAACAGACAAACAAAGCTGATAGTGGCAGACATATTGGAAAGGAATAATGCACCCTCTTGGGCTTTCATTTGCTCATCAAACAGAGTAGCGGGCTTGCAGAGTGCTGGATTTGTTTGACCAAAAAAACAGACAAACAAACAGGCATCATCTGAAAAGTCCCTTTCTGATTCAAAGGCTGGAAAGGGGGAGAGTAAAAGCCAGAGTTCCAGCACTTCTTTTTATCTGCTCATCAAAGGCTGGCCTGACTACTTCACCAGCACTCAGCTCTCTGCTTAAAGATGACTCACTGACCGCGGCTCTGTGTTCAAACCCTGCCCATCCACCATGACTTCAGTCTGAACAGCAACTGAATAATCTGTTTGAACAACTGAAACACCAGAGTGTCTTTTACAAGTCAACATGAAATAAAATATGAAACCATTATTCTTTAATTTTTGTTCTTTCTGGGCAAAATAAATTTCCGCTGGGCACAGAAAGCTGTGTGGTCTAACACACTTTACAATACAACATAAAAAGATGTTTTGATAAACGCCACATTTTTGACAACTTAAACTACATGCTCAATATTAATCCAAATACAGTTGTACTTCATTTAAAAACTCTATAAACAAAAGAGCATTATTAGAAAGATATGTACAAAGGAGAATCATTTAGCAAGATAATTGATTATATCCCAAAACAATCAATGCCATTAGTCAATCAACATTATGCAACTACCTGCACTTACAGCAGTCTCTTAGATGTTCTTAGTAAGTCTTGATATGTTACCATCAAAAATTCCAATTTGAGACAAACTTAATTTGAGCCAAAAAAGCTGAAAGGTTGATGTGAAATAGCTGCTTTTTTGATAAATTACAAAAATGTTCCTTTGTAATAGTATGAAGTACACATGCAAGTACACATGTTGTTTTTTTGACAACAATATGCTGCACAACAACCAATTTAAGCACTGAGGGAGTATCGTAGTTGAGTGCCCTAAAGAACCTTTAACCAGGCTGACCATGGATTGTTTGCTGACCTTGGATTGTTTCCCCAAGAGGTTAAGCTAAGGTTCAATCAAAATTCCAGTGATTTTTACAGTTATAAACCACAAATTGTGCTTGCTACACATTTCTTTTGAGGGCAGTTGTATTCAATTAAATTCAATTTATCTATATTTCTATACCGATTTTTTATGTAGATTGTGTCAAAGCAGCTTAACATAAAAGTTGTTGTAAACCGAAACGGTGTCAGTCCAGGTTTCAGAGTTGAAGTTCAGTTTAGTTCAGTTCAGTGTGGTTTAAATTTCCCTGCTGAAAGTCCAAACACTGAAGAGCAAGCCATCGATGGGCAGCTCCACAAGTCCCAAGCAAGCCAGTGGTGAGAGTGGCAAGAAACAACACTTGTGTAGGACTGAGCCTGGTTTCTCTCAAGGTTTTTAGAAGCACAGTGGATGATTATGAATTATGAAGTATCTTAGATGTTTCTGGCAAGTCTTGTATTTTCCATCCACGTTTCCGATGTCAAACTAAATTTCTAGTCACCTCTATTCATAGTAAATTGACTGGTAGTTCACTCGCTTCTGTAAAAGGTCTGTCCATTTATTTCATTTTAAGACTCTAAAAAGCATCTAGCAGAGATCTTAAGGTGCAGTAACTTATGATGTGATGTTATGCTTGTCATAATAAAGAAAAAGGAAAAATTAATGACAAGGTTAGTATTTTATTTGATGTTCTGCAATTTGTTGTCTTCTACTTATATCTGTCTTCTTCCTGAAGCAGAAGAGGTTAGCAATTGTTTGAGCACAAAAAGGTTGAAAAATACCCAGGAGAGTTGTCATTTTTAGTCAGTTTACAGAAAACTACAAGGTAGGGGCATTAAAAGACAACCTCAAGCTATGATGAATATTGCAGTAAGCATGCCTTAGGCTACACTTAGCTGTAGTCTAATCACTAGACCCAAAATTGTCTTCTGTTTAGATACCCGTGCATTTCTTCCCTGTGTATTACGTTGAACGCATATCTCCTCTAAGCTCAGGGCAGACCTAAGCCGTGAAGGTTCTTTGACCTAGAAAAGCAAGCCTCTTCTTACATATCCTTCATGTTTGATCCGCTTCAAAAATGACTGGCTCTTTGAAGTCAAAGAATTAATGAGTTTCATAAAAGTGACTCAATTCTTCAGAGCTGCAAAAATTCCAAATTCACACCTGTTGAGAGAAATGGTCTAGGACAGCAGCCGTGGTTGCAGAAAGAAAAATAATTAAGGTAATAAAATGTAGCTTGCTAATATATACACCCATACATTTGGGAATAGTAGCAAACTTAAAAGGTAACAATAACAAATTGAATTTTATTAATAAAAGAACTTTGTCAGGAAATCCTCTAACTTCTGCTTTTTTGGACAATCACTAAGGACCACTTTAGAACCAGACTGGGAATTTACAACATTTTTACAAGGACTAATGGCACTATACTAAAGAGCCAAACCTTGACCCCATTTCAGAGATTCTTAAGCTGTACTAAGACATCACTTGATGGCCAATGAGTCCTGAATCCAAACTAGGTTTGGGATGCAATAAATTCTGATGATTTGTTTTCATGCATACCAAAAAAACAAGACGAAACCTTGACAATCCTTGTCTTTGTTTTGTTGCCTTTACCACTTGAAAATAGCACAAATTTAGGGCAATATCACTGCAGCTGTTATAAATCCTGCTCTCAGAATTCTCCAAAAAATGAAAATCCACAATGTTTTAATAAAAACACCTTGAAATGATTCCAGCAGAGGCCTTCAGCCTATTCAATCCTCTGAGTGATTTTATAGTAGCCATGTGGAGGTTTTTAAAAACACAAGATGGTGAGTACATGCATAATCACATAGGAAAAAAACTATCCCTTCTTCTGTTAAAAAAGGATGCGTAGGTGGAAAAAAGCTTACAACGCTGCGTTGGCTGTTAAACAAGCACTGAATTGAGGAGATGCAGCCCCTTCATCAGCAGCCCTGAGGGAAAGTGGCGATGGAGAGGCACATCCTGTCGGCATGTAAGCCGTCTTCGCTCTTTGTTTACACCGACCCGTTTAAAGCGTTCCAGGATGCGTGTGGCTGCCTCATCTGCATAATCTCTGTCAAGAGTGACAAAAGCTTCCCAAAAATAGGCAATGAAAGAGTCACAGACTGTGCGAAGGTCTTAGTGGTCTGTGAAGTTGAGAAACATGGGATATGAATCAAATTAGAATTTGATCATGTGTCTGAACTCTTTATGTATCAGGGACCCATTCCTTTGCAGGAACACTATAGTAATTAAAAATCTAACTAAACATAAAACACATATATAAAAGAAGATGTTTAAGATGAGTGATGATGAGTGTAAACTGGAGGGGATTACAGCATGCAACATTTTTGACTCCTGTCTGCAAGGCTTGAAAGGGAGAGATAAATGACAAAACAAGCAAATTAGTGGAATCTAGGAACGTCTCACTAATGAAATGCATGAAACATCGGCTGCACTGAGTGTCAGTGTTGAGCTTATTTTCTTTCTGATTTGGAGCCAACAAGACCTTCAACATTCACAACGCTCTGTCGCTGGATTTTTCAATGCAACGCAGCTACAGTAGAATGCCAAATGCGTGAATGTCTGTGTGTGTGGGGGTCGAGGAGAACAAGGAGGTCTGATTTTAAAATTACAATCCTCCATTCATCCTTGATGACTGCTTGAAAGTCCAATTACCCACCAGCAGAATGTGATTGCTCAGTTTTCTTTGAGTATGGAGAGATATCAGTATGGCCTCAGGAGGCTCAGCCCTGACCCTCTTGCCCCGCTGTGAGTCAGAATAACCCCTCACGCTGCACTCCCAGCCTCCTACCAATGTTTCACAATAAATGCTCTTCAGTAAGGGGTTGAATCCTGCACTCGTCACCTAGAAAAATTAAGTTATCCTCTTTCTCCAAATGATAATTTTGGGGTATACCTGATTTCAAAAATTGCCAAACGCAGTCCTCAAAGTGCCAACATGGTGCCAGGCTGCTAAGTGATCGATGAAAATGCCTCAATTGCTGGCTCAAAAAAGGTGGACTGGGAGTATAATCATACCTTCTTTCTGCAGCAATCCAACTTTAACTACTATCCCACATCTACCAATCAGAGATGACGTATATCTGACAGAAGGACTAGGAAAGGTAAAGCTGGTGTACATGTACAAAAAAACAGATGATTGAGTGAAATAGGCTTAAAATAAATAATAGAATTATATTGTGTTATGTTTACATAATAGAGAGACGTGGTTTCTGTTAATATGCATTGGAAATGATAGATGAAACATCTCCATTAACATGCTTTGTCTGCAGTCATGTTCATTTAATCCTAAGGTAAATTAAGCCTAAGCTAAATTAACAACAAATTCTGCACTAAAGGGCATGGGAAGCTCTTTAATGACACCAAAGACAGAGTGAGTCTTCATCATTTCTGCTGTTTTACACACAATGTCAACCATAGAGACTGAAAAACGATATGCCTACTGAATAACTGCACATTTTAGACTAACATAGGTCAGAATAAAGAAGTTAATAAATAAAACCTTCAGCCTTATCAAAGTATCAGCAATTGCTTTGCATTCATGTTGGAATTTGCTGCAATCTATGAGTTCATCAGGTTACGCTTTTGAGGCTGTTTGCTGGGAGAGGGTTTGACTTTCTTTCAGTCCTCTGAAAATGAAAAGAGATTGCAGGCAGACCTTACACACCACAGCCTCTTATTGAGCTTGAAGCAACACACATATCAGAGTGATGAGAATACAAGATAGCAAACTTGCAAGAACAATCCTGAGTGCTGGCTGCATGTCACCTCCCTGACCTTTGATGATAGTGAAACAATCACCCTTGCCTCTCCTGAGAGGTCTGGGACAGGAACACAAGGTCAGCTTTAATAATACGATAACCTCAAATCAAATATACACAGTACTGATATCAACAATCTCATGGGAGATGACCTAGGGTAAGCATGAAGCTCATGAGTCGAGATCTTTTGATACATGTCTAAAAAGTACATTTCAGAAAACTGTCTGTAGTGATCAAAAGTAGAAAAGAAGAAAAAAATTTTGGGTTCATAAGCCAATTTGCCTGAGAAGATGGTGGCAAAATAATAAAAAATTAAATGAGGGCCAAATGTTAAAATGTCAATAAAATACGCATATTGGTCAAATATATGTTGTTTGCATTAATATTACCAAAACGATAAAAACATTTGTAAAACTATGAAATAGACACAATGTGTATAAAACAGACTATGGGTAAATTTAAAGACCCTTCACACTAAAGACAGTAAACAGCAAAACAACAACCCAACCGCAATGTGCTAAATTACACCTCAATGAAGAAAAATATCATAGGGTGCTTTCACAACTGCCTCGTTTAATTCAGCTAAAATGCACCAGAGTTTGTTTGCTATTTGGTTAATTTGGAAAGGTGTGAAAGTGACAAAAGTACCCTGTTGGGCACCAAAAGTGAACCAAACAAGAGTACCAAGACCTGTTCGAAGAGGTGGCCTTGGTAGGCTTTCAATCGAACTCTGGATCTATTTGTTTGTGGCAAAAACGTAAACCTACTTCGAGCTGACCCAAATGCACCTCCCACCCCTACTCACCCGCCTTCCTAGATTGGGTGACACAGTAACCCAGAGATTAGCACTGTTGCCTCACAGCAAGGATGTCACCGGTTAAAGTCCCTACTGAACCAGCCAACATTTATGTGCAGAGTTTACTTGTTCTCCCCTTGTTTGCGTGGGTTTCCCCTGGGTTCCTCCCACAGTCCACAAACACGTGACCTAAGTAAACTGAACATTCTAAATTGGCATCATAGTCGAACTCTTAGTAAGCCATATATATCTCTTTAGCCATCCCTATATCTGCAATTAGCCAGAAATAAGTCGGAGGAGTTCATCGAGATCTACCTGAGCTCAAACTCCCCTCTCGCCCTGCTTGCGGGAGGGAGTCCCGGGCTCAAGGATCTTATAAGCTCAGGGCTCTCTCCCAGGACAGCATGCCAAACAAGCTTTATTATTAATCATCTGCTAAGTGAGAACTCTTGAAATGAGTTTCCGGCACTTTAATTCTGACCAATCAAAGTGCAGTTCGGTAAAGTTGTCAAGCCAACGACTGAAGTGTATGTTGACTGATGTGTACGTGACTTCTTTCTGGTTAGTTTGATCTGGTTCTGTTCAGAGTAGTTGGTCTAGTGTGAAAATATTCTACAATATATTATGTTTAGCCTTGGTCTGGACCAAAGGAAACATCACTACAAGTGTGAAAGGACCCATAGTGACAAGTGAAGCTCAGATTCACTCAGAATGCATCAAAAAGCAAGAAAACTGCTCAATATCACAACTTTAAAATCTTTATGAGAAAACCTATATGGAAAATCCCAAGCCGTCTCACACAAGTTTGTTGGCATATTGCTGTACAAATCTTTCAAGTCGTTATATATGATAAATGCATATGATGAATTATTAACACAGCCAGTCCCGTTCGACTTAGAGGGATTCATAATTCATGTTGATTATTCTATAATTGTAAAAGACACAAAACAAGGCTTACATAGATTTTCCTTTGTTTAGAAGTCCTGCTGGTTGCCACCAGAGGCTAATTAGCAATAGCAATTATCATGCTAGCCTAGTGCTTATTATGACTTCAGACTGGGCCCAAGGTGCATCGAAATTCAGGTGGTGGTTTGACTTTGAAAACTCTTTGCAGTCAGTAGTTCATGTGTTCCCATTACACAGGGAGCCAGAGACTGGGTTTGTTTGGGCTAACTTAGTGTGACCATGAAGGTCATGTAATCAGCAAGGAAAAAAAGAGGTTTGAGCTCAAGTAATTACTCAGCTCTAATTACTGTAGCTGGCTTCCAAGAAAGGTGGAATACTGGGTCTCACTGTGTAATTTCACAGCCCAACTTGGAACTTATGAATAAAAATATGTGTGTGTATTAAATGATAACTACATCACAGCTTTGCATGCAGTCAAGATAGAGCTTCTGACTTATAAGCAGTTTTAAATGACTTGCCATAGATTTATTTATTCAATCAGATTACACTTACAGTAGTTTGAGTTAAGATGCTTGCAGTTAACTTTTTAAGGCCCAATTCCAATTCTACTAGGGCTCCTATCTAGCCCTTCCCCTTAGCCCTACACCTTCAAGCGAAAGAGAATTGGGACACCCCTACCCCTTCACGTGAACACGCAAAGCAACGGGTAGGGGTGTCTCAACTGGAATAACTACAGCAGTCGCCATCATCGATCTTATATGAAGTAAAATATGGTAATGACATATGATGACGTGTGCAGGTGTTGTAGTACTGTCCTTTTTTATAAGGTTAAATTTAAAGCCCTTCCTCTTTACACCCTGTTTCAAGGGTCAAGGGGAAGGGGTAGGGGTAAAAAAATAGAATTGGGATTGAGCCTAAATGTTGTGGTTTGGGAAATTGCCTATAATGACATCTTGAAAGATAAAAAGGCTAAATCATGAATAAATTTAAATAAAAATTGGTCATAACTGCCTGATGTTTGTGTTTCACAGGGGGAAAAAAGCATTGTGAGTTACATTAATTACTATATTTGACAGACTACCTTCATAAAAATAATAATTTTTCTGTTTTTATAAGTTAATCTACCCATGTAACTAAGCAATTCAGAGTGGCAGTAATATGTTCTGAATCTCATAACTTTTTCCACGTTTTCCACATCCTAGAAGTTGGAGATATAACAGAAAATGCACTTTTAGCACATCTTAACACTGTGCAAAAACTGATGATGTAGAAATATTACATGGCAAAAATGTACATGCCTGCATATGTTCCCAGCAAACGTTTTCAGACCACATTTCCCAATGATACTCCCAGATCAGCAAAAAAGTTAATGTGAACTGCAGGCAATTACTGCTTTTCAAAAATATTTAGAAAACTTCAACTGTTGCTTCAACCTAAACTTATCCCGTTACATGAGCCAATGCTGTCTCTAAAATAAGCTACACATTCACTAAAGATGAAGACTACATATACACTTTATGTAAACCTCTTTACAAAAGTAAGAGTTTGCTTGGACAGGAACGGTTTTGTATTGACATACAAGAAGCACAACTTCATTACATCTATAGACTAGACACATGGGTGTAAATTGAACAGTAAACACTGACATATCTCACTCTCAAGTGGTGTTTAATTAATGTAGTGGATTCTGTTCATGTGTAGACTACAATATGGAAGACAATAAAGGGGTTTCTGTTTACTCGTATGCATGAGGTCTTCAGAGAGCGAAGCCGTTATCAGATTTGATCCAACACGATGCACAATGAAATTGAGTTTTAAGGCCAACATTTTGGCGGCTTTCACAATTTGTTACTAAGCTTAGTGTCGTCTCAGAGGGGGTAAAACTTTCTGTAGAGCAGAGGGTGAGTGTTCATGTATATAAAGAGAAGAGCTGAGCAGAACAAGCTGTCACTGTGATTATCACTCAAAATCCACATATGGCAAACTGAACCAAAAGTACCTCAGCTCAGTCTTAAGTTCAAAGTATTACAATTTTATTGTTGTTACCATTATTTGTTAAGACATAAAAACTGCCTAAAATATTAAGATTTTCATGCACCAGTAAATTTCTTTTGCATTTGAGGGGCTGTTTACACCTTATGTCATGCATTTTTTATGATCGTATAGCTAAATGGTTTCGGAAATGCATGGATATAAATCCGATCAAACCACACCAGGAGGTGGTTATCAGGTGGAACAGAACAGGTCTTAATGCATTTGGTTCTTGAAAGTGCATACAGTGTGTAAATTTTACTCCTCCAAAATGTAAAAAGAATTAACACATTAGATTGTGTTATGGGCTATATTAGTCTAAGTCAATATATAACAGCACTCATGCAAAGCAAAACACAACGTCATATGGAAGTTTGGGATATTTGTTACATTTAGGATTTTTTTCTGTTTCATTCTATTAAATTATAAAATTAGCAACTTAAATTAATATTAAACAGCAGCAATGACAACAGAGACAAAATCCACACCCGTGGTGCCTCTCTGAATGTAGAGGAAAATAATAGAAAATAGGCTGTAACATTTCTTTCAACATCTCTTAGAATCATGTGTTTTTCGAGAGTTGATTATACACAAATAAAAACCCTTTATAATTTTAAATGATTTATTGCACAAATCTGTACAACAAAAATATAGCTAATATTAGCCTAATGACAGTAATCATCCAAGAAAATCAATCATCCCAGCCAGTCAATTGTGTTTTGAACTCAAGTAGCCTACAAATCCTCCTGTAGCATTATGAAGTTATTTGTATGATGAATAAAATATATAGCTTCTGTTTCTGTAAAAAAAAAAAATTAAATTAAATTAAATGCTATGTATTTAATCGATGTAACCTAGTTCAATTTGCATCATATCCATTTAACAGAGATGCATAGATGTGGTCAAGTGTAAATGGAAACGTTTTCACATATCAGTACCCCTTCTAATGCCCAATTTCTACAGTCCTTTGTAAACCGATTTTGTGACTCTCATCATTTCCACACCCCAAACTCCTGCTTGCATGTAAAGGGGTGACATCTCTCAAGGAAGTTGAGAGGAAAGTTGGCATTGAACAAAGAACATTGGTGACAGAAGCACAACTTACCATCAACTTTTAGCAGTCTCTCATTTGATGGATCCACAGTTAAAACGCCACTTCTGGAGTCGGAAAAGGAAAGCAAAGCTATCTGATCAGAGAAAACACATGAAATTGCCAGGTATAAACTAAAAAAGGCCCTAAAAATCTATGTGTTCTTATTGTAGTAATGTCAGGTATTCAACAGTCACCTCACCAACTGGATCCCAGTTCACCTGCTCACAATCTCCTAATTACTAATTCCTCACACCTGTGGACTCCCTCATCATTCCCCTTTAAATAAAGACACTTTGCTGTTAAGTCTTCGGTTTACACCCATGAACCTACCTGACTCTCCCTATGATACCTACCTACAATCCACTGTCTCCTGGTCCTGTTGTCTTTTGTGGTCCATTGACTTTACCACTACCCGCATAATGGATATTCATAAAGCACCACGCCAATAAACAAAATTTACTACCAATAAACAAAAATATTGCTACTCCTGTCTCCAGTCATAGTGTGTGTGCATACATTTCTTCAAATTATCATAGTATTTTACTACAATGCAATAAAAAGCTGTAACGGAGGCAAGCTAGCAAAGTGCTTTGCAAGTAAACCTCACTCCTCTGACCTCAAAAGGTGCTCTAGGGACAGACGCTAAAGGCCATGGTCTTTAGCCTCCTTTTTAAAGCAAACGACTCCCATGCAAAGTATTGCCAGTTCAATTCCAGCTCAGACCGGATTGGGTGCAGTAGGACCGGTTGGTTCCAAAGCTATATTACAATAAGGACCACATTTGGAGAAATACCTTTTAGAATGAAGACATTTTCAAAAAGTCACAAGCAAAACATCTGGATGCATTTTGGTTTAGAATATTTTTGACTTTAGAGTAAAATTACTTTCCCGGGTTTTACCCACTCCATTAGATGAGTCAGGCTACATTTCTTAGAAAGAAATATCTGTGATTACTGATCACCCTTAAAACTTGCTGTTCATTTTTAAATCTATAGTGTTCTTATCACTCTCGTCTGCCTTGCCTCTGTGGCATTTCTGTCAAAGGTGCACTCATTAAGGCTCAGTTCGTGACAGATTCACATACTTGTGGTAGATTCTCACACTTCTTCATGTGTCACAGTGATACCCGTAGCTGTGATTTACTTTTCAATGGATGCTAGTGAAGGGAGTCAATTAGACTGCCAATCTGTAACACGAGTTGTTGAATAGATGCACTTAAATGACAGTTTTTTAATCCTGAAATAATCAGCAGTGTATTCAGGGAGAGGGTCAAATGCAGGTGGGATGGTGTCTTCACATTTTATAAGTACAGAGTACAGTGTGTGTGTGTGATGAGAAAGCAGATTGTGGTCTTTTTTGAGAATAAAAAATGTCACAGTAACTTCTTCAACAGTTTTATGCCTTTGCCTTAGAGGGTTACATTAAAATCATGTTCACAGAACTCATCACATTATGCTGCATTCTGTTGTTTCTCAAAAACCATCATTGCTTAAATGTGTATATGAAAAACATCTCTAAAACATCATCATTACATATTTACCGTCATACAGAAGGCAAAAAACCCTGACTCATTACAGTCTCATTAGGCAATCGTTGCAGTCGCTGATTTTAAATTTGTCACTGAATGATAAAGCACTATACACAGAGCTGACATATTCTTACTTCCATTATAAATATAACTCTCAACTAGATGCAAACAAAGTTCATTGTGTGCTTCACAAAAAGCTAAACATTCACATGCACAGGCCTTATTTCTTTGTATAGTCCTCATCTTCCCAGTACGCCACTGGCGCAATATTCATTAGCAACTCCTAATGAGCTTTTATAGGGTTGTTTTTTCCAGTAATTTTAATTTGCAGTATACAATACACTTTCAGGAGCAGTGGAGGACTATTGTGTGGCTTATTCAGGTGTTATTACTTTATTTTTTTTTCAGTCATCATTAGCACTGGCCAAGCCTGATTACTGCACAATACGAAGCACAGATAAAAACCCACCTGCACTGTGTTCCCTCAGGTGCTTCCAAGAAAAAAAGCATCAGCGGCAAAACTAGAAATGCCAACTATGAACAAACACGCCAACTCCGGAGGTAACTTATAATCATTCAGGCAACCTTAACAGCAAAGAACAAATGAATCAAAAGCTTTTAAAAGCACTCTGAACACGCCAATAAAGATAGCAATTTATTCCAGAAGAGTTAATATTTTACTTGCTGAAAGAAGATGAAGTATGCCTGAACAAACCTGAAAAGCATTTTTGTTTTCGAAGGGTTTGTGCAGAATCCAGGTTCTTTAGTGGTCCACAATGCTTCCGGCATATTAGCCTACTGTGGGAGTATCATTTGTTATTTTGGCAGCTCGGCTGTCATTAAATTACTCCCGAGCTCAGGCTGTGTCTGAATGGCAGTTTAAGGAGAGTCAGCACTCTATTAAGCTCATAATAGACATGATATTCACCATTTTATAGGTAACAACATTTACTGGACAATAAAATATTCTCTTCTTATTATTCACCCACTAACTTTTTTTTCTGCTAGAGAATGGATGTATAAAAGAATGGTAACATTTGGCACAGGTGCATTTCAATTCCAGTCTGACTAATCGGGCAGATCTTGGCTGGAATAAGCTGCCAAGCGGACTTCATACTGACAGTCTGGCTATCACCAGTTGGAAAGAATCCTTTTAAAGGGATAAACCCATACAACGTGCCACAGTAATATCACCCTGCAGCCCAAGACTGGTTACTCTCTGAAGCTAAGCAGGGCTGACCCTAGTCAGTACCTGAATGGGAGACCACATGGGAAAACTAGGTTGCTGTTGGATGTGATGTTAGTGAGACCAGCAGGGTGTGGTCAACCTGCAATCTGTGTGAGTCCAAATGCCCCAGTAAAGTGAAGGGGACAATATACTGTTAGTAAGCGTGGTCATTCTGATGAGACGTGAAAGTAAGGTTCTGACTATCTGTGGTCATTAAAAGAGTAAAGTTGTAACCCAGTGTCCTAGCCAAGTTTCCTCCAAGTTCCCAGGCATGGCTTCCCAATGATCCACATCGGCTCGATCACTGTCTCTCCACTCCACCTTTAGCTGGTGTGTGGTGAGCGCACTGACGCCGTTGTCCTGTGGCTGCCGTTACATCAGCCAAGTGGATGCTGCACACTGGTGGTGGTGTGGAGAGACCCCCCTCTAATGATTGTGAAGCACTTTGGGTGTATGACCATACACAAAAATGCGCTATTTAAATACACATTACTTACTAACTGAAGTGGCGTTTCCATACATAGTATTTAATTTGTCACTTTATGGTGTTACAACTCATTTACAATGAGTTCTTCGTACAAGACCCATTAGTAATAGATGTCTGAAGGAAAGGACAAACTGACCTCCGTTCCTTCTAAAGTCTCATCTCTTCATCAGAAGCACCCCTACTGCTTCTGGAAACATTACAAGGACAAACTGTCAACAAATCCAAGGGGTTCCATAAGCCCTGTGTCTTTGCTACTAGTGTACTTTCAAGAGCTCAAAGAAATAAGGGCTGTACCAAGCTTGTTATCTCTGTTCAGAGAAAAAAGGCATAAAATTGCTTACTGACAGTGTTTTCATTGCATAAAGAATGACCTTAATAACTTGTTTCATCTCGCGTTAAAACAATTTAGTAGATACATGAAGCAATGTTATTGAGAGTTTAATCTGGTAAGCTTTAAACAGACATCAAAGCGTAGGTGAGTGTTATTTCTCTTGTGTTAACTGCATTAATACGCATTGAAAGGACATTTAAAAACGCAAGACCGCCATTAAGATTATCAAAGATCTTAGTGAAGTTATCAAGGGTTTGACCTAAAAGGAAAATTAATTGCCTACTATTGCAATACAATTCCACTTCCTTGTGAAAGCTATGGAGTCAAGCACCTTTTGTGTTGAGAGTCCTCAGTATTTGTCTGTTCCAAAAAAAAATAAAAATTTGCAAATGGCTGATCAACTTGTTCATATAAACTAGAAAAAAAAAACAAATACTACGAATTCCCCTGTCATTGCTTTTCAAAACTTCAATAAACAAGGCTCCTGAACAAGAATTATTGTCTAATTTACTCTCAAACTAGGTGATACTTCAGTATATTTTGTTATTCTGGAGGAGAAAGGGTGATTATTGGACTACTAATAACATGGCAAATAAATGCAGAAAACTGCATTACCTTGAAATAGGTCTCAGAGAGACTTTCATTATGCATGAGAGAACTTTTCATAATTTTGTGATTATTTGTCCCTTTATAATTGATGAATTGTTTGTTGAACTGCCTGATTCACATCCAAAATAAAAGCTTTTATTAACATAATCTCCCTCTTCCTCTCTCTCTCTCTTTCTATATATGTTATTAAATGTGGTTAATTGTGATTCATTGTTTGACAGCACTAAAATAAATATAATATATAAATTCTTTGAACAATAATTCCTTAAAGTTATAGATATGAATTACAATCTATCCTTCATTCTAATTATTAATCTTTTAGTAATGCTGGGGGACACAAAAAGGCAAATGAAGCCAGCTGGTCCTGAAAAAAAAAGGAAAGAATATTGAATTACGAGATGATTTCCTAATGAAGATGCTATCGTGGCAGAGCGGAACAGATTGCGGTAATCCTGAATGTCCAGCTTCATTCTGCTGACCATTTATCACCCCCGGCCATAGCTCTACACTGGGGTGGCAGACACTGATGCCAAGAAGACTGAGAAGTAAGAATAATGGTGAAATATGGAGGTCTGTCCTGCTGTTCCACTATGAACCTGCTGCCTTTCACCTCATCCAGATGTCCAGAGTTTTTTTAAGTGGAGGAAGTATGACAATCTTTCTTTTCGCCACCAGAATGAGTCATGGTTAGATATGATTCATGGCCCCTGTCAAGTTTCTCTTTATTGCAAGCTGGTTAAGCTAAAACACTGGCAGGTGTTTTTAAACTACAGCTTACTAGCAGTTTTTTTATTCTCCTTTCATTCACAAGAGTTAGAGCAGAACTAAGCACAGCAATGCAATACGTTGCATTCTGTGATTAGACAGGTTCTGAATCATCTGTGAAGAAAACTGAGCATTTCTGTAAACCAGTGTTTTTCAACCCTATTTATGGAGGCATACCAGTTCATAGTTTATATCTGCACCACACATTTCAGGTTTAAGCCATAGACACACTGCGTTTTTTTACACCATAGACTTCCATTCATTAGCATGTGAATGCAGCAGATCAAAGGTAACTCTCATGAACTCTCAAAATCTCATGGTAACTTTTCATTTAGTGGCTAATTGGTGTGATTTCATTCATAAAATTTAGTACAATTTGCTCATCCGCTAACGATGGTTGGGTTTAGGGGTGCGGTTTGGTGCCTCCTTTTAAAAATTTAACATTTTTGTACAACTGAACTCATGAATTAGTTCAAATGAAAAGGGAAGCCAAATAAGAAGAAAAGTTTTTCAATTTGGATCAATATCTGCCAATTTCGCAGATATCTAACTTCCCGTCACTGGTCTCCAGGTCTGACCAAATCTAAACGCTAGTCTCTCCCCGATGTTTTCCAATTTGTGGTCTAAGGCCACAGTCCGAGTACCAACAACCCTGCTCACCACTGTTTCAATTCAGCCGGCCAGCTTGGCAGGGTTTTGAGCCGCACTGACCGCCTTTACCAATCGTCGATACCCCAGGGCCCCGTCTATGCCCATAAGCAGAAACCCTTTTATCAAAGTTCCAAATAAATAGATATCTTTAATATCCTCCAAGAACAGAGTGGCAAGGCACATGAAGAGCTACTTCTCCCACCCGTGCATCATGTATACAGCTGCAAACATCCCTGCTGGACAGTTGGGTTCCCCTAAACCCAAACTTTTTGTCGAGAAGATGGTGTGAATTGCGTTCAGAGACCAGTTAATTTGAATCCATCATTTCTTATTGCTTGGAGAGCAGGGCAAGGAGAGCCTCAGACATAGAATAAGATGAGACAAGAGGAGCCAGCCAGGAGAGATTTGGGAGGCACAGGAAAAAGTGTGACTTCACCTGGTAGCCAAAGAAATAATAAGCAACTCAATTTACAAAACGTAAAATAGTTACTTTCCTTGTGAGATCAGAATAGACAGGCTGGATGAATTTTTCATAACGCTGTATTCCAAAGTACAACTTCGACCTGCAAAATCGCATTATGTTATTGTGTGAAACCAGTAGAAGATCTGCATGGGACCTCTCTGTATAGAATTTTAAAATATGGACCAATTGATAGCCTTGTCAATGTCTAATCATCTTGTTTTATCCCACCCCATTTTGCAGTGCATCCTCAAACTCTAGTCCATAGGTCTCAAACTGAATTCCTGGAGGGTCACAGCTCTGCACAGTTTTGCTCTAACTCTAATCAAACACAGCTGATCCAACTAATCAAGGTGTTCAAGACTACTACAAACTTTTAAGCGGGCGTGAATTGGAGGTGGTTGGAGCTAAACTATGCAGAAGTGTGGCCCTCTAGGAATTGAGTTTGAGACCATTGATCTAGTCCAGAGGTGCCCAAACTAGGGCCCACGAATCAAGGTTGGCCCATGGTAACCTTTAATTTGGCCCACCATCCCATCTGAGAAGAGAGGAAGAATGATGGAGATGCTTTAGAGACCCTTTAGAGGGAATTTCAAATTTAATGTAACACTTGTTAGTTTGTTTTATTGTTTAGCTGCAAAAAAGCTAACAAATTAAATGTTTCAACTTAAATGCTGTAATTTAGATTAAAATGTACATACTGTTACCTGAGAGGATAATGCAGAGAGATTAGTGAGGAAATCAAGGCAAAAGCAGATTCTGGTTGACTAGTGTAAATGTGATTGTTCATGTTTTTATTGCAATAAGTTCATTCATTCATTCATTTTCTTTTCGTCTTAGTCTCTATTAATCCGGGGTCACCACAGCGAAATGAACCGCCAACTTATCCAGCACATGTTTTATGCAGCGGATACCCTTCAAGCCACAACCCATCTCTGGGAAACATCCATACACACTCACCCACACTACGGACAATTTAGCCTACCCAATTCACCTGTACCATATGTCTTTGGACTGTGGGGGAAACCGGAGCACATGGAGGAAACCCACACGAACGCAGGGAGAACATGCAAACTCCACACAGAAATGCCAACCGACCCAGCTAAGGCTAGAACCGGCGACATTCTTGCTGTGAGGCGACTGCACTACCTGCTGCGCCACTGAGTTGCCCCTTCCAATAAGTTACAAATAATTAAAAAAAGGTCTTACTGCATTGGTTATAATTAAAAGTAATATATCTATTTCTTTTTAAATATTATGAAATAAATTAGGAAATTACCCATGGCCACTTTAATGTCAAATATTTTGGTACATTTACCTTTGGCCCACGGCTCTCAATAATATGTGGTTTTTTGCTCTTCATTCAAAAAAGTTTGATCAACCCTGCTCTAGTCTGACCGTGGCTTTAGGAGTCTCTACTAAGGAGCTGATGAGTTGAATCAGGTGTATTTGATTAGAAAGCAATTGAAAATGTGGGTTTGAAAAACATTGCAGTAAACCAGCCATTGTCAGCAGACCCTATGGGCTTAATTGCTAAAACTGAGGCATGTTGTTCTTTTATTACCTTTTGAATTAACACTGTCTTGTGAGAATCTCCCAAGTCTCAGGGTTCATTGAGAGTCTCTCCAGCAAATCACAACTGATCAATGGCAAACAATGGTCTTTGTTTTCAGGCATGTAGGAGATAACAGCTAATTAAGAAACACCCCAATCTTGTTGTGCCCCGTGGTTCAGGACTGAATCACTGATATAATGGATTTATCCCTTTATTGGATAAATAGTTAAGATTATTTCTCCTGAGAACGCAATTGAACTTGTCAACTGCAAAATTATGCGACAAGCAGCTACCTGTTCCAAGATAGGGTAATTAATTTTTTTTTACTTGATAACAGTGTTAAGCTTGAATCAAAAAGAATTATATCTAATCCTTTCTCCACCCTTAACTGAGCAAGCCACACTTGTAATCACCACAACAAGACACAATATTATTTCCTTTACACTTTTACCGCTGTAAGTAAAACAGCTTGATAAGAAGAACACCAACACTTAAACTCTTTCAGAAACCGGCGGATGATTAAAGCTGTCCGTCAGCACACTGAAAAAGTGAAAGTCAAATCAGACAGGCTGACAGTCTATAATGCTGAAAGATGATGTAGGATAAAGGGTCATCAACTCATCTTCAAGTTTGTCAAGAGCCTTGAGAGACCCATTAAACCGTCTGACAGACCTTTTTTGTGCCATCTATCGGTCTCGCATTTGGGTCAGCATGAATGACAATTTATCTAGAGGGGCTAACAGTCAATATCTGGTCTCTACTCATAAATGTGCAATTGAGCCGAATAAATGCCATGACTAGTGGATTTTAGTGGAATTTAAATCCTTGCTTACTCTAAGACTGGCTGACACTGATAAAGTGGGAAAGGAGATTGTATTTGTCTTCTTAAAAATATAATCTTCTAAAATAACCCTGCCTTACTGAAACAGCAATCTCAAGATTGGCTGAATATCTTCCTCAATTCTAAAAGGGGAATATCAGAAATACAGCTGTAGAGTTTTTGAAATGCATGGCATCAAGAGGACAGATCTATTTAATAATGAACAAGATACATCTCACATGTGAGACATTGTCTCTCAGTGCCAATAATCTATCAGCTATTCTGTTTCAGATGGGATGGTTAAGGGACTGTAGCTCCAGACAGGTCAAAAAAAGGAACATGTAAAATATGTCACTCCCTACCACCACAGTTCTGACAAGGATATGGTGGAACAAACAAGAGCGTTTTCCTCCCTGTGGTTGTCAGTCCAAATCTTAGTACCTTGCAAAAAAATCTAAAGGAATTGGGAATGGAAAACTGACAATTTGATTTGGCATCCAGCACCAGGATATTGATTTCCTGCTTGACAAACCTCACAGTCATTTACTTCTAGTGGTCTGAGCTCAGGGAATGGGATTCCCAACTTCCTAACAAGTCCGCTCTTTGAAAAAGCACACCTGGAGGGTGTAGGGATTATTGAAATACAAAGTTAAAGCCAGTAATTCCCAAAGGTGTGCAGCTGTGTATGCATTTGTATGCTTTGCACATGTGTGCATTAGTAAGCTTTTCTGGCAGAAAGACAGGCAGGTGCAGCTCAGTAGGGGAACACCGTTCAACTGCCGCCCATGAGATGCCTCCTGAGGATTGTGGGATTGACAGCCTGAGGGTGGCATGCCTGCTAGAGAGGGTGGCTTCTCATGAGACCCTGCTACTCCTGTCATATTTTCTCTTCTGTCAATGCCAATTAAAGAAAGCTAAGACACTCCATGAGTCATTTCCTGTCAGGAAGGAAGCCATTGCTCTTTTGTACCATTCCTCAGGCAGATTCAGGGTTTTTTAAGCCTGAGCGGTGTGCTTCTGAAAGGTTTCAGGGAGCTCTGCATTGGGTTTCATTTACATTTAACGATGAGCACAACTTCAAGCTTAAAAGCACAGAGTGGGATAGAAGTGTCAGAGTCCCGCTTCCTGTCTCCACCACACAGCTGACACTGGATCATGAATTCCAGAAGGATACCGCTTTTTTCCTGTTATCGCATGTGTATCATAGATTTATGAAGAACCTGTTGCCCCTCAACCATGCTCCTTGTTTATACAGCACACTGTCAAATGGACACAGCTCCATGAATAAAAGCAGAAGCGTTGCAGGGAGGGAAATCCATAGTGTTCAGTGATACTAATATGCTAAAAGTGTAAAACAGGGCATTTTAATGTGGAGCAGAGAATGTGCGGCGGGGAAGAGATTTTTAAAAGCATCTGAAATAGGCAATTGATTTCAGACAGCAACATTTGATTGCGTTTGGATCTATTGAGCCAGTTTTACACATCAAGTGGAATAAAAGTTAGGAGGCAGATAGTGAATTGATTTAGTTCACATACAGGAATTACTTGGATCTCTACAGGAAAGTCATTTTATAAAACTGGGGAAAATTAATGATTTAACAAAATTACAGGTGGGTTTTAAAAATGAGCTTCATGAACACTGGAAATTCTTTCAACATTATGACAGAAATGTGCCAGATAAATTTCATGGCCAGGGAATTGAAACAAAACCAGTGAGGAAGAGGAGGGGAATTAAAATGGCTAACAAAATAAACAATATATATATATATATATATATATATATATATATATATATATATATATATATATATATATATATATATATATCAACAGAATTGTATGTTTCTCACAGGTTAAATGGCAAGCAGTAACATCATTAAAATATATTATTAATAATAGCCTAACTGAAGAAATAAGATAAAATAATTCCTGTTCAGATTTATGAGCCTAATTAATCAAGGTTTTAATGAATTAGGATGTTACTTTACAGAAATTTCTATTGAATTGTTAGTTATATAGTGAATATTTGGCATGTTAAAAAAACAGCACTTCACAGTAATGCTTGTTATGCTATTGTGATGGTTGCTAATAGGTTTTACTGTTTGATAATCCTAATAACGTTTCAATGCAATAGTCATTATGGGTGGAAAATTAAAATACTGATGATCCACTGAGTTTCTTTTTTAACACTCTTATTTAGCAGTAGTGAAGTAAATTAAAAATCAAAGTAGAACCCTACACATCTCTGATAGTTCAGACATGTGAGAGAGAAAATAGTAAGAAAAATAGTGAGGGAAAAAAATAGTAACACCTTTGATATCTTTGATTGAATTTTAGATCGCAAGATCTTGAGACCACATAATTTCATGGGTTAAACGAATCTCATTTTGCATATTGAATTCATTTAATGTATTAATTTCTTTAAAGGACAAGAATATAGCGTCAGCCACCCACCTAAGAGAGCAGTGAAGTCAGATCGATCCCATGGTTCAGCCTGGCTGCCACAGTGTAATGAAAAGGTCGTTTACAGTAGCATGCGTGAATTTGATCTGTTTAACTGTGTCTCATGCTAAATGTAGAAAAGCTACAGCTTCCATGCTGAAAGAGGATTTGGCCCATATCAACTGTCCATAGCTTGCAGCTATAACTGACATATTCTTAATAGCTTTTTTTCTAGAACTCGCCAAGTTGCCTTGCTGTATATTGCCTATTTATATAGGTAGTAACCTTAGGCAGTAACCAAAATGTCATGGAATTTCACAAGCCACCAATTACAATGGCTCTAAATAAGCAGTACTTACCTGCATGAAAGACTTGAGTCATAGTTGATTTTAATAGGGTTATAAGTACACAAATACTTAAAATGTTGAGAAATCATAATTCCTTAACACTTCCTAATAATTTAGGTTCTGTCCACATGCATATGGGTCTTTTCAAAACCATTTTTTATTATGTGGTTAGGCTGTTTGTCTGCAGTATCAAGTGACAATTGACAAATGTCGCCAAACTTCGAAATATGCTATCAATGTCTAACGTGGAAAAGCTTATTCATGCTTTCATGATCTCTCTGTCAGACTATTGTAATGCATTACAAGGTGGTTGACCTGTTGGCCTAATCAACAAACTTCAGCTAGTTCAAAACGCAGCAGCTAGAGTGCTTTCTAGAACAAAGAAATATGATCATATTACTCCAATTCTTACATCATTGCATTGGCTCCCTATTAAATCTCGTATAAATTTCAAAATGTTATTGACTACCTATAAAGCCCTGAATGGCTTAGCTCCCCAGTATTTGAGGGAGCTCCTGGTGTATTACAGACCCTCACCTCCTCTATGCTCAATTAATTCTGGACAATTGATTATTCCCAGAATATCAAAATCAACTGTAGGCGGTAGATGTTTCTCATATCATACCAAAACCCTGGAACAGCCTTTCTAGCACAGTTCGGGAGGCAGACATACTCAGTCAGTTTAAAACTTGATTAAAGACACATCTCTTTACATTAGCATACACATAAAACACAAATGCTTTTGAAATCCAAATACTCTAAAGGATTAAGACTGCATTAATTAGGGCAACCGGGGCTGGGAACATTTCCCAAAAGACTTTATAATTTGAACGGCATCTGCGCTTATGCTAGTCTGTATTTCCTTATCCCGAGGTCTCCATAATACTGGACCAGGCCATATCCTGAGCAGATGCTGTGTGGTCATGAAGGATAGGAGAGCATGAGACTCCTGACAGATTCCTGAAAAACCCCAGTGACAGATGAGTCTCCGCATTAATCTTGTGGGCCAGCCTGAACACCCGCCAGTGACCTACACACACCTGCAGCTTCTCCATGATGTTCTTCAGTGTTCTCCAGCCTCTGGTGCCAAGATTGAAGCTCTGCACAAGAAGTTTGGCCTGAGGAGAAATGGTCATGCCCAACTGAGCCTGGCTTCTCTCAAGGTTTTTTCCTTCTTATTATCAATTGGTCAAGTTTTTGTTCCTCCACTGTCGCCACTGGCTTGCTTGGTTTGGGACTTGTGGAGCTGCTCATACATGGATTTGCCCTTCTGTGTTTGGACTTTGAGCAGTGAAATTTAAACTAAACTGAGCTCTGAACTCTGAAAACTGGACTGACACAGATTCAGTTTACTAGAACTTCTATGTAAAGCTGCTTTGACGCAATCTACATTGTAAAAGCACTATAGAAATGAAGATTAATTGAATCGAGGGAAATTAAAAAATAATAATACTTTTATAAGAAAGTAGGGAAAATTCTGTTTATAAAAATACCCATATATGTTTGGTTCTAATATGAGGCATGGTATAAGCATTCAAATTACTCTACAGAAGGTAAAGTTCCTAGCTTTTGTCCAAGCCCATGGGGCTGGTAAAATAGACAATGATATATTGCAGTTCTGAGCCCCGCTTTGAAATGAAGTGCTAGATGCTGAACCAGACACAAAAGGTAGCAGTATGTCATTAACACCACCAATATGGGTGCCTGTTAGAGCTCCATATTGCCGCAGGCACAACACCAAACCATCAGGTGGTACGGAGGAAACAGCATTCATTTATTTCTTTTGTGCTCCAAAACAATGTGCAGAGACCCACAGCTGAACAGCGAAAAGCATGCGCTTCCACTACTTCACAAAAAAAAATAAAAAAGCACCCATCAGTATCATCTCAAGGGAGTTAGCCTTTCCCGAGCTAAACAGATCTGGAGAGGCTTAGTGGCATGGGAACCAAATTAATTCATTTGTGGAATAAAGTAGATATGCAAATGTAAATGAGTGCAGTCTTCATTAAATGCAAGACAATAAACAATGTGTTTTATGTTTATGCAAATATTTAATTTTAATTACAGGAGGCCATCAGATGTAAAAATTGCAATTGACAATGACCGCAATAAGCAATACAGTAAATCCCTCTCCACCAAAAGAACCTAATGAGCTATGAGACCAGTGTCAATTTTGCATAATTACAGACAGAACGTATTTAAAACTCAAATTAATTGCTTTTTTTACTGATAAGAGCTCAGTTCATTGAACGCATTGAGGCTGAAACAGGAATGGCACCTACATTCAATAAATATGTCACTTGCTCTTCGTTCTTTGTCATTACGGCCAAGTCGTTGTCTTGGTGTGTCACAGAGACAGTATATGAATTTTTGTTCTGTGGTGTTCTCATGATAACTGTGTTGAACGCTCCCAATGGTGCATCTCAGCGCAGTCACGACTCCATGCTATTGATACTGCGTCTTATCTTGCAGGCCCAGTCCCGCCAACATCCCGCAAACACAAACAGGCAGCAAAACAAAAGACTGACTAAAAAGCCTCAGGGTCGTCGTCATTTCCATGGCAACTGCTGTTCCAGTCAAATATAAATGTATGAAAAGACATGTTGGTTAAATGTGAAGGACAGTGACATGCTCCTACACACACAATTTGCTTTCTCTTAAAGCGATGCCACTGATTGAGTGGAGGTGGAGATGAGAAAGCTGTAGTAGAAGCAAGTTTAAATCATCACTTTCAAAAACTAGGTTATAGTGAATAAATAAATAGTAATCTTTCTTTCTAAAATATGGCTAGTTCCCAGTCTATCACTATACAGTTTCAAATGAGTTATTCATAGTATTTTCGTGTACTCCTCCCTATACCTCAACTCATCAGTACTTATTTTATGCTACCTCCCACCAGCTCGGGGCAGTAAATGAGCAACGCAGTGTTCTCTCACAAAACAATACTCTCCGAAACTTTCACCATCTCTGCAGTTAAAGACAAACCTCTTACTGGAAGCACCACCCAACACTCTTAAGCCAATACTCTTACACACATAAAAACCTGCACCTCTTTAGATGGTTTCCAAGAATCTAGTGATCTAATAAACCTGGCATTGTGTACTATAATGATTCTTGGCTCTTTGATGAATTGATTTGTTCCTTTTTAATATATCGATTTGGACCTTTGCAATGGTTTCTTAGTGACCTCATTTTGAAAAAAAGGTATAAAAAATCTATAAAAAAGTCTATGAGACTCCTCAATATATGTCCTGAATCCTTCTTTTAATGCAGCACTTCTTGTTTACCCCCAAGTACAAGAAAAATATGGTTCAGTCAATGTGCCAAAGTTTGGTACTTGCAGGCTGTTTCAATCTCAGACCTTACGTATAGGGAATAATACTAATGACACTTGTCCTAGCAGCTCCAGCAATAAAGTCCCTAATGTAAATAGTGGTGTCAAAGCTCATTCCGTTCAATTAGCTATATTAACACTCTAATATGCATGGCTTGTCGCCTTATCGTAGTCCCAACTCTGTGAAAAATAAGAAGAACAGCTGGTCAGCTTCGAGACTGAGTTTCCATTACAAGCAGACAGCTCGCGTAGAGGCACTGAGAGTGTTTACACGCTGAGTTACGGCCTAGTCCTAAGAGACGTTCCGCGTTTACCAGTGGACAAACATCAAGCTCAGTGCTGTCAGTCAAGCTAGCCCCCAAATCCCAAGTCTCCCCAAGCCCCCAGTCCCTCCCACCGCATCCGCATGTTAACTGAGGCATGGACACTCCTCGCCAGACTCCCTGGCCTTCACTCTTCTGCAATGCATGGGCAAACAGTTTTGGAAAATAATCATGACAGCACACCAAGTGTGAAATATCTGATGTCATGCTGGTGTAAAGCTGTTCTACTTAGAAAACATAGAAAGCACGCATGCAAACATCAATGCTTGGCCAACATATTGCATTTAAATTCCATCTATGTAACTAGTATACTCAAAAGGCTCTGATTCTTGCCTTCTTTCAAGATGTAAAATAAGTCTCCAGAATGTCTCAGGTCAAAATTCCCATCAGATTATTTGTTATACCCTGTTGAAAATGTCAATTGTTGGGTCAAAGGAAATAGTAGCTATTTTTTGCACCTCTGCCTTTAAATTAAATGGAGCTGGTTCTCCCCACCCACTCTTTGGACATTTCTCTTCAGAGAAGGATAACCAAGGTCGGATGTCAGGATAAACACCGAGAAACGACGAGAACTCAAGACACGATGAAACAGAGACTTATAGTCACAAATAACACAGTATGACCAAATGCCACTAGAACGTTGTTGTGCTGTTTTTGCTTATCTACTCGCTGCAAGTGTGACAGGATGCCAACCAAACAGTTAATATACTGCTGTGTAGAGATCCATTATAACTGAAGTTACCTGAATTAACCTGCTCTGTCCTTGATTATAGTTGTGTACGCTATGTACAAGTGCAGTACTTACTGCTTCTTGAAGTGCAGTTGCATCATTGAGAGTTGTAACAGACCTTTTAATCCCAGTTTCTTTGCAAATCCTGTCTTGTGGACATGATTATACACCTTACTATGAAACTATGCTAATACGTGCCTGTCAATCAATATTGGTGGGTGGGGAAAACCACACTACTGTCACGGTGCAGTTGGATCCTATTTTAAGGACATTTTTAAAAAGAGACTTGTGTTTACCACCAATATGACTGTGGACACAGTATAAAAATATATTTCTTTCCAAACAGCTCTCTAAAGTTGAGGTTAATATTAAATGTTCATGCCAAATGAGTCATTTAAAAAGCTAAAAAGTATGGCAAATGGTGTGGATCCAGTAAATGGTCTGGTCTACTGAGCGTATGCCTCCCTCATCTAATATCATCCTAACTGAACTCATTAGCTCATTAGTAAAGACTTCAAAACAGGTGTGTACAATAAGGTTTGCATCTAAAATGTGCAACGGTGAGGTGCTTTAGGACAGTTTTGGAAGCACTGCTATGGCATGAACCCCTACATATGACAACCTTGCCCTTTGTGAATCAGACTTACAAAGTTTTTGTTAAAGGTGACTTGTCAAACACACAGTTTTACTGTGCTTGAGCTGAGACCTTGAAAATGTGTCTTTAAAAAACCAACTGAAATTCAGCAAGAAGCACTGGCACTCATTTTCAATTGCACAATAATATTCGCACATCAATTTTATTTTGTGTAATTGCCTTTTGGTGGAGTTTCACAAATTCAGCGAAATTAGATCAAACGCTTTCATTTACATTTTGTCACAATGCAATTACATCCAACATTATTGTAGAATATTAGGGAATGTGTGACGTGAGTAATATCAGAATGGAGGAAAGTTTTCAACCTCTGGTGGTCTGAAAGCTTCCACCCACATATTCCAATTAAAATTTCTCAAGCCTGCAGAGGAACTTGCGCATGCATCGAGTTGTCTAGCCATTCAAGGGAAAGGAAAGCACTAATGAAAGAGATGAAAACAAGACAACATGACATTTGCTTAGTGAGTGATGTGGCTGGCCTATTTCCATATTAATATATAAACATGCAAATGCATGGTTTGAAGTGGCTAATTAGTTGCAAGAAGTGTGAAATTGTTAATAAATATTGCTCGGTTTGTCTCTGTTTCTTGATTTCTGCAGGTTGGACAGAGGCATAAAGACTAAAGTTTTAAAGCATTGACGATGGGTCCACTTTTAAACTCATCCATACAATTCCATGAGGTACAATATAAACATTACTTAACCAAAATGTATCTATGCTGACTAATCATGCTCGAAAATAAGAGGGAGGAGTTTCTTTGCTGTACATTTAGCAAAACAGAGCAAGCTTATTAGTACTTAAAGGTGCTATATGTATAGTTTGACACCCAGGGGTTGAACTAGGTATTGCACCCCTGGTTCAAAACATGCAAGAGCAAGTTGCCAGACTGATGACACCAACAAACCCTAAACACTGATTTAAATTGTGAAATATATAAAAGCAACGACATGCGTTAGAAGGAATATTTTCCATATAAAAATAAGTTTTTGTCCTAACCAATGTTTGAAGTTTATATTTTAGAAACGGCGTCTATTTCAAACTTTAGAACTGTGACTCAGTGCAAGCCAACATATATCAGTGATTCATCATCTACATTTAATAATGATAAAGAGGTTTAATATGTAATAATTCAATTGTAAACCTTACCATTTCGTTGGAGTGCAGAGAGTGCACTATTCTGTGTTTCTGAATGGCTGTATTTAAATTTTTATAATGTTTAGTCTGGTGTAAACAGCCTAACTGATTATCACTGCAAATCTCATCACATAGCGTGTTGTTAAGGCACAGGGTTACAATGTAACCTCCTCACCTAATGTTTACGTATCTAATGTTAGGTTATTTGCTAAATAAAAGCGGAATCTGCGTCTCATTTTGGAGGCTGCTACTGTCCACCTGAGGTCACATTTTTGGTCGCAGACTCATGCTTTGAGAACCTCCATGACTGAATGAATCACACCAAGGCAACCTTGGGTGCTGAAATATAATTGGCTAAACTGGCATTGGGTGGGTTAAATGACCAAAACAAAGACATCGTTCCGGCACGTAACGCACATTTTCAAAGCAGAACATGTGACCTCAGAATTGATTTCAGGTAAACAAGAATGTTCACTTTTAGATTAGATTAGATTAGATTCAACTTTATTGTCATTACACATGTACAAGTACAAGGCAACGAAATGCAGTTTAGGTCTAACCAGCAGTGCAATAGCAGCAAGTGCAGGATACAGGTATAAGTTATAAAGTGCAGTTATAGAAAAACTATGGTGATATTTACAGATGGATGTACTATGAACATTATATACAGGTTGTATTAGCTATGAACAGATTTACAATAAATGAATATATGTACATGATGCTATTAATAGCAGAAGTGTGCTTACAGATAAACATAATTACAAATGTCCATGTGCAGTGAGTATGTCCAGTTCAAGTAAATGAATCAGTGCAATGAATATGTGCAAACTTTAAATGTGCAAATGTTAAATAGTGCAGTGATTGTGAGGAGTATAAGTTAGAGGAGTGTGGGGGGTGTATTGGGGGGGCAAAAGAGTCAGTGAGGGGCAGAGTTCAGAAGGGAGACAGCTCTGGGGAAAAAGCTGTTTCTCAGTCTGCTGGTTTTTGTCCGGGGGAGCCTGAAGCGCCTGCCGGAAGGCAGGAGAGAGAACAGTCTGTGAGCAGGGTGAGAGGTGTCCTTAAGAATACTGCGTGCTCGGCGCAGACAGTGTTTCTTCTGGATGTCCTCAATGGTTGGCAGTGTAGTCCCTGTGATGCGTTGGGCAGTTTTCACCACCCGCTGCAGTGCCTTACGCTCAGCAACAGAGCAGCTTCCATACCAGACTGTGACGCAGTTGGTCAGGATGCTTTCTATTGTGCAGCGGTAGAAGTTCACCAAGACGGCTGATGAAAGCTGGTTCTTCTTAAGTTGCCTCAAGAAGAATAGGCGCTGGTGAGCCTTCTTGACCAGGCTGGAGGTGTTGGTGGTCCAGGAAAGGTCCTTAGAGATGTGGGTCCCCAGGAACTTGAAGGATGAGACAGGCTCAACGGCCATCCCATTAATGTGGATGGGATCATGCGAGCCTGTTCGTCCCTTCCTGAAGTCCACAATGAGCTCCTTGGTCTTGCTGGTGTTAAGGAGCAGATTATTGTCGGTGCACCAAGTGGCCAGATGCTGTATCTCCTCCCTGTAGGCAGTCTCATCATTATTGCTGATTAGACCAATCACTGTGGTGTCATCTGCAAATTTGATGATGGTGTTGGATCTGTTCACAGGCCTACAGTCGATGGTAAAGAGAGAGTAGAGGAAGGGGCTCAGCACGCAGCCCTGGGGTACACCAGTGTTGAGTGTGACGGTGGTGGAGCAGATGTGGCCTGATCTAACACTCTGAGGTCTGTTAGTCAGAAAGTCCATAACCCAGTTGCAGAGAGACGTGTTGATATCCAGGTCTCTGAGTTTGATCAGTAGCTTAGAGGGTATGACAGTGTTGAATGCTGAGCTGAAGTCAACAAACAGCATTCGTGCATAAGTGTTTTTATTGTCCAGGTGTGTGAGGACAGAGTGCAGTGCTATGGAGATGGCATCTTCTGTGCTCCTGTTGCCACGGTAGGCAAACTGATGTGGGTCCAGTGTGGATGGCAGAGAGTCTTTCAGATGTGCCAGGACCAACCGCTCGAAGCACTTCATGATGATGGGTGTGAGTGCTACAGGGCGGTAGTCATTCAGGCATGATGGGCTGGAGTGTTTGGGCACTGGCACAATAGAGGTGGTTTTAAAGCATGTTGGCACAGTTGCTAGGTTAAGCGACAGGTTGAAAATGTCTGTGAATACCCCAGTGAGCTGTTCTGCACATGCTTTGAGGACGCGCCCAGGGATACCGTCTGGTCCAGCAGCCTTACGCACATTGATCCGACTCAGTGCGGTGTAGACTTCTGAGGAGGTGAGTGTGATAGGTGAGTGGTCGGTTGAGGTAGTGTTCCTGGTGTAGGGTTCTGTATTGTCTCTTTCAAAGCGGGCATAAAAGTCATTTAGCTCGTTCAGGAAGGAGACATTTGTGGCTGTGGGGGTGGACTGGCTGGGTTTGTAGTTGCTGATGGCCTGGATGCCCTGCCACATGCGCCGAGGATCAGAGTTGGAAAAGTGCTCCTCTAGCTTTAGCTTGTAGCAGTGCTTGGCCTTTTTGATGCCCCTCTTCAGATTAGCCCTGGAAGTGCAGTAGGCCTGTGCATCCCCTGATCTGAATGCAGTGTTGCGTGCCTTCAGCAGGAGGCGCACCTCCTTGTTCATCCATGGCTTTTGATTTGGGTATGTGGTGATCTGTTTCTGGGTTGTAACACTGTCTATGGTGGTGTTGATATATTCCAGAACAGAGGAAGTGTAACTGTCAATGTCTGTGTGAGAGCCACATGTGGCCTGGGAAGCAAACATACTCCAGTCTGTGTGTTCAAACCTGTCCTGGAGTGTGGAGTCCACCCCCGCTGGCCACACTTTGATGGTCCTTACTGATGGCTTCACACGGTTGACGATGGGTGAGTACTTGGGGGTGAGAAACAAACAAAGGTGATCTGATTGACCCAAGTGGGGGAGGGGGGTCACAGCATATGCTTCAGCCATGTTTGTGTAAACTTGGTCTAAAGTTTTGTTTCCCCTTGTGTGGCAGAAAATGTTTTGATGGAATTTGGGGAGCACTGTCTTTAAGTTTGAGTGATTAAAATCCCCCGCAACAATAAAAGCAGCCTCCGGGTGAGCAGTCTGTTGTTTGCTGATGGCTGCATGAAGTTCATTCATAGCAAGCTTGGCATCAGCGTCGGGAGGGATATAAGCAGCAGTTATTATGGTGGAGGTGAACTCCCGTGGCAGATAAAACGGTCTACATTTAACCATTAGAAATTCCAGGTTAACAGAGCAATGTCTCCCAACGACGACAGAGTTTGTGCACCAAGCTTTGTTAATATAAATGCATAATCCTCCGCCTCTGGTCTTACCGGAGTCATCCGCCGTTCTGTCTGCTCGGAATGTTTGATGCTCCGTTAGCGAGATAGCGTTGTCTGGTATCCCGCTGTTTAGCCATGTTTCTGTGAAAATCATGACATTACAGTTCCATAATCTTTTGCTGTGGTTGATGCGCAGTCGAATCTCATCCATTTTGTTCACCAGTGACCGTACATTGGCGAGAAAGATGCTGGGTAAAGAGAGCCGGTGTGGTGTTAGCTTTAGCTTAGCACTTAGCCCGCCGCGCTTCCCCCGTCTTTGTTTACGTTCTCTGCGCCGCCTCCGAGCACTTCCGCCCGGCCGTGTAGGGCTCTGAGGCCCGTGTGTTCTGGCGATCTCAGGGATGAGTCGAAGATTGTTAATAAAACTGTCCGGAATGCACAATCCAATATCCAAGATGTCCTGTCGGGTGTACGATGTAAAGGCACTGCTGTTCTGCACGAACAGACCCGAAATGAGCAGGAATAATACTGCAAAATTGCAGATACTGGAGAGACGCTGAGCCTCGCGAACCGAACGCGCCGCCATCTCCTGTCACTTAGCATGTTCCTTAAAAATCTGTAATCATATTATGGTATTTTTATGCGTTAGAACTGTCAAAAACTTACATACAGTTTCTTTAAGGAAATTCTTTCCCCCTAAGATAAATAAATGAAGTCGCTGTTCAAACTTACAAACTCTCCTGGCTCTCTGCTAGCCCTGTGAAAGCTATTAGCCATGTCTATCCTGTATATCACCACTATTATTATCAGAGCTTTGAAGCTCTATGGGGAACACAATATTCCAATGCGAATAGTAATAGAAGGTCATCATTAATGAAAATCTACTCACCAAGCTGCTCAGAACCAAGAAAGGAATTTCAGCATATAATTCCTTAGTAAATCATAAAAAATTATATACTGTGTGACTTGAAAAAAATGGTATATGGACTAGCTTAGTCCATTTAAAGTTCTGCATTTGCACTACATACTTGCATTCATTCTGCCCTTTTGTGTTCTGAAGAAGGAATGAAAACCCATAGATCTGGATCAGCATGAATGCAAGTAGAGAGATTTGTATTTTTAATTTGTGGCTGCACTACTCTTTTACAAAAAACGAACCCAAACTCCAACTCACAACAACACGGTCTGCTTCTGTTTCACTCTCACCCCATCTCTTTTCAGCGATGACCCTGCGTTGTAATCTTCAAACAATCAGTTAAAAGATTTCATACTGCAACCAAGAGACAAAATAAGACCTTCTCGGGGAAAAAGAACCACTGAAGCAAAAGGGATATTATTATGATAACATTATGGCAAGCAAGCATTAAGAATATGCCCAATTATTCCCCTACAATTATGTTAATTATCGTATTTAGTGCAAATTGTGGTTCACAGTCTGAAATACATAATCAGTGGGTTCAGAGTAATCATGTAAATTGTGAACAATTAAAATGGGTTGGGCTTAAAGCATATTCCAATAGACATAGCGCTGCAGTAGCATAACCTTCAAGCTGTATCTCATTAGCATCTTGCAGGTCAGTCCCCTTAGTTGTTTTTAAGCAGTTGAGGAGCTTTAAATGCATTAAAAACAACTATATTTTACAAAGTGCAATGGAGTTAAATGGAGCCATTTTTAGTTCAAGGACTTTGCATATAAATTATAGTATACATATATAAAATGTATATACACTATCTTAACTATGCAATGAGCAGAGCAGTGGAGTCTTTTCCAAAAGTACTCAGTTTAAAGAAGGTGTAAAGTTCAGTTTCTTGTTGCTAAAAACTTTCAAGCTCTCAGATGGCATCCAGAGGCTTGGAGTGAAAATTGCTCGAGCCGCTGTGTACTCTGCCAGAATGAATAAATGACAAGTTAAATCAATATCTAAAAGGCTGAACTCTTTTATAGACGTTCACATACTTTGGTTCATGAAACTCTAATGATCACATGCGATTATCCTTTAATATCATATATGGTTGGTTGGTTTACGAGATTGTGGAGATTTTAAATAGCTCAAATTTCTGATTACACACATCAAGTACACAATTTAAATAATGTGCTCTGATATCTTTGTCATACTCTTCACAAAATGCATTAGCCTAGTAATGATTAGACAAAACACCTCTTTATTACTAACTTATCAGAAATTGCATGATGTGGTGTGTTAATTTATTTACAAAAATATTCAACGATGCAAGAAATGCTACCTCAGTCTTTGAAAAAAAGACTGTCAATCAAACTCCAAATAATAGAAAAGTCCAAGCCCCAAACGAATCAATATTCAAATGCATGAGAAATCAAGGCTGACAAATGAACACTGCACGCAGTGGATTTATCACAAAATAAATAAATGAATTATGGAATAAGCAAGTTCGTAAAGGAAGACAAAGGCTGAATCATCAGGTTTTCTTCCTTGTACTGTAAAGTCCCAGCTCAATGTGGCAGACTGACTCAGCAGCCAGGCTGGGTTAATAGATTTTCACCCTCATCTTGCAGGACAACTCAATGCCCTGAACAAGCTTTTCTACCTGTACAAGCAAATATTGCTGGTATATAGCTGGGAAATGCATGCAACCTGCTCAGAACAAGCCCATGTTTCCACTGATATCAAAGTTGAACAAACTACTGTTACACAACCTGCCCAAAAACAAAGCCACTCTTGCTGGTTGCACTTTCAGTTTAAGTAGTGCAGTTTATCCCCATACAACCATTCTGACTTCACAATGGAGTTGAACAGGCGGTTCTTGGTGGTGAAAGTAAGTTCTCTCTCACACCCTACACAAACCACCAACTAACATCACCGGACAGGCTCTCAGATGGAGCCCCCAAGGGAACATGAGAGGTCATCCAAGAAACATCTGGTAACGCGACCTAGAGGCAGACATCACAAGGATGGGTTACACCTAGAGACAAGTAGAAAGAATGGCCCAGGACTTATACCTCTGGAGATCCACCTTTGGTGGCCCATACCCTGGAAGGGGTGGAGAGCATAAGTAAGTCAGTGCAGTTTATTTTAATTGGATTAATCAACTGGGTACACTTTAAAAAATGGACTCAAGCTGCTGTTTTTGAGTTAACGTAAATCAAGTCAACTACAGTGCTTGGGTTAAAAGTTGAGTCAACTCAAAGAAGCAGTGCAGCACGTTATTTTACAATTTTAAGCAGCATATAATCTAGTTTTGTTATCCATTACCTAACCAGACTTTCTTGTTGATGTTTGTAAAACGAACCAACATTTTTGTCAACAAAACAGCAATGGCTTTACTTAAATTGTAATACTTTTGCATGTAAGAGAGTTTGCAAATAGCGGGTTATGACAGAGCTCCTTATAAACACTTAAATTATTCATTAAAATGACAAGAAATAGGTCAGAATAAATAAAAAATTAACTAATTAAAAAAATTCATAATAAAATGGCGCACACTTAGTCAGTATTTTAGCCCTAACTGAACAGTTAAACATGTCAGTGATGTTTGTTCTTGACAAACCACAGTTTCTGTTACTGCCAGCAAGCACAACTATATGTGATTACATTGTACAATCTTCAGCATCAATGAGCACTGCCCTATTTTTGTAAGCGCTTATATTACGCTTGTCAGTCTTCATACTTGTCCTCATCTAGACTCATTTACCCATTCAGACTTTTTGAAAATAAAAAAATGTGTCAGGCTAAATGAAGGGCTGCCACGTCTCTACCCCTATCCACTTTCTCACTCTCTCAAACACACACACACACACACACACACACACACACACACACACACACACACACACACACACACACACACACACACACACACACACACACACATAAAGACGCCTGATCTGTCAGGCATGGTGAGGCTGCAGGGCTCCTTTAACATTCTGATGAGAGACATCTATTAAATGTCACCCTGCTAGACAGAGAACCACAGGCCCAGATTCTAACACCAGGGAGCAAAGAGAGCGAGACTGAAAAAGAGACAGTTAGGAGAGTCCCTAAAGATTTTTTTTAACAGGTATGAGTCACTCAGAAAATGACAATAAGTGTAACCTTTTCACCGGAGCAATGTTGGAGACAGAAACATGGCAGCATCAAGCCAGTTCATCAAAGAGGTTATTTAAGTTTACTGTAGATACTGAATATACAAAATATTCTAATTCACAATAGCCATGCAGGAGCATCTTAATATAAATTCTGGCAAATGCTGTTACAAAAACATGCAGAGCCAAATGTTAACGATTTATATAATAATAATATGTACGATTATTTACATTTAGTCATTTAGAAGACACTTTTGTCCAAAGCGACTTACAATTGAAGAGGCAATCAGCAATTTAACAAAAAGAGGCAATACACACAAGAAGTGCGAATTACATGAAGGAATCCTCTTCTCATTCATTCATTCTTTCATTCATCCATTTTCTATCGCTTATCCAGGAATGGGTTGCGGAGACAGCCATCTTAGAAGGGAACCCTAGATTTCTCTCTCCCCAGACACTTCCTCCAGCTCCTCCAGGGGAATCCCGGGGCGTTCCCAGGCCAGCCATGGTACATAGTCCCTCCAGCGTGTCCTGGGTCTTACCCGAGACCTCCTCCTGGTGAGACAAGCCTGGATCACCTGCCTAGGTAGGCGTCCAGGAGGTATCTGAAACACCCGAGCCGAGCCACCTCAGCTGGCTTTTCTTGATTTGGAGAAGTGGCAGTACTGCTGTCAATCTCACACTCCATCCTTCCCTCACTTGAATAAAACCTCAAGATACCTTACCACCTGGGGTAAGGAATTTCCTCCAACCTGGAGATGGCAAGCCACCTTTTTCGGTGAAGCACCCTGGCCTCGAACTTGGAGGAGTTGATACTCATCCTGGCTGCATCACACTCAGCAGCAAACTGCTGAAGGTCCATGCACGATGAAGCCAACAGAACAACATCATCTACGAATAACAGATGAAATCCTATGGTCCCCAAATCAGACCCCCTCTCGGCCTAGGCTACTATACTACCAGAGCACACCCCACAGAATGCCACAAGGGACACAGTCGCATGACTTTTCATGAACTCTCGAGCACCCAGGTGAGGGTATAGATCTGGTCCAGTGTATCACGACCTAGACGAAATCTGCATTGTTCCTCCTAGATCCGAGGTTCCACCATCAGCCAGATCTCCAGGAGGCTGAGGAATGTGATTCCCTAGAGTTGAAACACAATCTGCGGTCCCACTTCTTAAAAATGGTAACCACTGCCCCAGTTGCCCAGTCCAGAGGTACTGTCCCCGACCTCCATAAGATATTGTAGAGACATGTCAGCCAAGACAGCCCCACAATATCCAGAGATTATGAACTTCTGTTCAGTAAATTAGATGGTTTTGCACAATTCTGATCTCTTGCTAAATGCTAAATTCACATACTTGTATCTCTGAAAAACAATGCTAAAGTCAGTTATTCTCTTTTAAAATGTGTGTTATATCTCAGAGTCTTTTTTTGTTTGTTTTGGTCTGTGTGATTTCACCCAATGGCACCTTAGCCTTACAGTCAGTGTATTTATCATATTTTTCATTAACGACTACATAAACAAAAACTAAATTCTTTTTGAGTGATATTAACTAAGACACTATTTTCATCAATAAATAAACAGGGACAATATTTGGGACAACAATTTGTTTATAGATCCATTGGTGCACACATTTGAAATCCAATGTAACTGATCTAGCTGGCAGGACATAAGCAATCTGCAGCATGCTTCATTAAACACACATATATACATGCAAGTTGGTTTTCGGGCAATCCACATGCACAACTATTTTAAATTTGGATTGAAGTACCAGTTCTACCATTAAAAATACATACTGGAGCTTTAAGCCAGACAAGAAACTACGTAACAAAATGAAACGCTCAACACTTTTACTTCCCTCAGCTGCAAGTTTGACGGATTCAGCAAGACTCTTGGGAAGATCTCTAGTGCAACAGAATCTTTACTGGTTCCGAACAGGCCACATCACCATGGCAACGGAAGCCCTTTACAAGGGTGTGTGTGTGTGTGTTCACACAGCAGGGAGAAGCCTGGGACTGCGGTTTTCAGCACTTCATTTTTCTCCTCTTTTTTTAGCCATTAATTTTCACTTAGTTGCTTCTTACTGAAGTCGCAAAAAGTGGGAAGTTGTTCTTCCACCCCGTTTCATTTTTAAGAGCTTCTCACATGAATGTGTCCAGAATGTTTAAGTGCATTTTGGGTCTCCGTTTAATAGGATCAAAACTGTGTTATTAATAAGCACCATAGCCCACAAGGCATTCACATAATTAGGAAGGGATGTGTAAATGTGACAGGCTGCCCTTTAATGCAGAAGCCGTCTCTCTGCCCTAGTGCAGATTCATGCACACCTCACTGCAGGAGGCTATGCCACGAATTTGTGCGTTGCTCTTCTTACTGAAAATTGCGTTATTGATTGTCACCCCCGCCAGTTTGCACGATCAAATAAGCCTTCAGCTTCAAAAGATTGCAGAGTCAAATGCTGAAGGGATCTCACATGGCTCCACGGGTTCTCAAATAAGATGGTGTATGGGTATGGATTAGCGTGGCCAGAGATGGAGTCAACTAGTGTAATCATCTGATATACACTTGAAATCACAATTATTAGCCATAGTGTGATTTTTTTTTTAAAATATTTCCCAAATGATGATTAACAGAGCAAGTAATTTTTCACAGTATTTCCTAAAAAATATTTTCCTCTGGAGAAAGTCTTGTGGTCTTATATAGACAATGTCGCTTGGTGATTTTAAAAAAATATAGTCTAATAGTTATTAAACTATTAGAATTACCACATTTTATCCATAACCTGCAGAAGAAATAAATAGTATTTAATAGTTACATAAAAAAACAACATGCAAATAAATAGCCATCAGCCTTTCGATTTTTTTTCCATTGGATTGCAACCCCTGGGGTTATTTCGCTAGATTAATGACACAGCAATAGTGTTAGTTGCAGCAGATTGATTTTGCGGCTCAATGTTAAACTCAGACACCTTTACAGCACTCACGTATATTAAAAATAAAGGCCACGAATGAACAGAAGACGATCTCCAAAATTATACACAGAATAGTCTTGTGCTGTAAAAATTTCCCACATTCTCATTAGGTTTATATTAAATTAATGAATAATGACTAGGAGCTCTGTCACCCGGGAGGAGCTCGGAGTAGAGCCGCTGCTCCTCCAAATCGACAGAGGTCAGCTGAGGTGGCTTGGCCATCTGTTTTGGATGCCTCCTGGACGCCAACCTAGGGAGGTGTTCCAGGCATGTCCCACCGGGAGGAGGCCTTGGGGAAGACCCAGGACACGCTGGAGGGGCTATGTCTCTTGGCTGCAATGGGAATGCTTCGGGATCCCCTCGGAGGAGCTGAAGAAAGTGTCTAGGTAAGCCTGGGGTTCTCTCCTAAGACTGCTGCCCCCACGACCCGGCCCCGGGAAAGCGGTTGAAAATGAATGAATGAATGAATGAATGAATGTATAATGACTATAAAAGATGAGATGGTTACACTAATGCACTTTTAGGAGGGGGTGATTGGGAGGCCATGATGGGTACGGGCTAATGGAGGGAATATGGCCACCCCTACTCGTTACGAGAAGTGCCATTGGAATTTTAATGACCACAGAGAGTCACCTTCACTTTACTAGGGCATTAGGACTGACACAGACTGCAGGCCTCACTAATACCACTGCCAACAGTCACCTAGTTTTCCCATGTGGTCTCCCATCCAGGTACTGACCAGGCTCAGCTCTGCTTAGCTTCAGTGAGTAACCAGTCTTGGGCACAGGGCATTGTGTCAATTTTGGGGGTCGCAAGCTGAAAAGTTCGGGAAAGGTTTGGGGCGTTAGATGGCGGAGCGGTGTTGTGGATGAAGGATGAAAGTAAAGAGCGGGGGGTTGTTACAGACGAAAGTGAAAAGGGTTGGAGAGTCGCAGAAGAAAGTGAAAGTTGAGGAGGGGGATCGGTAAAATCAGGTGCTGGATGAGATTTCAGAGGTGCCGGATTCAGATCAGGCGTGTTTCGGCACAAATTAAGCCCTGGTCAAGCCCAACTGAGCCTGGTTTCTCTCAAGGTTTTTTCCCCTCACTTTTGTCAATTCATGAAGTTTTGTTACTCCCCACTGGCTTGCTTGGTTTTGAAGTTGTGGAGCTGCGCTTCAATGAATTTGCTCTTCAGTGTTGACTTTCAGCAGTGAAATTTAAACTGAACTGAACTTAAGTCAACTCTAAAAACTGGACTGACACAGTTTCAATTCACTAGAACCTCTATGTTAAACTGCTTTGACAAAATCTACATTGTAAAAGCACTATAGAAACGAAGAATTGAATTGAATCTTAAAAAATATTATGTACTATAATCATGGCAAAGATAAAAGAAATCGGTTATTAGAAATTAGTAACTGAAAACATATGTTTAGAAAAGTGTTGAAAAAAACTTCAATCCATTAAACAAAAACAGGGGGAAAATATATGGGGGGGCTAATAATTCTGATAATAAAACTGTATATAGTCTGCTGTTTGATGTTTGATATAACATCAATGTGTTCACTGACTACCAACTACATCCCAGCAACTTACAAAAATAGTTCTTTATAGACAATTTCCTTTCAGGCCAACTGATTTTAGTACTTGGAATATAGAGCTAAATCCCCAAAAGGTTGTAATTTCCTGAAGAGATGTTGTTGCTAAAGTCTTGAACTATAAAATGTCTTCTTGAAACATGCGCATTTTCCTCATTATGGACTATTATAGGCAACAACAAAAGATCTTTTCGAGTGAGCACTGGTCGAAGAGTTGAGAGCTGATGAGACTTTATGCAGATGAATTTACCACTCAACTGAGCTACAGCGCAGCTTCCTAGGGCTTTCGGCCAAGGATAATAATAATGATTTATACAAGCTGTACTGCACTGAAGGAAATACGTTAGTTTACTTCACGAGCCTATTAGGAGAAGCACAACAAGAGCCATTACAGCTTATAACAACAATAAGAAAGGATAACTCAGCCTGACCAATTTATGTAATTGAAAACGAGTCTGTCATCATTGACTTATAATACACACTGCATTACATAGAGAGGAGATTCGAGGGCTCTCAATTTCTTCGCCAGAGCCCTGTGCATATAATGTTTTTTGCTGGGTTCAGTTCTGGCTGGCTTTCAGTCCAAATTTATACCTCTAATTAGTCACGCACACCTGTCCATCCCCCAACACTGTGCCATAAAAGAGGAAAACCGAACACACTCGCGGCCTATAGGATCCATTATTTATCAGCACCAGCAAGGAGTGGCGTTTTGCTACTGGGGAATATTTATGTAACTCTATTACCGATGCCATTCACGCAACAGCATTTCCATTGAGCTGTAGGGTTATTTATAAACGTTACACATTACGACGGCTTCCTGGAGAGTTTGGGGATTCCACGTTCCTCACCAAAATGAATCACGTGGTTGGTTGGACAGACAACAGATTCTGTGATGGCTGAGGGAACATGTAAGGAATGTTAAATGCGTGTTGAAGGGAATGGAGAAAATTGTGAAAATGCGGCTTGTAAAGGGATGATGCAGTTCAGTGGTCCCAGAGGAGTACTGCTCGGCGGGGAGTAGCCAGTTGGTCTGCATCATGACAGGAAGACAAAGTAAGCACTCAGGGCAAGCAGGGACAGTGTATGGGCCCTTGAGGTAGTCCAGAGGGTCTGAACAGAACAGCAAAGTGTCAGACAGAAATGCCCAGACCGCAGCCTCTGAATCATTAAACCAGCCCCTCTGCAATATTGCTTCTATCTCCCTGTTACATTGGTAACATATATTTACAGTAACTATGTTTACATGGATATCAGTAACGTGCAAAAACAGTGTAAAGTTAAACGTGTGTGTGTGTGTGTGTGTACTGCAAGCTTTGTAGTGACATTTGTGTGTGAGATATTGCTGCATCGTTTGCTTGAATACACTCCACCACAAATATATCAAATAAACTTACTTGCTACGTTGACTTATAAACTGAATCCAAAATGAATCCTGAATCTGCTTGATCCATGTTTGTCTCTGTCACTGACTGCTGTTTATCTGATGTGATGCAGCAGGCGATGTGGGAATAGTGGGCGGGGAGAACTTTGCATTTAAAGGCACAGGCTACAAAAACAGCTCCACTGTCCTTTGAGTCTAAAATAGGCATATTCTGGAGGGTATAATAAATTATCTGAAACATTAGAGATATAACGTGAAGTGATGCTGACAAGGGAGTGCGGATCCAAATGTAGGTTTATTAAAAAGAATGGTCAGGCAAGCAACAGTCAACACAGGAGCAAACAGATGTATACTGGCAATTCCAGAGTCGTGGTCATATAACAGGCGGATGGTCAAAAGGCAGGCAGCAGACAGGGTAAAACAAACAAAACAAAGCAAGGTTCAATAACACGGAAGGCATTGCAAGGAAAACGTGTTGTAATGTTTATACACAGTATAACAGGACTCAGCACCGAAGTGTGTGTGTGTGCTGTATAAATAGTCCTATAGTAATCAGTTCATGAGTAGCTTCAGATGTGTCTGTCTGCAATGATGAGGATCTAGGATGCATGACTGGATCTTGTAGTCAATTTAATGGTGGATTTGTAGTTCTATGCAATACAGTGTGTTTACCAGCGATCTGCACAGGCTGGATCAATGGTGATCGTGACAAAAGACACATTCTGGAGAATCCAAAGACTTAGCTTACATCTTGTAAAAAGGGTGAAATCGGAGCCCTTTTATATATAAAAGGCAATAATATGCTTAAGGTGTTTATACTTATTTACTCCCAGAGCTGTTTATATCGAAGTTGATTAGTCGCACTATGTTGGTGTTTTATAACATCTAATTTTTACAAGATGGGTTATTAGCCCAATGCTCAACCCCCAACCTGGAGGACCAGGACATACACACATACACTACGTACAATTCAGCTTACCCAATTCACCTGTAGCGCATGTCTTTGGACTTGTGAGGGAAACCGGAGCATCCAGAGGAAACCCACGCCAACACGGGGAGAACATGCAATTTCCACACAGAAATGCCAACAGACTCATCCATAGTGCAAACCAGTGACCTTCTTGCAGTGAGGCAACAGAGCTACCCACTGCGCCTAAGGTGTTTATGAGTTGCTTTAAGAATGTTTCTTTCATGTTCCCGTTTTACTTGTTATAATAAATACATCAAATAGCATCATTACATCAGCACGCTATCCAATATTTCATCAGGTGTTTCGTGTAATTTTGTGTGTTTATGGATTATACATTTTTTATATTTTCGACTTCAACTGCAGCTCAGAAGTTTTACTTTCATTCAGGAACATTTCTTTTATGTCCCAAAGAGAGTTGTTTTAAAGGAATTTGATACTGCACACTGAATGGAAAGAAAACTTACACATTTACAAGACAGCATTTGAAAAACTGTGTTCAGTGATGGAGTGTGTGATGAGTCTCTAGGAGTTCACTGTGTGTGCACTTGTGTCCTTGAAGATGTGACTCAGTAGGTGCAGTGCAAGTGACAAACAGCCTTGTGTCTATGGACTATCCTGTCACAAAATGTGGTAAAAGTCCTACACATTGGTAATAGTTTGATAAAGATGGTTATATAATTGTAATGAACTTCAATATTGTGACTAATATATAAATACTCCACATGTCTTAATGCGATTTGTGTTGACTATGATTATAACTTTAATCAGATTAAGGCAGTGGCTCTTAATTCACGTCCTGCACATTTTGAATGTCTTTCCTACCTAACACACCTGATTCAGATCATCAGCTCGTTAACAGAGAGATCCATGAACTGATCATTGTGTGTAAAATAGGAGAGACATACAAAAAGTGCAGGGTGGGGGTCCTGAGGACTGAAATGTGGTATATGCAGACAGAATTTTCACAGAATTTTCAGCCAGCCAGCCCAATGGCTTACGGTGAACTGTCTTTCCATTACAAAATCACCACGTTTAAGATCTGTTTTCTTTAAAAATAAGTGATCCTCACTGCCTAATAGATAATTGATATAAAATGAGTCTCAGACCGGACAAAAAGCAGTTCAGTGAATTCCATCTTTACCCTGCCATCTCTTTAAAATATGACAATTTATTTTACCACAGTATTTTGAATGGAGTTTCTGCACTAGCCTGCTGGTACTAGTGGTTACACTATCATATTGTATATCATCTTGTTTTATGCTTGAACAATTAAACAAAGGCTTACGTTTATTTACTGATTGTATTTTAATTACATTATGATGTCGATGCTGTAAAAGGAACCTTATAAAATGTAAAATAGTCACAGAAACTTTTCACTGGACGTTTACTGTTGGCTGAAAAACACTAGCTGTGCATATAGCCCATTGAGAGCCAGTGGATTAAGGTAATCAAAAATCTCTGTTTACATGGTGGTAGACTCTAATTCAGAGTATTGCCTTAATGATATTAAAATTGTATCGGAGTATTGGAGTCCATGTAAATGTACCGATTGATGCTACGTGCCTATTCAACACATCTACACCATACACAGAATAAATTTGGTCTGTACATCTCATTTTTCTCCCACCCAATCCTTCCCTTCAGGACTCAACCAAACTTCAATTTCAATTCTTATTATAAAAGAAAGAGAGAGAAAGAAACTCTCCACCACATTGCAAGGATGCTCAAGGTGGCTTTTTGTTGCAATTTACCAACTGGAAAGCAAACAAGCCCACCCCAATATGTTTAAAGCTGTGTTTTGGGTATTTCATGTATTTTTTTATTGTTAAGATCAAATCATTTTAGAGAAATAATAGCACACCCCTTCTAGTTGAGTCGTCACATTTATTTGAGAAATCATTTATGCCTGCAGCAAATGCTATTGAATAAAACTGGTGAACTATAATGTCAGCAACCTGTAGTGTAATAATGTACATTCACCATACTGTATATACTACCAGGAATGCAATACATATTTGCAGTATTCACCATTCAAATGTCTCCAACCATAAGCTTATACTCAAAGGCGGACCATTATGCATCGTCTCAATTACCCATCTGCCTGAAGAATGTGGTGTGGAGAAGCAAATTAAAGCTATTTATCCTTCAGTGTTCCTCCTTTGCTGTGGAGTTGTTGATTTTTCATTATGAAAACTGATCACTATTGTTTAGCCTGAAAAGCACTGTTAGTCAGTGTTTAAGTTATTTAGGTAACTGGGATTAATGAAGATGATCGACGTTCAGTTTACCTCTTGACCGACAAAGGTTTGATAATATGCGAATAGGGGAAGAGTCATGCTGTAGACAAACTGAAGGGGATGGCTTAGAAAACAGTTTTTTAAGCTATAATACTCGTCTTCGCAGCCTTCAGCGGTCTAGGAGGAGGGGAAAATCCACTGGATCAATTAAAAGTCCAGCCTTGACAGTTATGGAGGGGAAAAATACTGCTCACTCTGGCATAAACGCTGCTTTTAACACTTCTTGTGGAGCTGTGCTCGAGGACTACTAATCGGGCGTGACCTAGCACCAACCTTCGAGGCTTTTATCAGAGCCAGACATCAACATTCTCCGAGGAATGGAAAAACAGCCAATCAAAACAGGAGTATGCTTGGAAGAGTTACAGTGTATTAAGTGCCAACTTGGTTAATGAATAATACATATGCACCCACCCATTTCAACATGCATTCCTGACATTTATTAGACACTCCCACACTTTTATCTGCACTTTATGCAGCAATTGAGATGTTTGAAGTTATTGATGCTATTGAATATATTTGAAGTTATTGATGTTATTGAATATATTTGAAGTTATTGATGTTATTGAAGCTTTACATTTATTTATTTATTTTTAAATCAAGAAAACGGTAAGTAAAACAGTAGTCAACTTTCCACTATAAACAGAAGCTTGCAATGGTTGCCCCCACATATGAGCTCTTATGATTGGTCCACAGCATTTGGATCTGAAAGTGATGAACTGTGCTGCTTGTGAAAGTTGATGGCAACCTGGCACAACATCAAAAAGTGCTGCGCTCACATGCGTCATGCTTCAAAAGATGCAAGATGCGAGCTTAACGGTAACACACGTCCATCCAGAGCAAGGTTATATTGAAAAACAATATAAAAGTAGAGCGTTGAAAAGAAAAAATGCATTGATTGAATGGCTCCTTAAGGCTGATTTATACTTCTGCATCAAGCACATGTGTATGGTACGGCGTAGCCTTCGCGCTGTGGCATGGCCCTCGCCTTGGCTGACGACGACGCTGATGCGCACCTCTCTAAAATGTAACTACACGTCACATTGATGCATAGAGCAAGCTCTGTGATTGGTTGGCTTGGTAGTGGTGATGAGTGTGGGTGGTGTTGAGAGCCATTGGAAAAGAGCGACCCCGATGGAGAGAGTGTTTACGAGTGTCAATTCCCCTGAAGGAACTTTTGTTTTGGGTTTACTTTATGATTAAAGTTTACCCAATCATTATGTGTTGGGACAACATGAAGGAATTAAGTTTACTCATTAGTTTTTACAAATTAATGTTGATTAAACTTAAAAATTGTGGTGTATTAGCTCATTTTAAATAAGTAGTTTGAATAAAAAGGCATTTTTGAACAGTAATTTTCAAGCTCTAGGTGTACCAGGTGAAAAATACCTTTTACAATTCATTTATTGAAAGTATTTTGTCCTTTTCCTTTATTTGCTGGTTTTCTTCACTGTCTATACAACACAAGAATCGTCTTCAAGGCATCGTTAATTTGTGCTCAAAACTTTTAGGAGTTCTACTGCCAATTCTTGCATACTATTACGAACAGCAGGTGTTGAGGATGGCACATAAAATACAAGGAGACAGCACAGACCCCTTAAACAAACATTTTGAGTGGATGCCCCTTGGTCGACATCTAAGCACAATAAGATGTTCCACAAACCATTATAAATTTACATTTGTGCCTGAAGCAATTCGGTTACCTAATAAATGTAGTTAATTGATGGATTATTATTTTTTATTACTGTTATTGAAGTTTTTTTATTCTAAACTTTTCCCAGTTTTTTTTTTTTTTGGGAGGGGGGGTACTTGTTGTTAAGTGTTGGTGTTTACTGGTTAAGTGTATCATTTTTGTTATATGTGAAGCACCAAAATGTCAGAATGAATTGCCCCAAGAGGATTAATAAAGTTTTAAACTAAATTAACTAAAATAGACTGAAAGCCTAAAGCTTGAGTCTGAAAAATCCAGCATATTTCCTATGTGGCAAAAGTTAATTTGAAGAATTTCTCCACCACCAAAGATCTGTGCTTGTAAATGCACTTGTGATCATATATGCACTTGTGATCATATATAAATGCACTCGTGATCATACTGAGACCCAGCTTCCAGCCTCCGGCGCCTAGACTGCAGATCTGCACAAGACGTTTGGCCAGAGGAGAAATGGTCGTGCCCAACTGAGTCTGGTTTCTCTCAAGGTTTTTTAATTCTTCACTTTCGCCAATGGGTGAAGTTTTTTTCCTCGCGGCTGTCGCCACTGGCTTGCATGGTTCGGGATCAGTAGAGATGCGCATCGATGGATTGCTCTTCAGTATTTGGACTCTCAATAGTGATTATTAAACCACACTGAACTGAGCTAAACTGAACTGAACTTAAACTCTGAAAACTGAACTACACTGTTTCAATTTGCTATGATCTTCTATGTGAAGCTGCTTTGACACCATCTACATTGTAAAAGCGCTATACAAATAAAGGTGAATTGAATTGAATTGAATATAACATATTGTTTAACATGAGTGAGCACACAAACGCAAATCATAAGGACACTAAATCTCAAAGATGAAGTACACTCATATTAAATTTCCCTGTGGCTCTTAATTTCTCCTGCTCTGTGGTCAGGCAATCGTCCTCTAAATCAATCCAAACAGACCACATATTTTAATACACGGATCTCTTTTGCTCTTTAGTTAATAAGCAAGTCATATAATCTATAAAACTGTGTCTTACAGAATCAGACTTAAGAGGCATAGTGTAGTGTATTGAAAGTGAGAAACTGTCTTTAGGGAAGTGCTGTTCATTATGTGCTGAGTTAGACATGAGCAGTCAGGCTGTGGTAATGGAGATTATAGGCACAGATATGAATGTAGATGTAAAATGAACAGGGCCTTGTTGACCGCCAAAGTAATTTCACGAAGTAGGACATGTTCCTGGAGTAACATCTATTGAACCTGGAACAACATTTTAATCAGCCAATCAGAATTAAGAGATATGTTTACCGTTTATGCTTACGGTTAGGTTTATGCACTTCAACATGATTGTTATCCAGCTATTATTCCTCTCTGATTTTGGGAATGATTTACAGTTATGGATGGGTTTAGGGGTAGGGAAAAGGTATGGGTTACATTTTGCAACAAAAATGTTGATTTTCCAAGATTAACAAAGATGTTAATCCAGGATCGCATCGTACTTGGCAAAATCATGCCCTTGTTGACAGTTTCATTGTTAGTTTTAAAATACTGTTATTGTTAAAAGAGAATGTGCCTGCTCTCTCTCTCTATCTCTCTCTCTCTCTCTCTCTCTCTCTCTCATACACACTTTCATTTCTGTGATCAATTCAAGTCCCAATGATAAGTGTCTGTACTCTTAGAGAAACTGTGTTGCACTGTTTTTTGTTTGTTTGTTTGTTTTACTTGTTGAATCAATGATTTTAGTTTGGTGGAAGTTTGGTGAAATGGTTACAAATTATGCATTTCTTTTTGATATTGGATACTGTCAAAAACAAATGATTAAATGCCAACTTATGAACTTTTTAAGGGGTAAAGCAAAACCTGCAATCTATATGAGCAGAAATAATGAAACAGACAATAGATCTGGTCAGGAAGTTAAAGTACACTGCAAAAAAAATGCACAGGGTTCCACTCAATTCATTCATGTTGTCCAAGAAATCGATTAAGCTACCTAAACAAATTTCAGTGGACTGTACATAAGAGTTAAGTTGTCCCCCCCCAAAAAATATTCTCATTTTAAATAAGTAGTTTGAACAAGCAGCTAAAATATTGTTTAAGTACTGTAAGTTAATGATTTATTCATTATCCTTTGAAATGTAATTTTTTTGTGTTGTGATGGAAGGGGACTTATCCTTTTCTTTATTTTTTTGCTATGAAGTGCATGGTTTCTGCTACATAATTCGTCCGTGGCGGGGCGCCACACCAAAATTCATCCTGCCACGGCTACATTACAGCTTCTCATTCAAAACATTCGGCCATTTTTTTTTTAAAACAGCAGGTTATAATCGCACAAAAATGTATTCAAAGGTAAGTGATTTATAACAGCGCAAACTTTTCTGTAATCGTAGTAGTGCTGTGCGTTCTTTGTTTAACCCTTTAAGGTGACATGATGACAGACTGACTGACTGACTGATAGGTGCGTGATGCGTGAGGTTAGCAAACACGCCGTAGCTTTTAGTTATGATATACATAGTTTACATAATTATACTTTATTTATAGTTAAAGGTCTGTGGTTCTGCAGACAATGATTTTATCTTGCTGGAGTTTATTGCCGTTTCACTTTACTTCAGGACGCATTAATGCCGCTCTGTAGGTCTGTTGGAGACATTCATAAATTTTCCTAGCAAAGCTAATAAACGTTGGATACATACTCGTTACGTAAACACGCTAAATCGCACTTAAGCAGCGTATACTTGAGGGCGCAAGAAGTTTTGTGCAGGAGCAGAGGAAATCGGCGCTCCAGCACAGAGATTGGTATGCTCGTAGGCTATTACATGAATGCAATCTCGACTTAATACTGCGCTCATGACATTTGTCAATGAAATAACGCCACATGTATTTGGTAGATCTGTGTAAAATGCCCAACAGAGTCTGCCGCCACAGCTGGAAAAAATCCTAGAGGAAACACTGAAGTGTTTAATTTAAAGTTTAGAATGTACATTGATTGTTTTGAATAAAGCTGGTACTTAAAATTCAGTTCACTTTCTTTCACTTGCAGCCCTTTTCCATTGAATCTTCAGCTTTACAGAGGAAAAACAGAAAAATACATTAATGGCCCATTCACACAGTGTCAACTCTTCCCATTCACTTTGAATGGATGATGTCAAGCATTGCTGAACTGAATTGTGGATCCGCCGGTGGCGCTTCAGCAGCATTGCTTGCTGCAGAAGTCGGGAACAAAAGCATCAGCCAATCAGATCGCTTTATGCAAATACCAGTACAGACAGTAGCTGATTGCAGACTAATTTTATTGGCTGAAGCTGCTATGATGATCGCGTCAGCCCTAACTTCAGACATACCCGCCATCAAGCATTGGCGCTGAAGCCCTGTGTGAATCAGTCGTAAGAGTTTGGTGTCATATAATCTTTGTCTCCTATGTTTCAGTAGGGCTACAAATCAAGGAATATTTCATCATAAAATAATATATTACAAAGACTTTTTAGCTTATTGTAAAAGTCAGAGGTCTCAAAAATAAAAAAAATAGTTTTCTAGAGTGGAAATGGAGTCAAATAGTTGAGGAACAAGATGAGGAATGGTTGAGCAAATGATGAGCAAATTTTCATTTTGGAGTGAACCAAACCCAGTGTATCAAAGGGCGCTCCATCTGAATTCCCTCCGTTCCAAGGTTAGGCCAGGACGTAAAGCACAAATGGAGTAGAGCAGACAGAACTCAGCTGGGACAGAAAATGAGATTTATTTATCTCTTTCTCCCTCCTTTAAAAATTCAGAGAATAGCAATTTATATTCAAGAGGAGATGCGGTTTGTGCTCTAAATTCCCCACTACATTCAGAAAGTAACCACAGGCGCTGAGGAAAAGGCAAGAAAGGGACCTAATCTTTCTTCCACATACAAACAGGGCATGCCAAGCTCTCTGTCAGAGTGCCGGGTAAAAGAATAAACAAGAGGAACACCAGTGGCGCTGCTACAGGCCGCTTTTCAACACGCGGTGCTTCCTCTAATGAGGGAAAGCTGCTCAAATGCACTTCTTTAAAATTCTGGTTCTGTCTCTGGCACATTCACACCTAGGACTGAACATATTGGGTTAGAAAGGAAGCATGGGTGGAAGGAGATATGCAGGTGCAATAAAAAAAAATCAAGTACCTCCAAATCAACACATTTTGTACACATAGACATCACATGTGTGTACTATATAACTGCAGGTTAACTATGTTTATATATAATAACTTTAACTGTTAAAAGTTATTAGTTACTAGTTATTTAAAGTTATTAGTAACTAATATGTTCAATTATAACCTTAACCTTTCTGAGTTTGATTGTAATGCAGTAATGTGCGCCTTTTGTGAAGCTGCTTTGAAACAATAATTCTTGCAAAAAGCACTATACAAATAGGCTTGAACTGAATTAAATTTTCTGTATTGTGTGATGTCCAGTTCTCCCTTTGGCCAAATTACTTCTGTGAATTGGCTTTTGGATTTATGTGTGTTCCTGGAAAGTGAATCGATGATCTTGTCAGTTGAGTTACAGTACAGGAACAGTTCCTACAGAAATTGTGAGAGGTGATCCCATGCATATTTCATCATCACGATGCTAGTAAAATAGTAAAATAATGACTTTTATATTTAGTAACAGGGAATTTAGTAACAGTATATTTAGTATAGATAGAGTTGATTCTAAGATTAACATGTTAGGAGGACAAAATTATAGCTGAAAGAAAGCTAGATTTTCAGGGTAGCTGAGTAAAATTGCCCTAGCACAGTGTTTCTCAACACTGGAGACCTGGAGGACCACCAACACTGCATGTTTTGGATGTCTCCTTTGTTTGTCACACCCAATACAGGTATTTCAGCCTCTGCTAATGAGCTGATGATCTGAATCAGGTGTGTTTGGTTAAGGAGCATGGAAAATGTCAGAGCTAGTGGTCCTCCAGGAACTTGATTGAGAAACAATGCACTTGATTGAGAAACACCTAGCAACACCCATTACAGTCGCAACCCTGACTAAACACACCTGTATGTAATAATCAAGTGCTGCTTCAGGTCATAAACAATTGGTTCAGGTGTGTTTGATCAGGATTGGAGCTGAATTCTGAGGTGAAGGTAGCTCACCAGGAACAGGGTTAGTGACCCCTGATCTATAAACTGCTATCTCTGATTATTTGAATGATTTGCTTCTTTTATCTTCACATATGCAGTAAGTTGCTTTGGATAAAAGAGTGTCTGATAAATGAGTAAATGTAAATGTTGTGGGTAGTTGACAGGACCTTTCATTTATCTTTAGAAACCAGAAACCAATGCAGAATTTGTCTTATTTTCGTCTTGTGTTAGCTAATCAGAAAGGAGAAAACAGTACAAAAAAGAAAGATTTGATTTCAGTCATCCAGATACTCCGTTTTCTTGTGGACAAACAGCGAAACAACTTACAAAGTAATTTGGTTTTAAATATAAATGTGTGTGTGAACAGGACCTAAATGTGCATTTAAAATGTAAAAGGAAAAAAGGGTCAATCACTAGTTCGTATGCAGGTAAAAATGATCTGCTAGTTTACACGGAGTCTATAAGTTAAGCAGTCGGATTTGCAGGACTGCAGAAAACTGAGCAACAGCAGGATTTCATTACAGCACTGCATTGAAAGCACTGTAAAAATGTGCACAGTAGTGAAAGCTTGGCTCAAAGGTATGATTGAAAAGAGGTTAGGAAGGTGAAGCGGGAACAGGCCAGTGATTTGTCTGTGGGATTCACTGGAAATCAATTTGTGGAAGTGTGGTCACAGAAGGGTAGCCTTCAAAGAGACGCACAATTTCAAAAGACGCCCCAAAAAAGCATTTCACAGAAACACAGTGTTTGTGTAAACCCTCTCAGATATAAGGCGCACACTGTGCCATGTTAAACACGAACAGTACTTTTTGGATTTTTAAAGAATGTTGAGCTTGGAGAAAATAAAATCCCACCACATGAAATGGAGATCCTTCTGTCAGAGGACAAAGGCTTCAATTCTGAATACTGTTCACATACATATTGAAGCATCCTACAAAGCAGTAATCAAGCTGCGGTTGCAAAAAAAAAGTGACATCTGCTGACCTCCTGCAAAGAATCAAGATGTGGGAGAGGTTTAAAAAAGTGTTTTGTATTGCATCTAGTCCAAATATCTAAAAATTCCTAAATAAAGAAGCATTTTCAAGACCAGCGAAAAATATTGTCTTGTTTTCAGAAATAATACATCAGAATTAGGGTTTTTCTTAAAACGAGAAGCTAGTTCATGCTTTTATGACTTCTAGGCTGGATTACTGTAATGCTCTATTCGCTGGTTTCCCAGCATCCTCTATTAATAACCTTCAGTTAGCGCAAAATGCACTTTTTACCAGCTCTAGAAAATATGAACATATCACCCCAATTTTATCCTCCTTACACTGGCTCCGTTACATTTCGCATTAATTATAAAATATTGCTTCTTACCTATAAAGCTTTAAATAATCTAGCTCCTGTTTATCTAACCAACCTTCTGTGTCACTACAATCCAACCCACTTTTTAAGATCTCAAAACTCAGGGCTTCTGGTAGTACTCAGAACAGCAAAGCCCACTAATGGAGGTCAGGCCTTTTCATTTATGGCCAATAAACTTTGGAATAGCCTTCCTAATAATGTCTGAGGCTCAGACACACTCTCTCAGTTCAAAACTAGATTAAAGACCTATCTTTTTAGTAAAGCAAACACACAATACATCACATAACAATATGATACAGGAGTGTGCTCCATGCAGGTGAGTGGGCTTGACAGCCACCTGTAGGACACACTCCTCCTGTCTTAATGTCCAGACATTTTGTTAGAAACACTCATATGCTTTACATTTTTGTTTATACAACTGCTATTTTCATTTATAGCACACATTTTTGCATTTATATTGAATATATCTTGTTTAAATACATTATGAACAGCCGCTACGCTAATTGTTTTGTTTTCTACTGTATTTCCACCTGGGGATGCTCATCCCGAGGCCTCTAGAAAGTGTGAAGTGCCATTGATGCGATCCAAGTCCTGTAAAGAGATGATGCCAACCATAAAGGACTTCTAGTGGTCTCTATAACCCTGGACCAGGCCGTATCCTGAGTAGATGCTGTGGTGGTCATGGAGGAATGGGGAGCATGAGACTGATTCCTGAAAGGCCCCAGTGACAGATGAGTCGATGCCAACCATAAAGAACTTCTAGTGGTCTCTATAACCCTGGACCAGGCCGTATCCTGAGTAGATGCTGTGGTGGTCATGGAGGAATGGGGAGCATGAGACTGATTCCTGAAAGGCCCCAGTGACAGACGAGTCTCCAGATTGATCCCGTGAGCGAGACTGTGTAGCTTTTCCATGATGGACATCAAGTGTTCTCCAGCCTCCGGCGCTTAGACTGCAGCTCTGCACAAAAAGTTTGGCCAGAGGAGAAATTGCTGTACCCAACTGAGCCTGGTTTCTCTCTAGTTTTTTTTTCCCCTTCATTTTCGTCAATTAGTGAAGTTTGTTCCGCGCCACTGTCGCCACTGGCTTGCTTGGTTTGGGACTTGTGGAGCTGCACATCGATGGATTTACTCTTCAGTGTTTGGATTTTCAGGGAAAATTAAACCACACTGAACTGAACTAAACTGAATATCGACTCTGAAAACTGGACTGATAAGTGTTTCAACTTACTAGAACTTCTATGTTAAGCTGCTTTAACACAATCTACATAGTAAAAGCACTACAGAAATAAAGATGAATTTAATTAAATTAAGAAAAAAAATTTTTTGACATATTATTTCTGAAATCAAGACAATACTAGAAAAAATGTTTCTTGAGTCAAGAATTTTTAGATATTTGGACTAGAAACCAGGCAAAAACTCCAAGAAAGAAAAGCATTTTTTGCAGTGCAGGAGTAGAATTAACAAATCTTGGATATTCCTTGGAGGATTTTGTGCGAGTGATTTCAGATGTGCTTGTTTTATTCATTTCTCAAACACGGTGCTACAGTCGCTAAGCTCAGGCTTGTCACCTGTGTTTGTATCTCATCTCAAGTGTCCCTGGAGAGACTCTCTGCTATGTCTGCAGCTGAACGAGATTTAGCGATACACAACAAGTAAAGGGTTTAAAATTCATGTAATAACCTTCAGGATCAGATACTGGGGTATATGAAAAGCTTGTCAGCATCAACATGAAAGGAGGCAGTGTTGTGTAAATGGCTTCAATGACCCCCCTTTCCAAACATGTCAATTCTGTCATAACTAGAAAGAAAATATAGTTTTTCTAGTAATTAGCTGCCAGAAAACACACTTGCTTGTTTCACTGAATTTCTAATTTTAATGAAATCAATCAAGACCCTAAAGCTAAAATGTTTCAATTCATGGTTTCCAAACCTTGTGATAACCTTTTTGCAGAAACCAAACAAGAATTGCTCTGAGGCACTGTAAGGTTTACAGAAAGTGCTTTGCTAATTGCTTGTGTGGTTATTATTTGAGAGAGAAGGCCATTTGGTGAAATTATACAACAGTTACAGCCAATCTATGCAAAATAAAGGATCTATTTAAGCAAAGAATCAAACCTGCAGCGCTGTAAAATTTAATACCAGCTTCATATTAAAAAATAATACTTGGCACAAAGATCGGAAGCTAACCACCATCCATTCCAGCGTTAATTAAAAAAGTGCTGGAGCTGTATCCGACTTACAGTGCAATTCTCCTAGCCAACTCGAATCTCAGTTATTGGCTGAAACTGGTACAGTGTACGAAGGAGGATTTAAATGTGACATAATGCTAGATGACCCCTCTCCACCCAGTCCACATTGACATTTACACACAAACCTAAAGCACATAAAAAGAGAATGAAGACTTTTCTGACTTCTCATGAATCATCCCAACGTCCACATGCAAGGCAGAGTTGCGACTATGGCTGTGGCACCGGACAAAACTCACATAACTTATACATTTGACACTGGCCCAAATAGGTAGGCATCTGTCAGGGCTTGAATATAGTTAGACAGACTCATCTATTCTGAATGGGTTGCACACACATGTTGAAATGTCACTGGTAATGGACTTTTTCAATTTTTAAAGCAGTTCTCTTGCAGTGACATTTAAAGGCATGAAAACTCAGATGAGATAGCCTTGGGGTGACAACAGAGGTAGCCGATTCGCTTTGTTTAGCGATTTAATTATAAATTTGATGGGGCATGGTTCAATTAGGAAAAATGTGGCACAAATTGAAAATTATGCAATTTTTGGTTTTAAAAACACACTTAAAGGGGACCTATTTTGCCACTTTTTACAAGATGTCAAAAGTCACTGATGTTCCAAGAGTGTGTATATGAAGTTTCAGATCAAAATACCACGCAAATAATGTTTTATAAATCGTTGAATCTGCCTCTGTTAGACTTTGATCCAAATCATGTTGTTTTGGTGACTGTCACTTTTAATTTAAGAGTGTGCTCTTTTCGAAAGAGGGCGGAGCTACAAACATCTATGCCTCAGCACATTCATAACAGGACTAACTTAATTGTGTGAAAAAACGAAAATGCCCAAAGAAGTGGCTCAGAAGGTAGTCTATGGAGACTCTGGTCTTCAATGTACATCCTAAACTCATTTATAATGCCTCTTAATCACTGACATTATCTTTGGCTAGTATGGCACAAAAACTGAGACGGCTGCTTCTCACTCAGGGCTGTTTATGCTAATGAGGGAGAGATCAGTAGTGGCCAGGACTTTCCTCAAAAAGAGAATGTCAATCAAAGGCCCAATCCCAATTCTATTTTTATAGATTTTTATATTTTATATCCTTTCCCTTGGCCCTTGAAACAAAGTGTGAAGGGGAAGGGCTTCAAAATTTACCCTTAAGAAATGGGACAGCACTACAACACCTGAACACGTGATCATATGTCATCACAAACTCTTGCTTCATATGAGATCAGACGTTCACGACTGCTGTAGTTATTCCAGTTGCGTTATATCTTGGTGTTTATCTTCAGGAAATCACTGAAGGAATATATCATGCTATAATGATCTAATGTGGCAATAAGCTCATAACTGTACTGTGTATTTACACAGTGGCCATATTCATCTATGTAAACCCACGAAAACAACAATAACATTAATGCAATAGGGTATTCGAGTGTCATCGAGTGTCAGAATGTTGTGGGACTGCTATACAGAAGTTATGATTATGAATTACAGATAGCGAAATTTTGTGGTTTTTATTTTAGGGTTTTTTTAAACACAAATGTGGTTATGAATGTGTGAAATCATGTGCTTGTTTGTTGTAAAATTTCATAATAATGACAAAAAACTTGCTTAACTAATTTATGCATCTCCTGACTTCCGTATGATGCCATGCTGCTGTTGTAGCTGCTGTATTCTGGGAAATTTTCTTACCGCTTTGTTTCGAGTGTGGTCCTGAAAAATCTCCATTTGAAGTGGTATCTAGCCCTTCCCCTTAGCCCAGGGATGTCAAACTCAATTCCCGGAGGGCCACAACCCTGCACAGTTCAGTTCCAGCCCTGCTTCACCACACTTACCTGTAGGTTTCAAACACGACTGAAAGACTTAATTAGTTTGATCAGCTGTGTTTCATTAGGGTTGGAACTAAACTGTGCAGGGCTGCGGTCCTCCAGGAATTGAGTTTGACATCCCTGCCTTAGCCCTATGCTTTCAAGCTAAAGAGAATTGGGACACCCCTACCCCTTTTTCTAGGAAGGGCTAAGGGGTAGAATTGGGATTGGGCCAAAGTGTTTCTGCAGACTGTTTTATGAAGTGTGATTATAAAAACCGAATTATTTTTACCATTAGAGGCTTGCTAAATTCACACACTGCTGCGTTTAAACCCCTTATAAAAGTGATTTTTGCATAATATGTCCCCTTTAGGGCAACAATTGTTTGTTTGATTGTTTGTGTTTAATGTCATGCCAGCTCCTATGTCCATTTTCATAGTGAGAAAAAATACACTGAAGATATAGACAATAATACTGTTTTACAACTGATTTTTGCTAAAAAAAAAATAATAAAAAAATAAATATTTGGATTAACAGTGTTAAAAATCACTTCAAAAGAATAAACTGAATAAAATAAATTCCTCACAGAATTAAAACCAACACAGTCCAATAGAATATGCCTCATACTGTAATTAAAGTGCTTTTACAAAAAGAGCATGTGGGAGGATCTTCTCTGAGAAATAGAAATGTGTGTGTCATCGTGGAGGGACTGATTCTACAACGGGTAAAAAAAACAATGTGATCCAACTGGTTGGAAAAAATATAGAAGTTACTTTTACCAATGAGCAGCCTGGTGGCTCAGTGGTTAGCACTGTCACCTCACAGCAAGAAGGTTGCTGGTTCGAGTCTCGGCTGGGCCAGTTGGCATTTCTCTGTGGAGTCTGCATTTTTTCCCTGTGTTGGTGTGGGTTTCCTCCGAGTGCTCCGGTTTCCCCCACAGTCCAAAGACGTGGTATAGGTGAATAGGTTAAGCAAAATTGTCCATAGTGTATAAGTGTGTGTGAATGTGAGAGTGTATGGGTGTTTTCCAGTACTGAGTTTCAGCTGGAAGAGCATCTGCTATGTAAAACAAATGTCAGAATACTTGGCGGTTTATTCCGATGTGGCGACCCCAGATAAAAAAGGGACTAATGCGAAGGAAAATCAATAAATTATTGAACTTTTACCAACCTTAAGGCCAACTTCGTAGTTAGTTTTTTATATGTAGATACTGTTCTCCTTGCCATTTGTTTTTAATGAATGAGCACATTCCTGGTTTTATATCCAAAGAAAGTACTAGACTAAATTTGGGGTTTGTCAATGGTGCTTCTTTTGCATCAGTGTTTGCTTCCTCATTGCCTTTTGATTCCCCATTACATTCCCCAGGTACTCAACAAAACAACATATTAAATTTAAGACCCTCCAATTTCCAAAGTTTTCAATAAATCTTCTGAAGTAGTGCTAGACTCACTTCTAAGGGAAACCATTGCTTAACAACAGGACTTTGAATCTCTAATTAAAATAAACGTACTTTGTTTCCCAAAGCCAAGATAAATAGCATTTGCTTCTGCTGTAAAAGTTAAACTGAATCTGGAAATTGATATTAATAAGGCAACAGTAAGATACTGGCTAAAGTGGTATCCCAAATCCTTAGTATAAAGACAGTTCTGACATAGAAATAAACAAAAACATTTTAATTTAACCTGAATTGTTTAAACGAAAAGCAATCTGATTTGTGTTACAATCAACTTCTTCAAAGAAAAAGTCCTGTACTGAACACCCACTTAAGCTGAGAAACGCTATCCGGGCGTATTGGAAATATCTGACATATGGTTACTGTATAAAATAGCTAAATGATAAGTAGAACTTTTCCTTTCAGAACAATTTTGTCTGGTGTGACGGTTTAGCGCCTGACAGGACACTGGGGCACTTTATTCATTATAGCAACCGCCAAGTAGCACTAATGAACGATGAGGTTGTCTGAGCAGAAATAAGGTCAGCCTTTGGTTGAAAGAGCTGATAGAGAAATCTTGTCCCTTTGGGCATTGGAAAAAAAATTAGAAGGTGAATGTAAAAACCTTGGACACCAGAAGGGGGCAATAGAGGCCAAATGAGCCTATAATGGTTTGTATGGGTTTATGCTGTTTTCTTTTTCTCTATTACCTTTGATACAAGCATGTAATAGTCTATCTAATCCAATATAATATAAGCAAATAAAACATCTGATATGCATTAAAAGAAAACAAAAATTAAACAATGAATGGTCTTTCTAAGCATATTGAAGCCTGTTTAAATCCAATTTATTAAAAGAATCAAAACTGAAGGTCATTTCTACTATGGATGCATACTGGGAAACTGGGAACTGGAAAAATATGCAATATGTGACATTGTTCAGTCTTGCGATGATGATATTTCTTACAATATTACTTGCAAAATGCAATTTTATCAGCAATTTTAAAAATATACTTATGTTTTGATCATAAAAATACAAAAGGTAGATCTTTTTCTCAGCTAACTGATTAAAAACGATGTCATTATGCAAATATTTAGACATTAAAACACCACAACTGGCTGAAAACCTCAGCATATATTCATATTCTTATTGGCTGTTGTCATTTTCCTCCATTTTATTAGTATCCTGGCATTAGTATTTATTTTCAGCTCTAGGTTGAGCTAACATAGTAGCTAAGATAGTAAAGGCCCAATCTGATTGGTCAGATTTGGATAAACAAGCTATGACTGTAGCAAACAAATGCTTGGCACTTAAAATGAACTTAATTGATGGCACTTCTCTGGATGTAAATATTGCATCTATCATTATCGCAATAACAATAATTTTTAGATATGTTGTGCAGCCATAATTTAAACCACAGCTATTTAATCAAACTTTAAAAGACGTCCCTCTAATTCAGACTAAACTGCACCAATTAAACACTGTCTAAACAGACCGGAAGTATCCTTAGCAAATCTGTACAGAAAATATCAAACAAATACAGTAACAAATCAAGACTGTAGATTCCATTACGTTTGACTTGAGCTACTGGAAGAGCATTTTGTCAGCACATAGACAGGGGAGAAGAAGGACTGGAGCCACAGGTCAGATTTGGACTGTGGCCATTTCAATTTGTCACTTGGATTACTGTAGATTGAACAGACTCCTATACAGACACCAGGGACTATGATAGCAGTTCGGGCAGTATGACAGATTCATGAAAAAGTTTACTTCTTATTTAGGTTTATGTGTGTTTTTAAGAGCATCGTGCAAAAGACTGTCATTTTTGAGACTAATTGTCAAGTGTTTGTTAACATTTCAGATGGCGAAATGGAATAAAAAGAAAAATAATGACAGAATATAGTGTGTAGGTGTCAATCTCTGCACAGCAGGTCTGCACAGTTTGGCTTTAACCCTAATTAAACACACCTGATCAAACGAATTGAGTCCTTCAGGCTTGTTTGAAACCTGCAGGTAAGTTTGTGTAGAAGTTTGTGCTTAGAAATAAAATCTGCAGGGCTGCGGATCTGAGTTTAACATTAGTAGTTGATGACATTTCCTTGAAAAAAATCAAATATGTTTCTTAGGATGCTTTGTGGCATTGCTTTAATCAGTTCATGTTGACTGTTATGTTGACTGTTACTGTTAGGTTGACTGTATTTGTGGCTGTGTTTATGTGTTATAACGTGGCTGTGTTTTGAAGTAGTATTGATTTTGTACAGCACTTTGCACAATGCTGTGTTGTTTTAAAATGTGCTCCTGTATATTGTGAAGCCCCCATCAGATTGGTTAGATTTGGATAAACAACCTATGCATGTAGCAAACAAATGCTTGGTACATAAAATGAACTTAATTTATTTCATTTTTCTGCAATATGGATATTGCAAATACTATTATCAGATTAGATTAGATTAGATTAGATTAGATTAAACTTTATTGTCATTACACATGTGAAAGTACAAGGCAACAAAATGCAGTTTAGGTCTAACCAGGAGTGCAATAGCAGCAAGTGCAGGATACAGGTATGAGATATAAAGTGCAGTTATAGAAAAACTATGGGCAATATTTACAGATGAATGTACTATGAACATTATATACAGGTTATAGAGAGATTTACAATAGATGACTATATGTACGGGTTGCTATTAATAATCAGAAGTATGCAAATTGATATGAACATAATTACAAACATATATGTGTACAGGATGTGTACAATTCAATATGAATTATTGCAATGAATAAGTGCAATTTTAATTAATATTTAAATTTATTATTTATAATTTTGCTTATATTATAATTACATATAATTATAAAATAATTATTATCATCGCAATAATATTAATTTTTAGAATTATTGCGCAGCCCTAATTTGTAACACACATCAATTAGTGTTGATTTTTGTACATTACTTTGGACAATGCTGTGTTGTATTAATACGTTCTACTGTATATACATTAAAAGACTCAATGAATGAACGATCTCTATGATATTGACATACCTGGATTTGGCTCATGTCCATCCTAGAATAGGTGTATTCAGCTTTTTGCAAGTTTCATCAACCACCAGGTGAAAGCCTGAAGTCTGATCTCTTTTAAAAGTACAAGTAGGCTGCAACTCACCTGAAAAATAACACAAACAGGATTTAAAGTGACTTAAAGGACTTTAAACCCATAAATGTAAAATAAAAAGAGACTCAATCACCCTCATGTCTTTCCAAACCCATGCGACTTCTTCATCTTCTGGACACAAGTTAAGATGTTTTGAATACAAAACATGACAGCCCTATGACAAAAAATAACAACTTTATCAGTCGGAACAACAGGAAGGTGAGAAATTAGTGAGAGAATTTGCATTTTTTGGGTGAACTATCACTGTTAGTACAAAAATATGTAACAGGTATGGCCTAAAGTCATGTATGAACAGTGATCTTTCTTTAGCAAAGTATTTAAGCTCCTGTCATATTTACTTGCCTTTCTGTGTTGCTATTTTCCCCCAGTCACTTGTCTGCACTTGTCTCTTCTCAACATCTCTGTATTTGCCTTTGCAACTCCTGATCATCATTTAATGTCTGGCCCGACTGAAATGATGAAGGACTGGATGTTTATAGGTGAGTGAGATGCATCTGCTGCATTGGTTTTTCATGGTATCACACCGGGCACTCGATCAGAACAAACTCCTGCTTGTTTTTGCTCTTGACAGATTAAAACAGAGCATCCTGCCAGAGATGGAGAGGAACAATATTTATGTGAGCCACTAGGTAAGGTAAAATGCTAAAGCAGCTATAATACTCACCTGAACTTTCACTATTGTTGTCTTGAACGTAGGGACCATTTTCTTCCACACATTCCTTCCTATGATTCATATAATGAAATTTTGACATTATTATTGGTTGCATTATTTTAAAGAGTAATTAAAGACAAATGTTGTTATTTAAAAATGTATATGTATATATATGAAACCCATAATAGATGCCTTTATAACATTTTTATTTAGTAAATGTATGCATTTCTTTTTATTTATTTATATAATGCCACTTCTATTCAGATCACTTAAATATATATATATATATATATATATATATATATATATATATATATATATATATATATATATATATATATATATATATATATATATATATGCCAAATGTGTGAATATAAAACCAACTTTACCTCAATCAGAATCCTTGGTAGTCATTCAGATATAGCCATATAAATATATATATATAAATATATATATATATATATATATATATATATATATATATATATATATATATATATATATATATATATATATATATTTATATATATATATATATATATATATATATATATATATATATATATATATATATATATATATATATATGGCTATATCTGAATGACTACCAAGGATTCTGATTGAGGTAAAGTTGGTTTTATATTCACACATTTGGCATTTGTCCTTAATTTAATGCCAAAAAAGTATTCTTTGCTAATACTAAAATAGTGAAATCACATTAGCAGCTAATGACTATCAAAGTACAACAATATTCAGTCAAATAAATAGTGCTAATGTTGTTTTGAAGTCATACTTGCATGTGATTTCAGACCAAGTATTCAAAGTACCATGGTAAACAACAAAGGGAGCATGTCACAAGTGGTCACTGAACGAATGTGCTAATATAAAACCATCTCAATGGGATTTTAAAGTTTTGTGAGGCCTGATGTCCACACGACAGGATTTGTAAAGTAACTGGGATTAAAAGATCTGTTCCAACTGCACTTCAGGAAGCAGTAAGTGCTACACTTTGTATTCTTGTAGCATTTTGAACGGTACATTTTTAGCTACGTAATTAATAACAGCTGAAATCAGCACTGCTGCATAGTGTACATAACTATGAAGCTTATAGTAAACTACAGGTTTATTTTGAACAGTAACTTAGCTATAATGGATCTCGTAACAACAGTTTATATGTATTTACCCGTTTAATGGACGTCCTGTCACATTTGGCACGAGTACATAATCAGCATAAACAGCACAACGTGTGTGCGCGCGCGTGCTTGCTTGCGTGCGTGCGTGTGCGCGCGCACGTACGTGGCTAATTCATCTTACTGTAGTTTTTGTGTGTGTGTGTTTTTGTTTCATCCATTCAGAGTTGCTTATTGTCTTTTTGCTGTGTTTATCCAATGTCTATCCTGACATTTGACTCGTTCTCTGAAGTGAAACCTACCAACAGAGATACATACTGCGCAGGTACTTTTTTCATCTGTATAATGTGATTGAAAGTGTGTATATATTGTTATATGCAGTTATTGTTCCCGATTTGAGTTTTTAAATCGATACTGTTACATTAAAAAATAATATATTTATTTATTTAAAAGTGCAGTGGGCGGGGAGAACCAGCTAATCTGCATTTAAAGACATGTGCAAATAGGGTATATGCCGAGCTAATGTTTCTTCCCATACTGATAAAGTTCCAGTGAACGGTTAATGGGACTTTTCAATTTTATACGGTTCCTTTTACAGTAGCGATGTTGTAATGTAATTAAAATACAATCAGTTAAACAGACTTTGGCATTCATTTAGTTGCTGAAGCGTAAAACGAGACAAAAAGCAGTTTACTCGGACGCCTGTCAGAATCAGCAGGCTAGCGCAGAAGCTCCATTGAACATACTGGGGTGAAAGAAATGCTCAAATTTTAAAGACATGGCGGGGGAAATTGTTTAATGTAATGCAGTGCTTCTTGTACAATCTGAGACCCACTTTATATTAGATATCACTCAGCCAGTGGAGATTGCTGATATTTAAAGAAAACAGACCTTAAACGCACCAATTTTGCAATGGCATACAGTTCACGGGAAGCGCTTAACCCGGGTAACTGACAAATTAAAAGTCCTTTAGCATACTTCTGCATATACCATATTGTCTTTCACCCAAAAATGGGTTTGTTGAAACATTGGTATTTTGACCAGAAACTTATATCAGATATATTCCAGAGACACAAAATACTTTTTTGACTTTTACATGTTGTAAAAATTCCTAAATTGGAGCCCTATAGCTATATAGCTATAACAAAAGTAATCAAACTCTAAATGATTTCCATCTTATCTGACAAAGCAGGGCACTATTGTAAAATTATAAAATACTTTAATCAAATAGATGACTCAAATTCAGAGCTTGAAGCAATTTATACATGTCAACGCTTCTGCTTGCTTGTAAAATTCTAAGCATTTTACTAGTATTCATTATAATGTGATAGTTAAATTTAGTAAGAAAGTTTTAGACACATCTCAAGAAAAAAAAGTATAATATTAAATCATAGCATAAGCTTTCTCCACTGTCCTTAACAATTTTTCACTGCCGTCTAAGTTTATATTTTTAACAAGGAACATCTGCAGTAACTTAAACAAGCAAGTCTTGGTATTTTTTAGACTCTAGTAATTTTATGTTGGCTTATGTTGTGTATTTAGTCTTGCTCTGGACTTGCATCATTTTTTTCCATACAAGAGCATACTATTTTCCTCTAGTTTTTAAAAAGAGTGGCTTCAAATTACAAGCTGAGCGGGACCGTCTGGAACCTCCACAGCTGTATATGAGGCAATGCCCACCAGGTACAAGCAACAAAAGTAGAGCAATGCTATAGTATATATTTATTGCCGAATCTGTATTGTATAGTGAAGTAGTTTGATGCATTGTGCTTCTGTGGCATATGAGAGTTGCATATACTAAATATGGTGCCCATATGATCATATTACAGTATTCATACTGCCCACATGAGCAGCAAGATTATTCATTCATTTATTTTCCTTCTGCTTAGTCCCTTTATTCAGCAGGGGTCATCACATCGGAATGAACTGCCAACTTATCCAGCACATGTTTTACACAGCGGATGCCTTTCCAGCTGCAACACAGTACTGGTAAACACCCATACACACTCATTCACACACCAGCAAGATTATGCTTTATAGATAATACATTTTTGTTGCAACATCACACAATGAACGCAACCAATAACATGTTGAAAATGCACATTATCAATGTTTGTGCAATATTGACTATTAAGAAACTTAAGAAACAAAACACAATGGAATCAATAACTGATTTATTGTTTCAGATAAGGCATTATTTCAAGTACACTGCAAAAAACTCAGTGTTCATGTTATTTTATTTCTTTGTCCCTGTTTATTTCTGCTTTTGAATTGCATTATGAGACCTTGACTTTTCTTCCAGCATCTTTTAACCTTGAAAATGTTTTAAAAGTGACTTTTATTGACGTTTTTAATAGTTTACAGTGATATATTGTCTAGACTGTTGCTGTATATTACAATACAAAACCCTTGTAATAAACTGCCAGGACATTTTCTGTTATTTTACACACTTATTTCTCTCTATATATTACTTATTAGATGTTATACTAGTTCAACTACTAAAAATGTCAAAAAAAGTCACTTTGCTAGACAGTAGAGTTGAAGTTTCAACATCAAAAGTCATCCGAGCTGAAATCAAGATCCCATAATGCAATTCACAACCATAAATAAGTAGAAAACACAACAGAAATTGTTCATTAACAGATTTTTTACAGTGTGTGATGCCAGCCAGTTTTAAGGAGAATTCAATTCAAGTTTGTTTGTACAGTACAGCACTTTTCACAATAATCATCATTCATTCCAAAGCAGCTTTACAAAAGATGCATGTTATTACATTACAATCAAAGAAATATTTAAGGTGTTAGGCTGGACAGTATACACTCACACCGTTCACCTACAGTTATAAAATATATAGCGTACTGTTGGCGCCAATATCCTAGTGGTTAGTGCGTCGACATATAACACTCAGGTGCTCACGTTGACCCGAGTTCGATTCCCGGCTCGAGGTCCTTTGCTGATCCTTCTCTTGTCTCTGCTTCCCATACTTTCCTGTCTGTTAATCTCCACTGTCCTGTCAATAAAAGGTGAAACCCCCTAAAAAAAAAAAAAAAATATATATATATATATATATATATATATATATATATATATATAGTGTACTTTCTAAAAGGTGATGTGTATATACACAATAGATTTTCATGAAGTGATCTGATCATTGCAATTAATAAAATAGCTGATAGATCATTTAAGAGGATAGTCACCATTTACTTGTTTAAAACCTCAAACTAAACTTTCTTTTTTTCTTCTGAACACAAAACATATTTTGAAGAATGCTGAAAAACCTGTAACCATTGACTTCCATACTATTTGGGTTTTTTTTTTTTTGTACGGATGTCAATAGTTACGGGTTTTCAACATTCTTTAAAATATCTGCTTTAATGTTTAATAGATCAAAAACAGATGAAAGTCATATTGGTTTGGATCCACTTGAGGCAGAGTAAATGGTGAGTACATTTTCATTTTTGGGTGAACTATCCCTTTATGTATTAGTTAATGACAGTTACCACGTCAGATGTGTAAATATGAATTTTCACTATAATTCAGCTCTCATTTTTGCTGTCAATTTTTTTTTAATCAAAAATAGTTTGTAACAATTCTCAGTAGGGCTCAGTGTTTAGCAGCAAGAAGGTCGCTGGTTCGAGTCCCGGCTGGGCCAGTTGGCATTTCTGTGTGGTGTTTGCACAATAGTATCCGGATGCAGCCTTTATGATGCAAGCTGAGATTGCATCTCTCAGTGATGCAATGTCAGACACAATGCACTCAAATGGAGCGAGTGACTTCACTGTGAGGGGTAGGTTTAGGGGTGGGGTTAGGTGAGCCCATTAAAAAGCATTGGATGCAGCTCAGATTGCACTAGAACAGGGCTGCATCCAGACCCCTCTTAGTTTGCATGTTCTCCTAGTGTTCATGTTGGTTTCCTCCTGGTCCTTCGGTTTCCCTCACAGCCCAATCACATGCGCTATAGGTGAATTGAATAAACTAAATTGGCCGTAGTGTATGAGTGTGTATGGGTGTTTTCCAGTACTATGTTGCAGCTGAGTTAAAACATATGCTGGGTAAATAGGGGGTTCATTTTATGAAATTTTTATACTGCTGTAGTCTGTGGTTTTGCATTGACAACATGGTTGAAGTAACATTTCGACTGAAAGAAAGGAGCAGCAGCAGCAGGGAGAACATCTCATCCTACATTGAAATGTTTGCTATAGCTGAGTTATTTACCGTGCTGTTCTCTGTTCAAGGTAACCTGCATCCGTACCCATCGGAGTGATACACAAGTTGTTGTCCAAGCCTGCAGCAAACTATTCCAGGCTATGTATCTTTTATGCATTTGTATACTCTTAAAATCCTTGTCTAGAGTCATGTCCTTAAATGCTGCTGAGATGAGTTTATTTTTGTCTGTGTTCAGGAAATAGAAACCTAAAGGAAATCATAAAGATGTCTGTCTGTCTGTCTGTCTGTCTGTCTGTCTGTCTGTCTGTCTGTCTGTCTGTCTTTCTGTCTGTCTGTCTGTCTGTCTGTCTGTCTGTCTGTCTGTCTGTCTGTCTTTCTGTCTGTCTGTCTTTCTGTCTGTCTGTCTGTCTTTCTGTCTGTCTGTCTGTCTTTCTGTCTGTCTGTCTGTCTTGTCTGTCCGTCCGTCCATCCATGCATCCATCCATTAAATTGACATTTAAACAAACACTTTGAAACTTCACAAAAGAGCAATCTTTACACACAATCTCGTCATTTAATGCTAAATATCTTACTATAGCATTCATTAGCATTCTCTGTGAATAAATCCATAATGCTAATTGTATTTTGAGAAGTTTATTTCTTTAATTGCACACAGTTTCTTCTGTGGAATTCAGTGGAGATCAATTCAAATGCTGTCCATTAAACATAGACCAACCTGACATTTGAATGAGTATTGTTAACTTGTAGACTGAATATTTCAGCTATTGGTGACTGAAAGCATCTTCAAGATCCTGAGCTGATGGAGCAGCTGATTGATTGGAGGCAAAAAAAAAGTGCAAAATTGGATATAAATTGCTGTCCTTTGTGTCTGCATAAACAAACTCCCCCAAAATACAGTACAGTTGTTTTATATTCAGTTGCAGTTCAAACTGACTACTTGTAAATTTATTTAGTACATTGAGTACATCACTTAAAGGAGACATTGTACATTTTTATATTAAAAGATAAAGTTGCAACTTTATAAAATTTGTTTTATTATTATTATTATTACAATTTACAATGTTCTTCAATTCAATACACACAGAATATGGTAAACGGACAATTAATTTAACGAACAAGATGTGTTTGTTACACACACAATGTTCTGTGTGTTTTATACAACCTCATTTTAGCTTGTTATACTGCTGAATATGATGCAAAATAAAATTGCATAATTGAAACAAGCCATAAATAAACAAATAAATGAATAAATAAATAACATGAGGGTTGTGAATTTCTTGTAAATGTATAGGGTTTTTATTACTAATAACACATCAGATTTTATCCTTTTCAGTCCAGGAAGAACTTTTTAATCTATTTTTAATCCTTTTTTATAGCTATATCGGGTTATTTATTCAATTAATGTGTGTTTAGACATTCGTTTGAGGCATATTTTGTGTTTAATAATAGTGAAAAAGCATGTTTTTGCTTGAAAGTGCAGGTAAATGTTTATATGGTTGTGGAGCAATGTGTTACATTTGATTGTTCTGACGACGGCACGAGCTCGTGCACGCCAGTGGAAATTTCCGATTGTTTCTTGAGTGGGCGGGGATAGTTTGTGAACTGTAATGCCATTGGCTGACAATCTGATTAATGGCAGACACCTGCAAAGCATAAATGCCAGACGCCAGGAAGCGGCTACCGTGTATACGTGAATGAGAGGTAAGATGTTATTATTTGTAAGTATATTTTACCTTTAAGACTGAAACATACAAGCAAGTGATTCGTTTTGTATTGCATTTAAGTGGTTATTTCATTCTCCTGCATAAATGAGTTGGAAGTTCTTATGGTTTTTAGTAGGACAACACCATGAGAAACCTTGCAAACAATCATTAGTACTCCTAAAGCTGTCTTTTCTGATATGTTAAGTTTTAATTTGTCCAAATGTAGTCAAAACTAGCCATTAGAGTGAGAGATCAGTGTTAATTGTAAGTTACTTTAGTTAACTCATTTTAAAACTACACTTTTTTTTTTCTTCTTAGTTTTAGCATCCCTTTTACTTTAACATGTAGTGTATTTTATCTTTTAATGTCATTGTCCAGTTATATTTGAGATGTAAAAAATGCTTTAATTGTTTGCCCCGTTTACTTGTATGGAAATTAACCACAGTAATGTTTCTCTTTTTTTATTAGGTCTCTGGATCCGAGCTGGAGGAGAAACCGGAGTAACACTGGCATGGAGTCCTTCAACAGCTGACCTTTATTCAACTTTGTCCTTTAATCCTGAGCAACCTATATCTGTTGCTCTTGTATCCGTTTGATGACTGTCGGCTTGGACTGATTACCTGGTTAATCTGTGCTTTTCAACCATTTTCACAGAGCCTTTACTAGCACTTCACATTTTGCATGTCTCTTAGGGTCTTGTCTCTTTAAATGAGGTGATTGACATCGGTTGTAATGAAGACATGCGAAATATGTAGTGTTAGAGGGCTCCTGGAGTGGTTGACATGTTTTTTTTTTTCTGTGTAGTGTGAATCTGCTGTATGTTTATTTGTGCAAAATAAAAGGTTAAATGTGATCTTTGTGCTCTTCATGATTTGAAGCTCAACTCTTCTCTGAAAAGTGTAATGATGGGTAGTTTAACAAATTGACAACGTTTGTGGATGAGGTTGATTTAATTTGTCAAATAAGATGACTTTCTCTTCTATCATAATTGCTGATCTAAAACCAAGCCACCTAATCTGTCTGTTTATTTCAGCAGTGTTCGCATCTGAATCAAAGCATCCTGAAGGTCCTGAGCTGAAGCTACATTGGAGGCTGTATAGCGTGGAACGGGATCCTACTGATTTGTGGCTGAACTGGCTAGGATTTTTTTTTTTATATATATATATTTTTTTTCAGCTGGATTTTTATTTTTCAGGGTAGGGGCTGGCTGCTGTTTTTTTTTTTTTTTTTTTTTTTTTTTTTTAGCTGGATTTTTTTTTTTCAGGGTAGGGGCTGGCTACTGTTTTTATTTTTTATTTTTTTTTAGGGGCTGGCTAGCGGGGTTTTTTTTTTCCCCACCCTGCCTGGTTTAGCCTGCCCTAATATTTAGCGGGAATTTTTTTTTTTTTTTCCCCGCCCTGCCTGGTTTAGCCTGCCCTAATATTTAGCGGGATTTTTTTTCCCCCACCCTGCCTGGTTTAGCCTGCCCTAATATTTAGCAGGGATTTGTTTTTTTCCCCACCCTACCTGGTTTAGCCTGCCATTTCTGTTCTAGTTTTTAAAAATTAGTCCCTCCTCCTCTTTAGCTGATTGGCTTAGATAGTTAATTAGTGCCTTATAATAGGCTCTTTTGACTTAGCCCCTCCTTCTCTTACTTATACTCCTCTCTGATTGGTTGATTTGAATAAGCCCCTCCCATGGGCACTAAGTCTGGAATATTTTACAAGTAATTTTCCAAAATTTTGTCTCCTTCCGCATAACCGCTGCTGATTATTGTTACGAAAGTCCCCAGGGGGAGCGTTCTGGAATCATACTCCGCCCCTTCGTGTCCTGCCTTCATGTCTCTGTCGCCACGTTCTGATCCGCTTGCCGAGGCACAGCCTGTCACAGCCCACGGCGACCTGACCGTCACGCAACCATGCTTTCCATGCCGGAGTGGGGATTGAGCCCACGCTCTCCCGATCAGGGAGCTGGTGCACTACCACTGTGCTACCGGCACGTTCTTACTTACTATAGACTGTCCGGTCACTTTATCTTTTCTCTTGCAGGTAAAGCCAGATGAAGCGCTCGAATTCGGTTAAAGAGGGCTTCGAACCTACAACGTCCCAATCATGCCCTGACGTGCACTTACCACCAAGCCACCGCTCTGCTCATACTTATTAATGATTTTGGGTCATTTTATCTTTTCTCTTGCAGGTAAAGCCAGTTGAAGCACTCGAATTCGGTCAAAGAGGGCCTCGAACCTGCAACTTCCCAATCATGTCCTGACGTGCACTTACCACCAAGCCACTGCTCTGCTCATACTTATTAATGATTTTGGGTCATTTTATCTTTTCTCTTGCAGGTAAAGCCAGTTGAAGAGCTCTTGTTCGGCTAAAGAGTGCCTCGAACCTGCAACTTCCCAATCACGCCATGACGTGCACTTACCACCAGGCCACAGCTCTGCTCATACTTATTAATGATTTTGGGTCATTTTATCTTTTCTCTTGCAGGTAAAGCCAGATGAAGCGCTCGAATTCGGTTAAAGAGGGCCTCGAACCTACAACGTCCCAATCATGCCCTGACGTGCACTTACCACCAAGCCACTGCTCTGCTCATACTTATTAATGATTTTGGGTCATTTTATCTTTTCTCTTGCAGGTAAAGCCAGTTGAAGAGCTCTTGTTCGGCTAAAGAGGGCCTCGAACCTGCAACTTCCCAATCACGCCATGACGTGCACTTACCACCAGGCCACAGCTCTGCTCATACTTATTAATGATTTTGGGTCATTTTATCTTTTCTCTTGCAGGTAAAGCCAGATGAAGCGCTCGAATTCGGTTAAAGAGGGCCTCGAACCTACAACGTCCCAATCATGCCCTGACGTGCACTTACCACCAAGCCACTGCTCTGCTCATACTTACAAATGATTTTGGGTTATTTTATCTTTTCTCTTGCAGGTAAAGCCAGATGAAGCGCTCGAATTCAGCTAAAGAGGGCCTCAAACCTGCAACTTCCCAATCACACCCTGACGTGCATTTACCACCAAGCCACTGCTCTGCTCATACTTATTAATGATTTTGGGTCATTTTATCTTTTCTCTTGCAGGTAAAGCCAGTTGAAGCGCTCGAATTCGGCTAAAGAGGGCCTCGAACCTGCAACTTCCCAATCAGGCCCTGACGTGCACTTACCACCAAGCCACTGCTCTGCTCATACTTATTAATGATTTTGGGTCATCTTATCTTTTCTCTTGCAGGTAAAGCCAGTTGAAGCGCTCGAATTCGGCTAAAGAGGGCCTCGAACCTGCAACTTCCAAATCATGCCCTGACGTGCAGTTACCCCAGAGCCACCGCTCTGCTCATACTTATTATTGATTTTGGGTTTTTTTATCTTTTTTCTTGCAGGTAAAGCCAGTTTAACTGCTCAAATTCGGCTAAAGAGGGCCTCGAAGCTGCAACTTCCCAATCATGCCCTGACGAGCACTGAACACCAAGCCACTGCTCTGCTCATACTTACTAATAACTTTGGGTCATTTTATCTTTTTTCTTGCAGTACAGCCGGTTTATCTGCTCAAATTCGGTTAAAGAGGGCCTCAATCCTGCAACTCTCCAATCATGGCCTGATGTGCACAGACCACTGAGCAACTGGAGTGCTCATACTTTATAATGATTTTGGGTTATTTTATATTTTTTCTTTCAGGTAAAGCCTGTTGAACTGGTCTAATTCGACTAAAGAGGGGCCTCAAACCTGAAATTTCCCAATCAAGCCCTGACGTGCACACACCACTGAGCCACTAGAGAGCTCATAGTTAGTTATGATTTTTGGTTATTTTATTTTTTTCTTGCTGGTGAAGCAAGTAGACCTGCTCAAATTTGGCTAAAGACGGCCTTGAACCTGCAACTTCCCAATCACTTCCTGTCATGCACAGACCACTGAGCCACTGCTCCGCTCACAATTACTATTTATTTTTGCTTATTTTATCTTTTTTCTTGCAGGTAAAGCCAGAAGAACTGCTCGAATTTGGCTAAACAGGGATCAAACCTGCAACTTCCCAATCATGGCCTGATGTGCACTGGCCACCAAGCCACAGCTCTGCTCATACTTATTAATGATTATTGGTCATTTTATCTTTTCTCTTGCAGATAAAGCCAGTTGAAGTGCTCAAATAGGACTAAAGAGGGCCTCAAAGCAGTAACTTCATGATCATGGCCTCCTGTGCACTGACCACCAGGCCACTGCTCTGCTCATATTTATTAATGATTATTGGTCATTTTATCTTTTTTCTTGCAGGTAAAGCCAGAAGAACTGCTCTAATTCGGCTAGAGAGGGGCCTCAAAACTGCAACTTCAGGATCATACCCTGACAAGCACAAACCACTGAACCACTGCTCTACTAATACTTAATAACAATTTTTGGTTATTTTATCTTTTTTCTTGCAGGTAAAGCCAGAAGAGGTGCTCATGTTTCATCTAAAGTGGGTCTCAAAGCTGTATCTTCTGGATCATGGCATGACATGCAGACCGCTGAACCATTGTTGTGCTCATACTGACAATGTGTTTTTGGTAATATTATCTTTCTTTTTTGCAGAAAAAGATTCAAATTTAATCGACAGCAGGCTTTGAACCTCAAACTTCCCGATCACAAGGTGACCTTCAGACCAGTGAGCCACTGGTGCTTCATTGGTTACAATTGATTTTTGGTTATTTTGTCTTTTTTCTTTCTAAGATAACCATGAGAAATTCATCTAAAGAGGGCATCAAACCAGGAATTCCCAGATCACAGACAGGTGAACAGACCACTGCGCCACATGGACTCTACGCTTGCTTTTATCTTTTGGTATGTTTGACTCTTTTTTTTTTTTCTTGCAAAAACAATATACAATATAGTTTTAATATACAATCTTGCAGGGCCTAGAACCCAGGTCTTTCTCGAACCTGGATCTTCTGTACAAAAGGTGAGCGCACAGACCACTGAGCCATTAAGCTTTGGAAGTACTCCCTTGTTTTAGGGTTTTTCAGCTTTTTATCGCTGGTCAAATCAACGAAAACTGACGAAGGCAAGCCTAGAACCCAGATCTTTCTCGAACCTAGATCTTCTGTACAAAAGGCTGATGCTGAGGCCACTGAGCCATTGAGGTTGCTGGCAGACATTCACTTTTGTGGGTCTTTGTGCTTTTTAGCAATGGTTAAATCAACAAAAACTGACGAAGGCGAGCCTAGAACCCAGATCTTCTTTGAACCTGGATCTTCCGTACAAAAGGGCAATGCACAGACCGCTGAGCCATTGAGGTTTTGGTATGCTATATGCTTTTGTGGGTTTTTGTGCTTTTTATCAATGGTTAAATCAACGAAAACTGACGAAGGTGAGCCTAGAACCCAGATCTTTCTCGAACCTGGATATTCCGTACAAAAGGGGAACGCACAGACCACTGAGCCATTGAGTATGTGATGCACTGCTTTGTTTTTGGGTTTTTCTGCTTTTTATCGATGGTCCAAACAACAAAAAGTGACATAGGTGAGCCTAGAACCCAGATCTTTCTCGAACCTGAATCTTCTGTGCAAAAGGTGAACGCACAGACCGCTGAGCCATTGAGGTTAAGGAGGACTGTATACTTTTGTGGGTTTTTGTGCTTTTTATCAATGGTTAAATCAACAAAAACTGACGAAGGCAAGCCTAGAACCCAGATCTTTCTCGAACCTGGATATTCTGTACAAAAGGCGAACGCACAGACCGCTGAGCCATCGAGTTTGCAATGCTTTTTATCGATGGTCAAATCATTGAAAACTGAAGAAGGCGAGCCTAGAACCCAAATCTTTCCATTGATGCACAGTCCTTTTTTATGGGTTTTTGTGCTTTTTATTGATGGTCAAATCAACGAAAATTGACAAAAACGAGCCTAGAACCCAGATCTTTCTCGAACCTGGATCTTCTGTACAAAAGGCAAACTCACAGTCCGCTAAGCTATTGAGTCTGACATGAAAGCTTTTATTGTTTGGGTTTTTGTTCCATTTATTGATATTCAAGCAACAGAAACTGTTTTATGCAAGTCTAGAACCCTGATCTTTCTCAAACCTGGTTCTTCCGTGTGAAAGGCGAACTGAGCCATTGAAACATGCAATTGTTATATGGTTTTTCTGCTTTTTATCGATGTACAAGGCAATGAAACTAAGTCAAGGCAAGGCTAGAACCCATATCTTTCCCGAACCTGGATCCTCTGTATGAAAGGCAAGCTTACAGACCACTGAACTATTAAGACTGTAATGTAAACTCTCGCTATTTGGATTTTTGTGCTTTTTATCGATGTACGAACCAACGAAAAAGGTTCAAGATAAGCCTAGAAACCAGAACTTTCTCAAACCTGGACCTTCTTAATGAAAGGCGAATTGACGGATCACTGACACTGAGTCTGTGAAGCATCATGTTGTTTTGTGGGATTTTGTGCTTTTTATCGATGTAAACGAACAAAACATTTCAAAGGAACTCTAGAACCTTGATCTGTCTCGAACTTGGACCTTTCGCATGAAAGGCGAACTCACAGACCACTGAGCTATTGAGTCTGGCTTGTAAAATCTTGTTATTTGGGTTTTTGTGCTACCTATTGATGTACGAACCAACGAAACAGATTCAAAGTGAGCCTACAACACTGATCTTTCTCAAACTTGGATCTTTTGCCTTAAAGTCTAACTCACAGACCGGTTACCCATTATGTCTGTTACACATGATGTTGTTATGCTGGCTTTCGTGCTTTTTCTCGATGTACAAACCAACAAAAACAACTCAAAGCAAGCCTAGAACCCAGATCTTTCTGGAACATCTTGAACATGGACATGCATGAAAGGGGAACTAACAGACCACTGGTATCATCACAGGTATGAAGAGCTCTCGCTATTTGGGTTTTTGTGCATTTTTTCGATGTACAAACAGGGACAGGGATGTCAAAAACAACAACAAAAAAAAACACACCTTTTGATTGTTAAACTACATGGCCTCTGTAACTTCCAAACACCCTCAAACCCAGGGGTGGGCAAACTCGGTCCTGGAGGGCCGGTGTCCTGCACAGTTTAGCTCCAACTCTGATCAAACACACCTGCTTATAGATAATTAGTGATCTTGGAGACACTGATTAGCATGTTCAGGTGTATTTGAGCTGAGTTTAAGCTAAACTATGCAGGACACCGGCCCTCCAGGACCGAGTTTGCCCACCCCTGCTCAAACCCCATAAAGCCTCATGAACGCCTGACTGATGCTTTAATCATCTGCTTTAATATGTCTTCTAAGATGGCTTCAGTCATGTACTAAAAGTCAGTTTGATTGGTGCTTGCTACTGAAGCCCTTATGACTCATTTTCAGATTCTCTAATGAGCTTGTTTAAGATTTAAGAATAACTGATGAGATACATCAGGATCTACCTTGAGCTCAAAGAGACTTTATTCACTTAAATTGATTAGATACACAGCTAACATGACTAGTAAAGACGTTGTGTTATTATTTTAATGATTATTACATCTATTAAAAACAGCTCATGATGGCATTTAAACATGAACATCAAACATGAAATAGTGATATGATTCAGTTTACTTATAAAATATTGAGAATTAAAGTAAATTCTTTTATAAAGTGAAGCTCAAGTGAAAGTTTGAGAGGTTTTATTTTCTCATACATTTTGCATAATGTAGTGTGTGTGACATTTCTGAATGAAACAAGCCATTAATTTGGGTGAACAATATTTAATTGCAAATGAACCAATAAACCAGCATGCACAATGTTTGTTTTCATGTAGACTTAAAGTATAAAAAGTAGTTAGAAAATAAAATAGAAAACAGCAGATCTGATAAAATATAAATCACACAAAACAGTAACAACGTCATTCACTGAGTGACACTGAAACACATCAACTAAAGTAAAAAAGAAATCAATTTATCTCAAATAACATGTTAATATAAAATGAAATATCACAGATGTTTATCTCTGGTGTGAACTTAATAAAGTACTGAAGGGTGACGTACAGAGCTGTGGCTGCCTTTCTGTCTGTCAGAGTTTAATAGGTAGATCCTGCTTTGAAAAGAGGTCAAAGGCTGCAATTCCTCTGTAAATCTTAAGTGAATCCAGTCAAACACCTCCTGCATCATAGACAGAAAATGACTTGCATTGATATAAATTATATGAAGACAATGGTGAATCTCCTTACAATCAGCAGGTTCATCAGGACAGCTAACAAACTGAGGTGTCTTCATGTCTGAAATGACAAATATGCATTTATAGTGTTTTAAGCTCAAGTCACACACTAGATCAGGGGTGGCCAAACTCTGTCTTGGAGGGCCGGTGTCCTGCAGATTTTAGCTCCAACTTGCCTCAACACACCTGTAAGGATGTTTCTAGAGAGCTTAGTAAAGCTGCGGTCACACTAGAGTTTGAGCTTGCGAAATTCTGTCGTACGGTGCTGCGAAAAGGGGAAGGATTAAACAAGATGATTAGACATTTAAAAAAGCGAGCGATTGCTCCATATTTTAAATTGCTGTACCGAGAGGTCATGTTTTGATCTTTGATTGGTCTCACGCAGTCAAGTGTTGCGTTTTCGTAGGTCAAAGTTCACCAAGCTTGAACTTTGCAACCCTGTGAACTGCGAAACTTGCTGCTCGACCTTGCGTTTCTGGTCTGACGCATTCGCGTGAGTACGAATGGAAGTCTATGGGAAGAAAAGTCCAGTGTGACCGCAGCTTAAGAGCTTAATTAGCTAGCCCAGGTGTGTGTGATTGGGGTTGGAACAAAACATTGCAGGACACCAGCCCTCCAGGACCAAATTTGGACACCCCTGCTCTAGATGTTATTCTTATTTCATCTCTCATGCTAGATTTTCATTTACCAGGTTATCATATTTGAGACCCTGGACTACAAAACCAGTGTCATTTTGCACATGTGTATTTTTTGGCAATAACCAAAGGGACACAAAATTACAAATTTTATTTAAATTTTATGGCTAAACTCAGTATCATTTTAAGTAAACATCTTGTTCCATTAAATATGTATAACATTTCCTATCTTAAATATATAAAACTTACATTTTTGATTATTAATATGCATTGTTGAGAACTTCATTTGGACAAAATTTAAATAATTTCAGTATTTAGATTGTTTTAATTCTCAGATTCCAGATTTTCAATAGTTGTATCTCAGCTAAATAATGTCCAAACTATACATCACTGGAAAGCTTACTTTTTTCAATTGTCAGTTCATTGACACTTATGATTGGTTTTATGGTCCAGGGTCTGATTTGTCTTATACTTACTACATTTAATGACTCAGAAATGTCCTCATGTGTTTTAGACCCTCAGGCTTCACACAATCCAGGAAGGTCTTCCGGTAAACATCTAGACTGATTTCCTGAAATGCAGAAGAAAACGTTTTCATTAACTGAGAAAAACAGACAGAGGTAATGCAGAGAAGGAGGTTTGTGATTTCGGATCTTTCTGAGGCCTGAAAACTGTTGCAACCCAAAAAAAGTATAAGCAAAACCCTTCAGAAGATGGACTAAGGGCCAGGCTCATAGTAGTCAGCACTTGTTTTTTTTTGTGACAATAAAAAGTGCACTTGAACATTACACTTCACATCAGCAACACTGCATTTTTGTTATATCCATCAAATGAAATTATATTTGATCACATTGTAAATTAACAGCAGACTCAAATAAAGTATCCCTGCAGATCCCAAAGAAAAACTTCTGAATATTTTAGTTTCTACTTGCACATGTGTTCTTTTCTCAGCATTACTGATCAGCTTTTATCTCATGTATAGTCATGGATTAATGGCTTTGGTAGGGTTCCATAAAACAGAAAGAGTTTGAGATTTATTCTTCCAGGAAAAACCCCTTGGCCTGGCCAAACGAAGCATTTTAACTTGATGAATTTCAAAAGAAAATGATCCAGCAGAGACTTAATAAAGGGAGCTGACAATTACTGAAGTTCAGAAACAGACAGACTTCAACACACTACACTGAAAATGAATGGCGTAAGGAAAAGTGCACTAAAATATCAAAGACGTCTGTTCACAATGTCTCAGTTACATTTTATTATTTTACCACATTTTATGACTTTGAATGATTATTATTATTATTATTTACATTTGTTCTGTATCTATTAATATTAAACAGACTTAAATTACTTTTAACTACAACTTTGATCATTAAAAATATATATTAAGGACTTGTCACATTTACAGTATATACGCAATTTTATACTTTATCAGACTTTATCAAATAATTAAAACTGGTCAATGTGAAACTTTGTATGACAAATATGATTTGTTGAATCAAAATGTATTGTTTTACATTAGTTGTTGTTTTTAATAGAGCATCAGTTTAGACTTTGACACATAAGAATATAATATTGAGGGCCTAAATGTTTAAAGGGCACCTATAGTAAAAAATCTACTTTTCAAGCTGTTTGGACAGCCATATGTGCATGTATGGTGTATAGACTGTCATATTGGGGTGATATAAACACACCCAGTGCGGGGAGAGTGGTCCCCCCCGGCCACCAATATTGATTGACAGGCGCGTCATCATATCCTCAGTTGTTGATTCACGTCCGCCATTTTCAGCGTGAGTTGAAGCAATATCACTAAAGGAACACGCTAGCTCTATTTTTAGATGTAAGGCTCATTGGGCTCAACACAAGATCAATATTCTCCACATTATCGCTCTAATAGGAATTATTGGTTGTATCTTTAGGTAGGTTTGCAAACATGTGTACTTCTCATTGAGTCTACCTTATACTTCAGCCGTTTGCATTTCTCGCGATCCCAGAAGCTCCCTGTGATCTTAACTAGCATGTGTTTTAGAATTCTAAACATAGGTTTCTATCAGGGTACACTCAAGTCGAAGGCTGGGCGCCGCGGACCGCTGCAGAAACCTATATTTAGAATTCAAAAATGCGTGGCGCAACGATTCGGGACACTTCATGTTTCTGGTGCGCCAAAGAGAGTGTCTGGTGTGCCGTGTCGCGGCTTCGAGCGGCGCATCCGGTGCCTCAGTCAAAGTTAATTCAGTGTGCGTGGTTATTAGTTTCTGTGTACAAGCTCGGCACTTGAAACTAGCATACAGTTGGCTGTAAAACTGTACAAAGACACATATGATTTTGTACTCTCTGCTTGGGCAGTCGTACATGTACGACTGAATGGTGATCCTCTCACTCCAGCTTTTTCTCTGTCTGCCTGTCAGACTCTGTTGCAAACACAGAGCGAGTGAGCTCATGGCCCGCCCCCTTGTTACGTTGGCAGGAAGCCGAAACTAATCTACATGTGAAGCAACACACCCCTAAATCAGCGAGCTGTGGACACGCCCCCAACATGACACTTTTTAACACATTATAATAAAAAAAATCTGAATTGTGTTTTAAACTGAACCTAAACTGGCACACTCAGAAGAACCATAATATTAATATTAAATCATAAAAAAGAGGTCAACTATGTGCCCTTTAAATAAAGGAATGTTAAAAGTATATATGAAGGACTTGTCACATTTAGTCTACAGTACTGTACATATGCAATTTTATACTTTATCAAATAATTATGACTTTGATTTATTATTGTTTACATTTGTTCAGTATCCATTTATATTAACCAGACTGAAATGAATCAAAGTGCATTTTGATCATCTAAAATATACATATACTATTAAAAGTGAAATTTAGTATCATAAATATGATTTGTTGTATCAAAATCGAGTTTTTTTGTGTTAAAAATGTATCAGTTTAGACTTTGATGCATCAGGATATAATAATGCAACTCAAATGTTTGATTAAGGGATGTTGTGGATGTTATTAAAATTTGACTAAGGAAAAATCTCTATGCAAATACTTCCCATATACTTCAAAACAATGAAAGAGTCTTTGAGTATTCATTTTAACGGTCTGTGTGGGTGTGCCGTGTCATTTCTCCATGCCTCCGATTAAACAAGATTCCTGAAATACGTCTGTTGTTCACCATTTCCTATAAACTCTAGATAATGCTCCAGCTTAATATTAAAAATAAAACATATTTGACTAATCTAAATTTGTTTCTAAACTAAATGATTATTGTGGATGTGCATATATTTTAAATGATCATGATTCCCACGTTAGTACTAGTATAGCTACAAATCATGATACACAAATTTCCCCTATACTTTCAATTTAAATGGCAAACAAACACGTTCCCAAGGGGGTTACTATTTATTTATTTATTTAATTTTGAACACTTTATTTTAATGGTGCATTTGAGTTTTAGTAGACTGTCTGCTTAATATCTGCTGAAACTACTCGTTCAACTGACATTTAACTGACTATAAGAAACTTTGTACATGTCAGCTTACACTAACCCTAACAGTCTACTTATAATTTAATCAGAATTAGTTGCCATGTAGATGCAATGTAACTTAAATCTAACAAACGGACCATCAAAATAAAGTGTGACCAATTATTCATTTATTTATGTACTGTTTGTATAAAAACCGCAGTTTAGACTAAGATGCATTCGAATATTACATTGCATGGCTTAAATGCTTAAATAAGGGAATGTTGTGGAAGCTATTAATATTTCACCATGGTAAATCTCTATGCAAATACTTCCAAAACAGAATGAAAGGAGGCTTTGAGTATTTTAATGTTCCATGTGAGTGTGCTGTGTGTTTTGTATACTGAAAATGCATGTACTGTATGTACAAACAGCATTTGTGGAAAAAAAAAACATCATCATCATCATCATCTCTATGATTATTTTCACAACTCATGCTGGATCTACACTATGCTAATGAAAGCTTATTTTAAAATCTGTCTTCATAAATACTGTAAACTACATTTTTATATACAAACAAATAATTTTTATACACAAATCAAAATTTCACATTAATCATGTTTGTAATAATACTAATTTACAATACTGACGTCACATCTATGTACATACTGTGTCTATAATTATCCTGAAATTCACTGAATATGACTATCTTTGCAATTATATTTTATGGTAGACCTACTTTTAATATAGAATTATTCATATTTTATTATATTATTCATTAATCATATTTATTTTCTCTTTTACATATTTTCAAAAGCATTTCCTTCCAAAGGCATACAATAAATCAATTGAAAATTAAGGACATCAATTATACGTCATATTCTTTCTGCCTTTCTTTTTTTAATGAACTATTAATCCAATTATTATGTTTACAGTGCATTATGCTGTATATCTAACAGCAGCTCTAACCTTTTCAGTTCACCTGTTTTGCATACTTACCTTCCCATAACCCAGACATGATTTGAATACATTATTTCCTTCAGTGCAGTTCACAATCAAACAACCAGCTGACCAGGTAAGAAGCTTTATGATCCCAGCTTTATATTCACTAACATTTATTTCTTACCAAACTGATTATAGCATACCAACATTATTTTTTTAGATATAAATGAAGCATCAGAATTAATTTCCTATGATTATTTCTTGTCGATGTATTCTGTCTGAATAACATCATTTACATTCAGGTCTCTGATTTTGTACTTTACTTTTTTGTACTGTTTGGATATATCAAACAAAATCATTTTAATAGAAAATATTGTTTACTCACTATCTTTTGGCTTAGTCCTTGATTTATCAGGGGTCGCCACAGTGGGAAAATATTATTTAATATAAGGTATGTATTCCCTTTACTGTCTGCTGTGATGAATGTTGTAATAATTGAAATTGATCAAAATTATTTATTCAAAACACGAGACAAGGCTAAAGTTGTGAGGCTTTTAGATATTATAATACATCAAATATTTGTATGACTGAATTCACTGACCCATAAACTGAATAAATAACAATAATATTATACATACAATTACAGCTAAATGTGGCATAAAAAATATGAATACTCTTTGTTGTGTATTTGATTCACCCCACATTTTTTTCTATTTTTTTAGTGTGCATGGGTGTTCAATCTATTTCCTGAAACAACTGTATACTCTAAGCATTCTGTCAAAGCATGTCTACAGTAGATTCTGATTAAGCTACACTGAGCAACATTAATGATGTTCCTGCATGTGCTGCTTCTCTTCTGTGGTGAGTGTTTTACTTTGTATTATATTTGAATGATCTGAGCTTTAGAAAATATGTTTAATGCTGACGTGTTTTATGAAGATCTGTTTGACCAATACATTTTACTAACTAATTTTACCTGTTCACACATTTAACATAATAATTTGTAGTTTTTATATTGAGTCTTTTACTGATTGCACAATTTGATGGAACTTTAAAGAACAGCATTAAACAACAGAACTTTTACAAAAATTCTTCAGTACAGAAACTATAAAATGTATCAGTAATTTTTAAAACAAAACAAATTTACGTACATTTTACTCAAAATTCAAAGGTTTTAAAATAGCATACACAACACAAAACAATTCTATTGTGATCTATTATAATTATATAAAAATCACAATGCTTAATGTATTTATTGTAGGGGGAGGATTTATAAGAATGCAATTTTGTGGGCGTTTTATGTAAATTATATTATAATTTATAATGTTTTACATTGAAGATATGCATTATTTTTTTATTGTAAAAAATGTTGTTCATTATCAATTTTAGTTTTTAATAATTAATAATTAACAGTTCAAATATTACCATCTGAAGATCAAAAGTGTTCAAATTAAAATTCATTTAATTGTTTCGTATTAAAGTGTCATTTCAGTAAAGATGGTGTTGAGGGTGTTTCTATAATGTGTATTTTTCTCTTCAGCTTCTCCTCCTTCAGCTGCTGAAGGCCGACTGAGACAGTTCTACAGGCTGAATAATAAGACTAATGTATCTGTTGCTGAGAGTTTATGCAGAGTAAACTACACTGACCTCGTCACAGTTTATGACCAACAAGACAATAATAAACTACTGCAACTGCTTAAGAACAGCAGCTCTCAACAAGGCTGGATTGGTGTTTATAGAGGAAACTACAGTCTAAAGTGGTCAAATGGTGATGAAGTTTCATACAGCAGATATTCTCCAAGCCATTCTGATCAAACTCGCTGTGCTGCTATGAATGCTGTTGGAGATTGGGAATCTATTCTATGCACAGAGACAAAACACTTCATGTGCTATGAACAAGGTAATAAAATATTAACTTACAAACAGAGATGCATTTAGTTATTTAAAATGTGTTTTTACTTCTGAGTGTTTTGTAATTTGTATTTTTGTATTTAAAATTCTTTAACAAATATGTCATGTTATTTTTAAATAATACTAGAATTTGATCACTAAGCTTATAATAGAAAAATCTAATATAGTGTTCTGACAAGATGTAATTAAATCACATGGCACATCTTGTTAAATCCAGTGTGCTCATTGCAAACTTACAAAAAAAGTTTATGGTTCAATAGCGGGTGTCACGGTGACACAGTGGGTAGCAAGATCGCCTCACAGCAAGGGCATCCGCTGCGTAAAACATATGCTGGAAAAGCTGTCGGTTCGTTCAACTGTGGTGAACCCTGATTAATAAAGGGACTAAGCCGAAAAGAAAATGAATTAATGAATGAATGAATGGTTCAATAGCAGTAAAATAAAGTACAAAATATAGATATTTGTCAAGAAAATAACAAATAGGCAAAGTAGAATTGCATTAAATGATCGTTTATTTCTTGACAATATGCCGAAGTATGCTAAAGGACTTTTAATTTGTCAGTTACCTGGGTTAAGCACTTCAGGTGAACTGTATGCAATTGCAAAATTGGTGCGTTTAAGGTCTGTTTTCTTTAAATATCAGCAATCTCCACTGGCTGAGTGATGTCCAATATAAAGTGGGTCTCAGATTGTACAAGAAGCACTGCATTAAATTACATTTTCCTTGCTATGTCTTTATAATATGAGCATTTATTTTACCCCAGTATATTCAATGGAGCTTTTGCGCTAGCCTGCCGATTCTGACCAGCGCGTGAGAGTAAACGGCTTTTTGTCTCGTTTTACGCTTTAGCAACTAAATGAATGCCAAAGTCTGTTTAACTGATTGTATTTTAATTACATTACAACATCGATGCTGTAAAAGGAACCGTATAAAATGGAAAAAAACTCACAATAACAGGTCACCAGAAATTTATCATTATGGGAACTACACTAGCTCTGCATATACCCTATAGATCCCTGTAAATCTCATTAGTGTGAAATAAAACAGTATAGTAAAACATTTGCTAGAAATAAAATAGCAAAAATATCTCTGAACATAAAGAACTGAATGGTTTAATAAATTTAATAGCATTTATCTTAAAGTGACAGCAGCCTATAATATATATTTTGAATTTTTCTTGTATTTTCAAACGACAATTTATAGTTATATAGTGTATAATTTAAAACAACTATTACATTTCTCACTCCATTATTTTATATTTTAATATAATAGGTCTAATTTGCTAAACATTCATTCATTCTTTTTCTTTCCGGCTTAGTCCCTTTATTAATGAATGAACCGCCAACTTATCCAGCATATGTTTTAAGCAGCACATGCCTTTCCAGCTGCAACCCATCACTGGGAAACATCCACACACACTCATTTACACACATACACTACGGACAATTTAGCTTACTCAATTCACCTGTACTGCATGTCTTTTGACTTGTGGGGGAAACTGGAACACCAGGAGGAAACCCACACAAACACGGGGAGAACAAGCAAACTCCACACAGAAATGCCAACTGACCGAGCCGGGGCTTGAACCAGCGACCTTCTTGCTGTGCGGCGATTGTGCTACCTATTTGCTAAACATTTCTAACGACATGATTTTCCCTATATTTGTGTCCAACCCTTCTCAAAGTATTTCAATGTAATTCAAAAACATTAAAATATCTTACAACATTTAAACAGATGGAGCTGGAGCATCATCATATATCTACACATTAATCCCTCAAAATAAAAGCTGGTTTGATGCTCAGCTTTACTGCAAAGAAAATCACACTGATTTAGTCTCTATCAGAAATCAGGAGGAAAATACCCTGGTGCTGACCAAACAAGATCAGAGTAATACTCCTTTCTGGATCGGCCTGCTGAATGACAGTGTGGACTGGAGTGATGGAGGACGATCTGCTTACAGAAACTGGTTTCAGAACACTGATCAGAGCAAGACTTATGTTTACATGATTTTCACTGATGGGCGTTGGATAAAGATCAATGACGGGCAGTTCAATCCTCTGTGTTACAGTAAGACGACACACACAACAGCTTTAAAACTCAAATAATTCCCATTTTATCTTCACATGTCATTATAATCTGCTGTATTTGACTAGTTTTGGATGTTTGTTGTTGTCAGAGAGCTTCATTCATGTGAGTCCTGCTGAAATGTCCTGGGAAGATGCTATGAATTACTGCAGCGCTCACTTTTCTAGAGCGCTGTGTCTGGAGTCTGAGAACGATCAGACAGAAACGCAGCGAGAGTTAAACAGAAATAATATCTCTGCTCCAGTTTGGGTGGGTCTCAGACAGAGTCGACTTTTTGGATTCTGGATTTGGATCAATGGTCTTGAAGTGGGAAACTGGACAAACTGGAAAGGAGGAATGGCTCCTGAAGCTGCGCTTTCTCAACACTGCGCTGCCATGGAGAAGGTGAACGGACAATACACACTGACTGATAAAGACTGCAGGTCTACATTCAGAGTTGTGTGTGAGACGCAGTAATTTACCACTCTTTACCGCCTTTTCCTTTATTGAACAGTTTTCAGGAGCTCCTGCTGTTAATAGTGAACAGCTCAATCATTTGTGTCTTTAAAATTACATTCGCAGTTAGCATTAACCTCTATAGCAGCTAGATCAGAAAATATGATGTTTGATGATTTTCTTTGACTGATCTTGTTTACTTTTCTGGTTCATTTTCATTTATTGTGTCAATTCACTTCAATTTGCTACAGTTTACTGTAAAGCTTTAGGCTTTGTGCTAAAAGTGAATATTATAGGTTGTTAATAAATATAATGCACATTACTTTCTATTTCTGCTAATATTTTATTAAGTTGTCTTTGTATCATCCTATATTAAATAAAGTATTTTAACAACGAAATTAACAGCATTTTTTCTTTGCTATCCATTAAATAAACACATACATATTTTGACAGATTTTTCTTAACTATTTAAACAAAAATATACCAAAAAATGATGAATAAATAAATTATTACATTTAAATTTCATATATATTAGCAAAACAATCAGAAAATAAATATATACACGTGTCTTTGTGAATCAAAAAGGTTTTTTCTGCAGTTGGACAACTTAATTAATGTTAATAAGGCTGCAATACATCACAAAAACACAAATAAAGCTGATTTTAACTCAGCATCTCTTTCAGAGTCTTTATAAAACATGAAACTCCATTAAAATCATGCGGTCTGCAGGTGGTCTTTCTGACAGAGACTCTCAATGGTTTGATGCAGACGCAGCATTACATTTATTGACAATCAAATCTAGCGCTAAGACTGAAGAAACGATGCACTTTGATCATTAAATAACTAGATAGATTAAATAACACACAATTTTAGGGGAAAAAACCCCACAAGAATTATGTGACTTAAATAGTGACCCATAAATAAGCTATTTTAATTCATTGTTGACTGTATTTTATGAATAACCAAAGACTAAAGTTTCAGCTCAATACAAAATGAAAGGCTCTACTTAAGAAGAAGAAAAAAGTCAGATCCGGAGGGACTATGAACACTCTTCCTTGAGCTCTTCCTTTATACATATAGTACAAGTAATTTCTTCCAAGAAGTTAAAGAAATACAATTTAAAACAAGCAAATAAACAAACATTCAACATTTCAATAATAATTAAACTAATATTAGTATTTAAATGAAGTTAAGATATATATTCTGCATAATAAATACAGATCTCAGAAAGGTTTCACTGGAATACTGCATTACTGGAAGCACATCGCTGCATTTAAATATGAACACAACAGATAGTCTAGATAGTCCACTGATAAAGCTTGTTTACAGAAACACTGAATGAACAGAAACAGCTTTGAGGATCAGGAGGATGGAAAGTTTTCTGCACATTTGAATGTTTTGGTTTAACTGAAGAACTGCTTCATGATCTATTCAGTGTTCAGCATGTAAACAACATCTGATGACGTCAAGCATTTATTATAATTATTCCTACTATAGAGACCGAAGCAAAAATACTAAAACTTTAATTTTAAAAGTAGTTGTTATTTTATTGAAATAACAAAATCATCAGGGCTGGGTTTCCCAAAACCAGAGTTATCAAAGTAAGATGGAAGTTCTGTCATTATAAACATTTATTTAGACCTGTATCACTAAAAAAGCAACTCGCTATATACTTATTTTATTATTAGGAATTAAAATCTTGAAACCTTTTATGCAGTGTAAGCTGTTTATTTGGACATTAACATTTATCACTGTTAAACATAGAGATTTGTATATTAAATAAACTATTTTAAGTAATGAGCACTTGTATCAGAAGTAGTGGATGTGTAGTAGTAGTAGTAGTAGTAGTAGTAGTAGTAGTCGTTGTCGTTGTCTGTGTAGTAGTATCAGAAGCAGTAGACGTTGTTGATGTAGATGTTGTAGTAGCAGTCATTCCTGTAGTAGTATCAGTAGTAGATTTAGTAGTAGTATCAGTGGTAGTAGTCGTTGTAATAGGTTCAGTAGTAGTACACATTGTAGGAGTAGTAGTGGTTGTGGCTGTAGTAGCAGTAGTAATAGTTGTAGCATTAGAAACTCTCTGTAGTAGTAGTAGTAGTAGTAGTAGTAGTAGTAGTAGTCATTGTCTGTGTAGTAGTATCAGAAGTAGTAGACGTTGTTGATGTAGATGTTGTAGTAGCAGTCTTTCCTGTAGCAGTATCATTAGTAGATGTAGTAGTAGTATCAGTGGTAGATTTAGTAGTAGTATCAGTCGTTGTAATAGGTTCAGTAGTAGTACACATTGTAGGAGTAGTAGTGGTTGTGGCTGTAGTAGCAGTAGTAATAGTTGTAGCATTAGAAACTCTCTGTAGTAGTAGTAGTAGTAGTAGTAGTAGTCGTTGTCTGTGTAGTAGTATCAGAAGTAGTAGACGTTGTTGATGTAGATGTTGTAGTAGCAGTCATTCCTGTAGCAGTATCATTAGTAGATGTAGTAGTAGTATCAGTGGTAGATTTAGTAGTAGTATCAGTGGTAGTAGTCGTTGTAATAGGTTCAGTAGTAGTACACATTGTAGGAGTAGTAGTGCTTGTGGCTGTAGTAGCAGTAGTAATAGTTGTAGCATTAGAAACTCTCTGTAGTAGTAGTAGTAGTAGTAGTAGTAGTAGTAGTAGTAGTCGTTGTCGTTGTCTGTGTAGTAGTATCAGAAGCAGTAGACGTTGTTGATGTAGATGTTGTAGTAGCAGTCATTCCTGTAGTAGTATCAGTAGTAGATTTAGTGGTAGTATCAGTGGTAGTAGTCGTTGTAATAGGTTCAGTAGTAGTACACATTGTAGGAGTAGTAGTGCTTGTGGCTGTAGTAGCAGTAGTAATAGTTGTAGCATTAGAAACTCTCTGTAGTAGTAGTAGTAGTAGTAGTTGGTGTAGTACTTAGGATTTATTTTCATTATTATTATTTTTATAGTGGTTGTTGTTAATGATTATTACTGTTGTCCTTTCTTGCTTGTTTACTGTCATTATTACTATCATTATATCACTAGCATTGTTGTCACTCCTTATATAAGTTACTTGCTTCATTTAGTGACTGTTATTGTTGCTTTTGTATGTACTCTGACCTGTTTACCATGTTACCTTTACATGCACGCGCGTACACACACCCCATTGACATGATCTAACCCAGGCATGGGCAAACTCGATCCTCGAGGGCCGGTGTCCCTGCAGAGTTTTGCTCCAACACTAATCAAACACACCTGAACACCCTAATTAGTGTCTTCAAGATCACTAGAAAGCTACAAGCAGGTGTGTTTGATTAGGGTTGGAGCAAAACTATGCAGGGACACCGGCCCTCCAGGATCGAGTTTGCCCATCCCTGATCTAACCTTTACTCTGACCTAATTTAGGTGGAGGAAACAGAAGATGAAGATTGGAGAAATAATGGATAAGTTTGTATGACCTTCACTGATCAGCATAAACATCTGGAGTCTCATTGATAAAACTTTGCATATAAATCTCCCTAAAAGTGAACATAGCAGAATAAACAGTAATTTATTGATGAATGATTATTGCTCATGTAACGATATAAAGTGATTCAGTCAATATTAAAGTTAAATATGTGTACTTAGAGTTTACTTACAGCTCTGCACATTCTGCTGTCAAGTTTGTAGATCAAAACTTCTGCAAACGGTTGCTGTTTTGTGTGCACACCACATTTATAAATGAGAGCCCTGATACTGAAAGAGGAAGATGTAAATTCTCCTGCTTTATAACTCATGAGATCTTCTCTGGAAACTCTCCTGCTTTTCAGCACATGCTACAAACACCTTGATCTTTTATTTTCTATTAGCTTAAACTCAGATCTGATTTCAGATGCTTAGATTCTTTGAATACTTAGATTTTTTTGGGTTATAGATTACCTAAATTTCTTAGACTGATTTGTTAGTTCTTCATGTGCATTATAACATCATATCTATTACTGCAATTATTGATTTATCATTTTTGTTTAAATAGAATTATCACATTTAAACTTTGACTCTGACTGATTTGATCTCATCCCATCAATTCAAGAGTTCACACTTAGCTGATGATTCATCAATAGCTTGTTTGGCATGCTGTCCCGGGAGAGAGCCCCGAGCTCAGGGGATCCTCGAGCCCGGGGCTTCCCCCCGTTTGCAGAGCGAGAGGGGAGCCTGAGCTCGGTGGATCTCAGAACTCCCCGTCTGCAGTAGCTAAGGGAACACGTGAGGAAAAAAGGAGGCTAGACAAATGTTTCATTGTTATGCATGATGTATATATTTGGATGGTGGGAGGAAACCGGAGAACCCGGGGAAAACCCACGCGGACACGGGGAGAACATACAAACTCCTCACAGAAACACCTACCGACCTGGCAGGACCAGGGTTGGCAGTGTTCTTGCTGTGGGGCTAACAGTGCTAATAGTGCTGTGATAAATCATAAGCACATGATCCTCTCGAAATTAGTTTATTAATAAACCTCACTTATTTTTGCATCAGCAACCTTTGATTATTTTAAGCATCTTCATATGAAAACAGTGGCATTTCCATGGAAAGATTGACAAAGTGTCTGAATTAAAATATGTGTTTGAGTCTCCTCTTACTGCAGTCGTCTACTCTCACCTACAGTTTAGACCAGGAGACGATCAGAAGAGATCAGCTGCTCACCAGGTAGGACTTTTATACCTTTGAAAGTATTTTAAATTAGAAAAATAACTAAAGCACTTGAATATTTCGTTAAAAATTCGTGGTTGAAAAAGCAAAAACTTGATTATAATTTGGATTTAATCATTAAATTGTATTGCTTAAAGAGAAAATTCAACCTAAAATAAACATTAATTTACTCTCAGGTGCTTTCAAAGCTGTTTGAGTGTCTGTTTTTGAACAATGCTGGACACCTGCACTCACTGACTTCTAGAGCAGGAAAGCAAATACAATGAAGAGCAAAGGAGATCCGCTATTCAACAATTTAAACAAAATATCTTCTTTTGTGCTCAACAGAAACTCAAACAGGTTTGATTAAAGTGCAGGACCAGCCTGATCTCACGAGAAAATGTAAGTAATTTATGTATTGTCAGTTTAGTGGCGAAGTTGTACGATTTTAAAAAGGAGGCATGGCACCTAACCCCACCCCTAAAGCCAACCGTCATTGGGGGATGAGCAAATCGTACGAATTAGATCGTACGAATTAGCCACTAAATCAAAAAGTTACGAATTGCCGTGAGATTGTGTTGGCAGGACGAGTAAATTAAGACTGAATTCTCATTTTTGGGTGAACTATCCCTCTAAATATCATGCTAACAGCTTTAATACAGCATGCAGAGGTCTACAAATTAAATATTATATTTTGTAATACAACCTAATATAACTTATAGTTGTACAGTATATATGTACAGTATTGCAACATTCGTTATTGAAAGCTCAAGGTGTATTATTTGACTTGTCTTTTCTTCAGTGGTTGCTCAAACTGATGTTGATGATGTTTCTGCATGTGTTTCTCCTCATCTGTGGTGAGTTTGACACGTTTATCATATTTTCAGAGCCACAGAGCAATAATCTGTTTAAAATAAACTATGTAAATGGAATTAATTGTTTTAGTTTTGCGCTGAAACTGAAACTAAAAAATAATTAAATGAAATTATAAAAAAATTAACAACACATTTGTAATTATTGAATATATTATTGAATTGTTGTTAATAAACAAAATAAGCATAAGAATAGGTGATATAATTTACTGACCTCATTTTCTGCAATTAAACATTACAATACAGAAACTATGAAATCTATCAGTAATTTTAATACAAAATAAAAGTTAATGATTTATTCACAATTCAAAAGCTGTATAACTGTCTAAACAATAGAAATCATTATAGCCAGAACAATTATTAAAACAATTAAAATTATTCATGTTTTGTTGCAGGTGAGATGGTGATGAATTATACGAATGTGGTGTAGGGGGTTGCATGTAAATTATATTATAAGTAATATTGATGTACCTCAAATACATGATTTTTTTATTGATAAATAAAGAAATAATAAGTAAAAATGATCTGCACATTGAGTATTAAAATTAAAGTACAGTGTTTACTCCCAGTTTTTCCCAATTTTCTAATAATTTATAAAAAACAGTTTATATGTTACAATCTGAAGATAAAAAGTGTTGAAATTAATAGTCATTTCACTGTTTCAAGTCAAAGTGTCATTCAAGTAAAGATGTTGATGGTGTGTTTCTAAATGTGGATTTTTCTCTTCAGCTTTTCCTCCTTCAGCTGCTGAAGGCCGACTGAGACAGTTCTACAAACTAGAGAATAAAGTTCAATTAGAAGTTGCTGTAAATCAATGCAGAGTAAACTACACTGACCTCGTCACAGTTTATGACCAACAGGAGAATATTAAACTACTGCAACTGATCAAGAACAGCAGCACTCCAATTGGCTGGATTGGTGCTTATAGAAGAAACTACAGTCTGAAATGGTCAAATGGTGATGATGTTTCATACAGCAGATATTCTCCAAGCTCTTTAGATCAGTCACGCTGTGCTGCTATGAATGCTGGAGATTGGGAATCTATCCTATGCAATGAGACAAAACACTTCATGTGCTACAAAAAAGGTAATAAATATTTGCTTATCAATATTTCAATATAATTAAACAAAATAAAACTCTTCCTTTACTCACACAGAAGCTGGAGGATCATCATACATCTACTCATTAATCCTTCAAAATAAAAGCTGGTTTGATGCTCAGCTTTACTGCAGAGAGAATCACACTGATTTAGTCTCTATCAGAAATGAGGAGGAAAATAACCTGGTGATGAACAAAGGAGAACAGAGTAATACTCCTTTCTGGATCGGCCTGCTGAACGACAGTGTGGACTGGAGAGATGGAGGACGATCTGCTTACAGAAACTGGAGTCCAAACGCTGATCAGAGCAAAACTAATGCTGCTATAATTCTCCCTGATGGGCGATGGATGAAAGCTAATGTTGGGAGCTACTATCCTCTGTGCTACAGTAAGACGACACACACAACAGCTTTAAAATTCAATTAAAACCCATTTTATCTTCAAATGCCATTATAATCTGCTGTATTTGACTAGTTTTGGATGTTTGTTGTTGTCAGAGAGCTTCCTTCATGTGAGTCCTGCTGAAATGTCCTGGGAAGATGCTATGAATTACTGCAGCGCTCACTTTTCTAGAGCGCTGTGTCTGGAGTCTGAGAACGATCAGACAGAAACGCAGCGAGAGTTAAACAGAAATAATATCTCTGCTCCAGTTTGGGTGGGTCTCAGACAGAGCTGTCCTTTCAGATTCTGGATGTGGATCAATGGTCTTGAAGTGGGAAACTGGACAAACTGGAAAGGAGGAATGGCTCCTGAAGCTGCGCTTTCTCAACACTGCGCTGCCATGGAGAAGGTGAACGGACAATACACACTGAGTGATGAAGACTGCAGGTCTACATTCAGAGTTGTGTGTGAGAAAAACTAGTGAACAAATTCACAGAGAAGATCCTGGATCAACCAATCAGATTTCAGGTTAAATTTAAATGTATGATTATAAGGGTGGTTGGTTTCTACACTATTAATATTCAGCTATTGTTGATATTGAGCATTTATGATTAGACATGGGTTTAGAGGCTTTTTGATGCAGATCAAAACTCATTGATTTAAAGCATTTCTTTGGCAGGATCACTGTGAGGGGAACTAATATATCATGTATAACTAGTTATCTTTGCTGTAGTTTTGTTCATCTGATGTCTTTTATTACTGGTTGTGTTTTCTATAAGTCGTGTGTGTAGTTTGATGCTTTCAGTCAATATCACTGTTGTTTCAAGTTGTCAAACACAACTCAATAAACATTGTTCTGGAATCCACTGAAATCTGTCTTTAACATCTGTCAACTATTAATCTGATTATCATATGTACAGTGCATTACGCTTCATGTCACTTTATATCTAACAGTAGCTCTACAGTGCCTATCCAGTTCATAATTTTTGCAATCAAACAACCTGCTCACCAGGTAAGAAGCTTTAGGATCTTAGCCTTATATACTTTATTACATTAGATTATAATATACCAACACTGTGTTTTGATTGCTTTGAGTTATAGATGACTTAATCTTTCTTAGACTGATCTGCAAATTATCACAGCACATCTGTTATTGCAAATATTAATTTATCATTTTGTTCAAATGAAATTATCATATTTTCAACATGAAGACTCTGACTAACTGGATCTTATCACATGTTTTGCATCAGTACTCTTCATTTTCGGTTATTTTAAGCATCTTCATATGAAAACAGTGGTATTTCCATAAAGGTTGAGGAAGTGTTTGAATTCAAATGTGTGTTTGAGTCTCCTCTTACTGCAGTCGTCTACTCTCACCTACAGTTCAGATCAGGGGACGATCAGAAAGCTCACCAGGTAAGACTTTTAGAACTTTTACTACAATCAAACCGATAAAATCAGTCAAAGATGATATTGATGTAAGTAAATAACTAGAGCACTTGAATATTTACTGAAGCAATTCTGTCTGAAAATGCAAACCCTTTTACTATATTTTAGATTTGATTATTAAACTGTGTTGCTTAAAGGGAAAGTTCACTCTGAATATAAATGTACTCATCCTTAAGTGACAGTAAACTAGTTTGAGTTTCTTTTGAACATAAACAAATTGGAAACACTTTATTATTAGTTCATGCTAGTAAATACATTAACATTAACTAATAAAACCTTATTGTAATGTGTGATCAAATCATTTTTGAAGAACACTGGAAACCTGCAGCCATTGACTTTCATAGTAGGAAAAACAAATAGAGTCAATCATAACCAGTGTTCAACATTTTTAAAAATATCTTCTTTTGTGTTCAGCAGAAACTCAAACAGGTTTGCAATTTATTAATTTATTATTGAAAACGGAAGAATGCGTGTTATTTGCCTTGTCTTTTTCAGTGGTTGCTCAAACTGATGTTGATGATGTTTCTGCATGTGTTTCTGCTCATCTGTGGTGAGTTTGACATGTTTATTATATTTGTACATACAGAGAGAGAATCAGGGTATCCTCCATCCATTCCATATCCGTTTTCAAACATGTATAAACATGTAGGCGGTGCTGAAACACCCATTTTCCTCTGATTGGTCAACCAAATTTGAGCACGTGATGTAGCCCTTAAAATAAGAGCCCTCTGCGGGCCAGCACCCAGGCTTATAGTTTATAGCTTATAGCTTATAGTTTATAGCTTATAGTATAGTTTATAGCTTATAGCTTATAGTATAGGCTTATAGTTATTATTATTTAATTATATATATATTGAGGCAAAATCTTGTTTTTTTTTTTCATTTTTTTGCGAGCAAATGATATATATATATTTTTTCTTTTCTTTCTTTTTTTTACATCAAATACCTGATTATTTTATTGATTAAAACAAACAAAAACAAAATCTGCACATTGAGTACACTGTAAAAAATAAATCCGTAAAATTTTCGGTAAAAACCGTCAGCTGTGGTTGCCAGTACTTTACCGTTAAAGATACAGTACAAACCGCAAAAGTAATTTCTCATTTTTATTTTATTTTTAAAAGTAATCACCGTATTTCATTAATTCATAGAGGTAATATGTCTGTATTTTGAATTATCAACATCTTCACATCTTTTGTTACACAGTAAGACACGTTAACACAGCCATATGCAGGTGATGATGAGTAAATTACATAATGAACCAATGCTCATCACAATCAACTTTTCCCACAAGCAGAAAAGTGTATCAGTGTATAGAAGGTGCTCAGTGTCATTCACACAGCTACTAAACACCAGTATGGTAACACGCTTAAAATTAAAGTGATGAAATTAACATTGTTTATCAACATTAGATGTAACATAAATCTCTAATGTACATAACTGATGGGGAAACAACTAAAAAGATCCATAGGAATGTCAACAAAAAGCATAAACAGTGATGTGCCATATAGGGAATTCTGGGAAAGTCAATTTACGGTTATTCGCTGTATATATTAAGAAAACATACTGTTAACCAGGTTACGGATTTGTACTGTAGAATTTTTACAGTTTTTAACCGTTGAAATCAAGGACATTTTTACAGTGTATTGACAAGTCATGAAAACATACTGTATGTATTCATATATTACAATCTGAAGATCAAAAGTGTTCAAATTAAAGTATATTTTCAGTACAGATGTTGATGGTGTGTTTCTATAATGTGTATTTTTCTCTTCAGCTTTTCCTCTTTCAGCTGCTGAAGGCCGACTGAGACAGTTCTACATGTTAAAGCAGAAGACTAATGTATCTGCTGCTGCGAGTTTATGCAGAGTAAACTACACTGACCTCGTCACAGTTTATGACCGACAGGAGAATATTAAACTACAGCAACTGATCAAGAACAGCAACCCTTTTGCATGTGGCTGGATTGGTGCTTATAGAGGAAACTACAGTCTAAAATGGTCAAATGGTGATGATGTTTCATACAGCAGATATTCTCCAAGCTATTCTGATCAAACTCGCTGTGCTGCTATGTATGCTGGTGGAGATTGGGAATCTTTCCTATGCAATGAGACAAAACACTTCATGTGCTATGAACAAGGTAATAAAATATCTGCTTTTCAATATTTCAATGTAATTAAACAAAACAAAACTCTTCCTTCATCCACACAGAAGCTGGAGGATCATCAAACATCTACTCATTAATCCTTCAAAATAAAAGCTGGTCTGATGCTCAGCTTTACTGCAGAGAGAATCACACTGATTTAGTCTCTATCAGAAATGAGGAGGAAAATATCCTGGTGAAGAACAAAGGAACACAGAGTAATACTCCTTTCTGGATCGGCCTGCTGAACGACAGTGTGGACTGGAGAGATGGAGGACGATCTGCTTACAGAAACTGGATTCAGAACACTGATCAGAGCAATAATAATGCTTACATGACTATTACTAATGAGCATTGGTTAATAGCTAATGCTGGAAACTACTATCCTCTGTGTTACAGTAAGACGGCGCACACAACACCTTTAGAATTATATGAATTGCCATTTTATCTTCACATGTCATTATAATCTGCTGTATTTGACTAGTTTTGGATGTTTGTTGTTGTCAGAGAGCTTCATTCATGTGAGTCCTGCTGAAATGTCCTGGGAAGATGCTATGAATTACTGCAGCGCTCACTTTTCTAGAGCACTGTGTCTGGAGTCTGAGAACGATCAGACAGAAACGCAGCGAGAGTTAAACAGAAATAATATCTCTGCTCCAGTTTGGGTGGGTCTCAGACAGAGCTGTCCTTTCGGATTCTGGATGTGGATCAATGGTCTTCAAGTGGGAAACTGGACAAACTGGAAAGGAGGAATGGCTCCTGAAGCTGCGCTTTCTCAACACTGCGCTGCCATGGAGAAGGTGAACGGACAATACACACTGAGTGATGAAGACTGCAGGTCTACATTCAGAGTTGTGTGTGAGAAAAACTAGTGAACAAATTCACAGAGTACATCCTGGATCAACCAATCAGATTTCAGGTTAAATTTAAATGTATGATTATAAGGGTGGTTGGTTTCTACACTATTAATATTCAGCTATTGTTGATATTGAGCATTTATGATTAGACATGGGTTTAGAGGCTTTTTGATGCAGATCAAAACTCATTGATTTAAAGCATTTCTTTGGCAGGATCACTGTAAGGGGAACTAACATATCATGTATAACTAGTTATCTTTGCTGTAGTTTTGTTCATCTCTGATGTCTTTTATTACTGGTTGTGATTTCTATAAGTCGTGTGTGTAGTTTGATGCTTTCAGTCAATATCACTGTTGTTTTAAGCTGTCAAACACAACTCAGTAAACATTGTTCTGGAATCCACTGGAATCTGTCTTTAACGTCTGTCAACTATTAATCTGATTATCATATGTACAGTGCATTACGCTTCATGTCACTTTATATCTAACAGTAGCTCCACAGTGCTATTCAGATCAGCTGTTTTGCAAATTGACCATCCCATAACCCAGACATGATTTGAATACATTATTTCCTTCAGTGCAGTTCATAATCAAACAACCTGCTCACCAGGTAAGAAGCTTTAGGATCTCAGCTTTATATTCATTATTACTAAGTAGATTATAATATACCAACACTGTGTTTTGATTGCTTTGAGTTATAGATGACTTAAACTTTCTTAGAGTGATCTGCAAAGTATTACAGCACATCTATCATTGCAATTATTGATTCATCACGTTTTAAAAATAAAAATAGCATATTTTAAACTTTGACTCTGACTGACTGGATCTCATCCAATTAATTATTTACATCAGCACTGTTTACCTTTAGTTATTATGAGCACCTCAAAACAGTGCTTTTTCCATAGAGAGATTGAGGAAGGGTCTGAATTCAAATGTGTGTTTGAGTCTCCTCTTACTGCAGTCGTCTACTCTCACCTACAGTTCAGATCAGGGGACGATCAGAAGAGATCAGCTGCTCACCAGGTAAGACTTTTATAACTTTTACTACAATCAAACCGATAAAATCAGTCAAAGATGATATTTGATGTAAGTAAATATCTAGAGCACTTGAATATTTACTGAAGCAATTCTGTCTGTAAATGCAAACCCCTTTACTATATTTTAGATTTGATTATTAAACTGTGTTGCTTAAAGGGAAAGTTCACTCTGAATATAAATGTACTCACCCTTAAGTGACTGTAAACTAGTTTGAGTTTCTTTTGAACAAACAAATTGGAAACACTGTACTATAATGTTGTATTAGTTAATGTTAGTTAATGCATTTACTAACATGAATAAACAATGAGCAATACATTTATTACAGTATTTGTTCATGTTAGTTAACATTAGTTAATGAAAATACAGTTGTTCACTGTTTGTTCGTTAACTTACGGTGCATTAACTAATGTTAACAAGCATGAATGTGGATGTTAATAATACATTAGTAAATGATGAACTTTGATTAATAAATGCTCTATAAGCGTAGTTCATTATTAGTTCATAGTAAAAACATTACCTCATGAAACTTTAATGTAAAGTGCGACCAAATCCTTTTTGAAGAACACTGGAAACCTGCACCCATTGACTGTCATAGTAGGAAAATTAAACGCTGAGTCACTGAGAATTTTAACCAGTGTTCAACATTTTTAAAAATATCTTCTTTTGTGTTCAGCAGAAACTCAAACAGGTTTGCAATTAATTAATTTATTATTGAAAACAGAAGAATGCGTGTTATTTGCCTTGTCTTTTTCAGTGGTTGCTCAAACTGATGTAGATGATGTTTCTGCTTGTGTTTCTGCTCATCTGTGGTGAGTCTGACATGTTTATCATATTTGTACATTCAGAGGGCATTGAACTGTTTAGCAATATTTTTAATTTTTAATTCAGTATATGAATGGAAATCTTTGTGTTTTTGCAGCGTAACTAAAAGAAGAGAAACTATGAAATGTATCAATATCCTGAAAACAAAAAACAAGTATTTTACTCAAAATGTAAAAGCTGTATAATAGCATAAATAACAAAAACAATTGTAGCTGAAGCAGTTATTATTACAACAAATCATAACACTTCATGATTTTACTGTAGGTGAGAGATTTAAAATGCAGAATTGTAGAGGATTTCATGTAAAATCTATCATAATATTGTTTCACATCACAGACATGATTAATTTATTGATTAAAACAACAAACAAACAAACAAAAATCCGCACATTGAGTCTCAATTCCAGTCCCTAATAATTAAATAACAGTTCATATATTACAATCTGAAGATGAAAGGTGTTCAAATTAAAGTGTCATTTCAGTAAAGATGTTGATGGTGTTTTTCTAAATGTGGATTTTTCTCTTCAGCTTCTCCTCCTTCAGCTGCTGAAGGCCGACTGAGACAGTTCTACATGCTGAATCAGAGGGTTACTGTATCTGCTGCTGCGAGTTTATGCAGAGTAATCTACACTGACCTCGTCACAGTTTATGACCAACAGGAGAATATTAAACTACTGCAACTGATCAAGAACAGCAGCACTCCTGGAAATTTCTGGATTGGTGCTTATAGAGGAAACTACAGTGTGAAGTGGTCAAATGGTGATGATGTTTCATACAGCAGATATTCTCCAAGCTATTTAGACCAAACACGCTGCGCTGCTATGAATGCTAATGGAGATTGGGAATCTATCCTATGCAATGAGACAAAACACTTCATGTGCTATGAACAAGGTAATAAAATATCAGCTTATCAATATTTCAATGTAATTAAACAAAATAAAACTCTTCCTTCATCCACACAGAAGCTGGAGGATCATCATACATCTACTCATTAATCCTTCAAAATAAAAACTGGTTTGATGCTCAGCTTTACTGCAGAGAGAATCACACTGATTTAGTCTCTATTAGAAATGAGGAGGAAAATATCCTGGTGGTGAACAAAGGAGAACAGAGTAATACTAATTTCTGGATCGGCCTGCTGAATGACAGTGTGGACTGGAGAGATGGAGGACGATCTGCTTACAGAAACTGGAGTCCAAACGCTGATCAGAGCAAAACTAATGCTTACATGAGTTTCACTGATGGGCGTTGGCAAAAGAATAATGGCGGGCAGTTCTATCCTCTGTGCTACAGTAAGACAACAAACACAACAGCTTTAAAACTCAATTAATTTTATCTTTTCATGCCATTATACTATACTGTATTTGACTAGTTTTGGATGTCTTTTGTTGTCAGAGAGCTTCATTCATGTGAGTCCTGCTGAAATGTCCTGGGAAGATGCTATGAATTACTGCAGCGCTCACTTTTCTAGAGCGCTGTGTCTGGAGTCTGAGAACGATCAGACAGAAACGCAGCGAGAGTTAAACAGAAATAATATCTCTGCTCCAGTTTGGGTGGGTCTCAGACAGAGCTGTCCTTTCGGATTCTGGATGTGGATCAATGGTCTTGAAGTGGGAAACTGGACAAACTGGAAAGGAGGAATGGCTCCTGAAGCTGCGCTTTCTCAACACTGCGCTGCCATGGAGAAGGTGAACGGACAATACACACTGATTGATAAAGACTGCAGGTCTACATTCAGAGTTGTGTGTGAGACACAGTAATTTACCACTCTTTACTGCCTTTTGCTTTATTGAACAGTTTTCAGGAGCTCCTGCTGTTAATAGTGAACAGCTCAATCATTTGTGTCTTTAGATTAAAACTCACAACATTAACCTCTAGCAGCTAGATCAGAAACCTTGTGTGCTGTTGGCTTTTTGACTGAAAATCTGTAGTTCATTTTCATTTATTGTATCAATTTAAATAAATTAGCTACAATTTACTGTATTTTTTTTTTTGCTTTATACTAAAACTGAATATTATAAGTTGTTGATGAATGCACTGTGCATCATATCTTATTTATGCTAATATTTTAGATTTGATAACTGTTTTCTTTGTATCATCCAATAATAAATATTTTAATAAACAAATAAACAGCATTTTTTCTTTGCTACATCCACCGAATAAATAAATAAATATTCTGACAGATTATTTTCTTAGCCATTTAAATTAAATTAATAACATTTAAAGGTCAAACTATTAGCAAAAATATATAAAAATATATACATGTGTCATTGTGAACCAAAAGTGGGATTTTTTCTATAGTTGTATATATTATTTATTATTAATAATGCAGCAATACATCACAAAAACTCACAAAAAGCATCACTCTTTTAGAGTCTTTATAAATCATAAAACACCTTTAAAATCATGCAGTCTGCAGTTGGTCTTTTTGACAGAGACCCTCAATGGTTTAATGCAGACGCAGCATTTATTGACAATCATATCTAGCGCTGAGACTGAAGAAAAGATGCACTTTGATTAGCGTGAGATTAAATAACAGGAGAAACAGTTTTGATCAGAACTCTGGTGTTTGAGCAAATCCAGAAGCATCAGTGATGTAGAACTGAAACTCAGCAGCATCTGTGATTGATCACATCTAATTCAGAGTCGTTCACACATTTTTTCTGTCTCTAAATCACAACACTAAGAGTTTACAGCAGTGACTCTGTTCACTAGAGCTTCAAGAGGACACAAACACTTCAAAACATGGTCACACTTTACAATAAGGTTTCATTAGGTAATGTTAGTTAATACATTTACTAACATGAACAAAGAATGAACAATCCATTTATAGCAGTATTTATCTTTGTTAATATTAATTAATTGTTAGTTTGTGTTAACTCATGGTGCATTAACTAATATTAACAAGCACGGATTTGGATGTTGATAATGCAAATGTTGAACTATGATTATTTTTAAACTCTGTACAAGTATCGTTCATAATTAGTTTATGTTAGTAAATACATTAACTATTAAAACCTTATTGTAATGTGTGACCGAAAACATTATACACTGTAAAAGCAAACATGGTATTTAATTAAAAATAGTAAATTGACCTTAATCAGTTTTTATCAACCTGCTATTAACACTCACTTTTAGTAAGTTACTAGTACTTTGAGGTTGAAAAATCTTACCAGCTCAGTCTACTTGAGCTGGATTAATTTAGAAAAAGTAAGTTTATGACACTGTGGGCATGCGCAGATCAATCAATCATCCCCAACCAATCAAGCTGCTTCTTAAGGCGGGTCTTGGCGTGGCGGGATTCGAAATTTTGCAAACGATACGTCACATCTTGCCCGCAACTGACCGACCAGATGAAGCTGGATATCATTGAGCTGGACCTAAACATCGCTTCAACGGCACTTGTGATTTATCGTCAGCATAACAGCGATTCTTGTGCTTGGCACACTCATTTGGTGAGTAAATATTTTAATTTACTCTTGCGCAGATCGTTTTGTTTCTGTAAGTCAGCGCCAGTGTTTTGTGCCTGCTAGTAATGATGTGTGTAGTAATGTCGGCTAACGCTAGCTAACAATATTATGGACATAACGTGGCTATATTTTGATGAAACTTGGTCAATACTTTATTTTTTCAATCCATAACTTCCTCGGTATTGAAAATAGGTAACTTTCAATACTTATGTCACGTTAAAATTGAGGAAAAACTTTAGTGTAACGTTAGCAGTAACGTTAACGGTCGCTCGCGCCCACCTGCCATGCCGGTAACATTTATCATCGAGTACTGACTAGCAGCTAGCATGATGATGACAGACTGATCCCGGCGGTTTGGGAGTTTCCTGAGTTTTATAACTGTTGTTTGTAAGCTCAGGCAGAACATCAGATCAAGTCTGGATGTATCATTTTATTTTAAGATAGTCTGTAAAGACTATGCTAATTTTAGCTACCAACAATAACAGTCTGTGCTTATCAAAAACAGGATTACCACTGTGTGTCGACATATGATTGGGGATATCACCACAGTCAACTAACTTAATGTCATTTTATTTAACACTTCGCACTTTATAGTCAATATTCGTAGCTGTGCTGTTTCCATGTTTACCATAGTACCCACTACCCAGATCAGTCTTGGTACGTTACAGACAAGAGTGTTTACCTGTCTGAAAAGATCTTTTCACTCAGTTTATCATAGTCTGCTATGATAGGGAACATATTTGCAGGCATACTCAGTGGCTTACATTATTCTTTAAAGTCATCTTGTACATAATGTTCATTTTAATACTGGGAGCTGTCATTGTGGGTTATAGGCCTATGTTACAGTTTTCACATGTACTTGGTTGTGCTAAATTGTTGTATTTTTATTTAACTGTTCCCTTCCAGGCACAAGCAGATGGTGATCAATCCACACATTCCATAATCCCAGCAATAAAAGGTATTTTCAACTAATAACTGTATTATTATTATTATTATTATTGCATGCTAAAGTAAAAGTTATGCTTGCATCAGAGCAATTGTATTACAACAAAAGCTAAGAAAATCTTGTGTTGGAATTATTTCATTATAGTATATTTCATCATACAGAATATTTTGTGCATATTTTGAATGTCAAATATTTAATGTAATTAGTATTTCTGGACTGTCTTTATAGATACTGTGGGTTCGATTTATAGTCCATCATACCCAGGACTACAGTTCCCTTGATGTCTAAGCACATAAGTGAGTCATTTACCATTTACTTTTTGTACTGCTGTGTTCACTTGTCTTAAAGAAGTTCATTGATTAAAAGCTTGATAATTAGATTTTTGTAAGGATTTAGTTTTTCCTATAGCTCTGGTATTTCAAATCTGATACTGCATTTTAGTGTTTTTGTCTTTATGTTGCTAGGCTTGATGCTAAAATTATCTTTTCTTTCTTTTCAGATTTTCAAACAGTTATCAAAATGGACCAGAGGTTGTTACTGAGAGTCATCATCGCTGAAGATGATATAAGGAAGTTGACTTTAAATAAGAGACCACAGTCCATTGAAGAATTCAAAGTGCAACTGGTGGATAAACTGTCACTGCAGTATGACTTTAAACTGCAGTATGAAGATCAAGACTTCAATAATGCCCTCTGCAATTTGACTGAAATAACTGATTTACCTGAAAGAGCTACAGTCAAAATCATCCCTCTTGTGACTCTCCATTTAACAGCATTGTCATCACCCACCACAACATCAGACACTGAGGGCAGCACAGCAGACACTGAGATCCTTTCGCCTGTAGGAGCATCACCATCGCTAAGACAACAGTGGCCAGAGTTCTTTGACATACCCAATTTCTCAGTAGATATTGAGTATAGGCTCAGACAGGCAGATCTTGCCTATATGAAAGATGAAACACATATGACTCTACCACGAGATATGAAGCATGACATACTAGAAAAGCTTGCTGAGACGATGTACAGTTTCAAGGCTTACCCTGACGATGATGACTTCAGCAGTGTTGCAAAAGCACTGATTAGCAAACACCCCTGCCTCACTGAGCCTGGACCACACAGATGGTATGGCTGGAAAAATAGCCTTAAATTTAAGATGGCCAATTATCGCACAAAGCTTCGAAAAGCTGGATGTGAGGATGTAGCAATCAATGGAGGCAAAAGAAGTAAAGGCAACCCAGAGGGAGAATCCTCAAGCAAGAATATCAAGCGGCCAAGAAGAGGTGAAGCAAACTACCTGCCTAACTTACCTGAAGGACATGATGAAACAAGTCTAGAAAATGCCAGAATGGTTCTAGTGGAAGAAATGAAGAAAAAACAACCAAATGGCACTCTCATTTCACAAATGATGGACCAATCATTCCCACTACGCAGACAAGAAATTGTAAAAAAGGTGCCTGCTGTACAGAACATGGTTGAACGATGGCCAGCACTCTTCATAGAGAGACAGGTAAGCAATTTTTGTTCTCAACCAATAAAATAATGCAAATTAAAAATAAATTCAAGGTGTGTGACTAGAAATCCAAACACTTGTTGGAATGTTAATCCCTCTGCCACCTTTCCATCCCTACCCACTCCTCTCTACTTTTTCAGGTGTTTGCTGAGTTTAATAGAATCGCCAGTAAAAATCTTGAGGGAGACTTCTTTGAGGCTCTGGACCAGTATGCCCCACGTTACATTGAACTTTTCAAAACAAAAAAGGGAACTATTGGCCAGAAACTCAGGGAGCTGATGCAGCACATGAGCTGGATGGCAAGTAGGTTTATTTTGCTTTTGATCTGTGTGATAGTTCATCAATCAAGTTCTAAATAAGACCATCCAGACCAACCTATTTTATTTCCTATCTGCTTGTGCCTTGCAAATTACTCTGTTAACTGGTCTTTTCTCTCTCTGTGTATCATTAGACACCAGACGTCACAGTACTTCGCTCTGTTGTCCTCAAAGGCATTCCCATTTTACTCGGTGATGACTCCAGTGAATTCTACAAGACCTGCTCTGTAAGTACTTGCACATAAGAAAAAGTTTGGTCTTGTAGAACACTTAGAATTGAAGACCAGGAGACTTGGTTCTTTCTTTATTGAGAACACGAGCTGCTGCAGTTAAGTCTGATCAAGGCACAACAAAAGGGTTAAATATATCATATAATATTATTGACAAGTATACATTTCCATTACCAACACTTAGTGTCAGATAACTTAAAGACATTGCTATTGCCACAGTTTCTATGACTGCTCCACTGATTTCTTGTTGCAAATTTTACACACACACACCCACCAACCTAGAGGTGGACACACCCACACACCACACACACACACACACACACACACATACACACACAAACTTACTGACACGCTCACACACACTCACACATTCAAAAAGACTCACACACACACAGATTCAAACACAGACACACACTCGCACACACTCAAACACAGACTCAGACACACACACATACACTCAAACACAGGCTCACACACACTCACACATTCAAAAAGACTCACACACAGATTCAAACACAGACTCAGACACACACACACGCACACACACACTTTACCAAAATAAGAGGAATTAAAATGAAAACTAAAATTTACAATTTGAATTTGAGTTGTCACTATTATTGCATGAGCGTTAATAAAGAGCTTTTGTAAAACTATTTGTAGTTTCTTTCTCACGTTTGGCTTTTCATTTTAATATTGGCTGTCTTGCCTCGAGACTGTAGTGAAAATGAAATGTGAAATCACCAATTGCATTTTATTTTTCAATTTGACAGGGATGCACTGTCACCATGAGAATAAAATCATTTCATTTCATTCTCAATTTTGTCACACATTTTGCATACAGTTTTCTGTAATGAAATCGTTAATCTGGTTTTAATTTTCATTTTAGTCATTTAATTTCTTTAAATTTGGCAGAAAATGTCCTCCATAGATTCTTAAACATATTCTTAAATTTGTAATCCTACAGTCTGCATGAACATAAAACTATACCTGCGTTGACATATATGTAATTAAATATACATTTTGTACAGTGATTGATGTATTTTGTAGGTTGAAAAGTCAGTGTCACTCTTTGAGAATGTATAGACCTTTTTGTATCTCCATAGCTTTAGTTTAACCATAACAAATATATTTTGTTTGCTTTATTGTAACAATCCAGTGTGAAAACATATTTAAAACCATATTCTCTGATAACATTACAACACTAAAAAAGAATGTTTTAGAATAGCATAAATTGCAATGCTGAAGAATGTGTGTCTTTTAGGATACAGAGAGAGACGAGGCCCTAGAATGCATCACTGTTGGTGTGCTGACAGTTGTCAGTGAAGATGGTCCTCACGAGGGTCAAAGCTCAGTGGACCTCCAGCCCATCTCCACTGCCATCATTCTGGAGGGAGGTATTGTCATGGATCATATTAAAAACTTGCCTCAGGCAGTTTGTCTTTTGTTTGGTCTTACATATGCATTGCATTTGGATTACCCAAAATGCATGGCAAATACACTCAACTTCATTCAGACTGTGATGCTTGGACTGGGAAAGAAAAACCTCCCACCAAAACTGTTAACTCTGAAGAACAGTCTTCTGGGTTAGAACAGTAAAGAGCCGTCGGCTGTCAGATAGCACTTTGTAAGCTTTGCAGCTATTAATGTTCTCTTATCAGAGAAATTTGATGCTTTCATGCAACTCTTACTTATTTACGTTCTCAATGGAAAAAAAAGAATATTCCATTAAAGTCTACCATGTTATGCAGGTATGCTAATGGTGGAAATAGTGCCACGTTGTGTTGCAATGAGTTGTTAGTTGTTATTAGATGATAATGTCAGAAAATAACCTAGCAAGGTTATCCTGTTTACATTTTGTGTTTTGGGAAAACTTTTAATGATGTTTTTATTTGTGTTGGTTTAATCCTTGGACTGCTCACTTTGGGACACAAAAGTATTTGTTGTACTTTCGGTTTTGATCAGAAATGCACTGATTTTGCATGCACTGAAGTCGTCCTGTAGTTAGCTGTTTAATATTGGGAGACTGTTACATGCATACAATTAGCTCACAGAAATGTTTTTATTTTATTTTTTTTATATTTTTCCTTGTCATTTTATACAGTTAAATCAAACCACAACTTTGTTGTTTAGCTGCTGTTTTGTACTTGAATGTGCATTGAATAAATTTTGTAATGGAGCTGAATCAAACCAGTGAGTGTTCTTTTAAATTATATGTTTGTGTTGTGTTTGCCTTTATCACATAGTAACAGCAAAAATAGATAAATGGGGAAGAGAAAAGGCCACATGTTGGACCCAAACCTGGGCAGCTGCAACAAGGACCCATTAAAGGAAATTGGTTTCTTTAATTTAAGTGAACTTGAAAAATGAGTGAGCAGAACTGAAAGTGTTAAGTTGTAGGTATTTAGTAATTCTAAGTGGGGTTAAATTTATATCAAGCAATCCACACAAAATGAAAAAATTAAGTTAACACTAAGCATGGCTATTAAGTTACATGAACATAAAAAAACTGTGTTAGTGGTACTACTTGATTTAGTACTGCACAATTAAAAAAAACAAGCTTTTCTAACTCACTAATCTTAAGTTTACTTTGCTTAATTTTTTTGAGGCAACGAGTTTGCATACTTTTTTTAAGTAAGGTCAACTAATTACATTTTACAGTGTAGACCTTGAAATAAAGTAATAAAGAAACAAATAAACTTCAGTAAAAACGAGTATTCTTGTTTTGCTTTTTTGTTTTTAATTCATAGGTCAAGATACATTTACTCAAAGCAAAATGTCATAAAGTAAAGTCCTGCTTTCTTAAATAAAATCATAAATCAGAATATCATATTTCAGGGCCGAAATGTTTGAATAAGGGAATTTTGTAGATGTTATTAATATTTTACCTGAGAAAATCTCAATGCAAATACTTCCTAAAGAGAATGAAAGGAGGCTTTGAGTTGTTTAATGTTCTGTGTGGGTGTGCACTGTCTTTTGTATACTGAATTTACATGCACTGTATATATAAACAGCTTATATATAAAATAAAAACCCTCATTATTATTATCATCATCATCATCATGTCTATGATTATCTTCGCTAATGCTTAATCCCACGTACTGCGTATATAAACTTGTTTTAATCTCTGTCTACAGAAATACTATTAAACAATCGAATTTGATACACAAAGAAATCATCATGTTTTGATTATTACATCTACATAATGTATGTGTAATTCTCTTGACGTTCACTGAATAAATATAAATATCTTTAAATAACATTTTATGGTACTTTTATTACTAAATTAATAATAACTTAACTTTTTATAAATATTTTAAAAGCATTTCCTTTTTAAAGCATAAAAAAAATCAACTCAAAATTAAGCAACATAATTTATAAGTCATAATCTTTCTGCCTTTATTGTCTATGAACTATTAATTAGATTATTATATTTACAGTGCATTGTGCTTTATGTAACTGTGTATGTAAAAATACAGTAGCTCGGGCTTTCCAATTCAGCTGTTTTGCAAACTGAAAATCCAACATGATTTGAATACATTATTTCCTTCAGTGCAGTTCACAATCCAACAACCTGCTCACCAGGTAAGAAGCTTTAGGATTTTAGGATCTCAGCTTTATATTCATTATTACTTACTAAGATGATTATAGTATAAAAACACTGTTTTATATTATTATTTTTGGTTATAGATTACTTTTTTGTAACTTATGTGTTTTTGATATGAACTTTTACATTATAACTATTATTGCAATTATTGATTTGTCATTTTAGTTTAAATAAAATTACCATGTTTAAAACTCGAGGACTCTGACTGACTGGATCTCATCTGATCAATTGTTTGCATCAGCACTTTTTGCCTTTAACTATTGTGAGCATCTTCATGTAAAACAGTGGTACCTTACTATGTTTGGATGTAATTCCTGCATTGCTTAAAGATACAGTTCACCCTAAAAAATGATTTGCTGCCAATTTGTTGCAAACCTGTTTGAGTTTCTGTTGAGTCTGTTGAATGCAAAATATTTTTTAAGGATGCTGAAAACCTGCAGCCATTGACTTCCATAGTAGGAAAAAACTACCAAGTCAAAGCTACCAGTTAAAAAAAAATCTTTTATTCAGCAGAAACTCAAAAAGATTTAGAATTTATTCATTTATTATTGAAAAACAACAATGTGCATTATTTGTCTTTTTTCAGTGGTTGCTCAGACTGATGTTGATGATGTTTCTGCATGTGTTTCTCCTCATCTGTGGTGAGTCTGACACTTTTATCATATTTGGAGATCCAGAGCAATGCATTGTTTAACAATGTTTTCATTAATTCAGTATATGAATGGAACTGAAAAATTGAGAAACTATTAAATGTATCAATAATCTTAAAGACAAAACAAGTATTTTACTCAAAATGTAAAAGCTGTATAATGGCATAAATAACAAAAACAATTGTAGCTGAAGCAGTTATTATTACAACAAATCATTACAACATGATTTTACTGTAGGTGAGAGATTTAAAATGCAGAATTGTAGAGGATTTCATGTAAAATCTATCATAATATTGTTTCACATCACAGACATGATTAATTTATTGATTCAAACAACAAACAAACAAACAAACAAAAATCCGCACATTGAGTATCAATTCCAGTCCCTAATAATTAAATGAGTTCATATATTACAATCTGAAGATCAAAAGTGTTCAAATTAAAGTGTCATTTCAGTACAGATGTTGATGGTGTGTTTCTATAATGTGTATTTTTCTCTTCAGCTTTTCCTCTTTCAGCTGCTGAAGGCCGACTGAGACAGTTCTACATGCTGAATCAGAGGGTTACTGTATCTGCTGCTCAAAGTTTATGCAGAGTAAACTACACTGACCTCGTCACAGTTTATGACCAACAAGACTATATTAAACTATTTCAACTGATCAAGAACAGCAGCACTCCTGCAGGTGGCTGGATTGGTGCTTATAGAGGAAACTACAGTCTGAAATGGTCAAATGGTGATGAAGTTTCATACAGCAGATATTCTCCAAGCTATTCTGATCAAACTCGCTGTGCTGCTATGTATGCTAGTGGAGATTGGGAATCTATCCTATGCAATGAGACAAAACACTTTATGTGCTATGAACAAGGTAATAATATATCAGCTTATCAATATTTCAATATAATTAAACAAAATAAAACTCTTCCTTTACTCACACAGAAGCTGGAGGATCATCATACATCTACTCTTTAATCCCTCAAAATAAAAACTGGTTTGATGCTCAGCTTTACTGCAGAGAGAATCACACTGATTTAGTCTCTATCAGAAATGAGGAGGAAAATAACCTGGTGATGAACAAAGGAAATCAGAGTAATACTCCTTTCTGGATCGGCCTGCTGAATGACAGTGTGGACTGGAGAGATGGAGGACGATCTGCTTACAGAAACTGGAGTCCAATCGCTGATCAGAGCAAAACTAATGCTATCATGAGTCTCAGTGATGGGCGATGGATAAAAACTAATGCTGGGTTCTTCTATCCTCTGTGTTACAGTAAGACGACAAACACAACATATTTAAAAGTTCAAATACTTCCCATTTTATCTTCACATGCCATTATAATCTGCTGTATTTGACTAGTTTTGGATGTTTGTTGTTGTCAGAGAGCTTCCTTCATGTGAGTCCTGCTGAAATGTCCTGGGAAGATGCTATGAATTACTGCAGCGCTCACTTTTCTAGAGCGCTGTGTCTGGAGTCTGAGAACGATCAGACAGAAACGCAGCGAGAGTTAAACAGAAATAATATCTCTGCTCCAGTTTGGGTGGGTCTCAGACAGAGCTGTCCTTTCGGATTCTGGATGTGGATCAATGGTCTTGAAGTGGGGAACTGGACAAACTGGAAAGGAGGAATGGCTCCTGAAGCTGCACTCTCTCAACACTGCGCTGCCATGGAGAAGGTGAACGGACAATACACACTGAGTGATAAAGACTGCAGGTCTACATTCAGAGTTGTGTGTGAGACGCAGTGATTTATCACTCTTTACTGCCTTTTGCTTAATTGAACAGTTTTCAGGAGCTCCTGCTGTTAATAGTGAACAGCTCAACCATTTGTGTATTTAGAAATAAACTCGAGCAGATCATTAACCTTGTGTGCTGCTGCCTGTTTTGTGACCGATTATGTTTATCTCTTATGTTCATTTTCATTTATTGTATCAATTTACTCGTGAAACTTTATAGTAAAAGTGCTTTGAAGTAAAAGTAAATATTAGTAAATAATAGTAGTTAATTAATATACTTCAAATCACTTCCTATTTCTGCATATCTTGTCTTGAGTTGTCTTTGTATCATCTCATAAAGTATATTAATAAAGAAAAAGCATTTTTCTTTAATATTCCATAAAGAAATCATTTTACAGACTTTTTTTATCAGCTAAATAAATAAAACATCACATTAGCAGAATTTTATAAGGAATGGATTATTTAGTTAATATTATATTTATATTTGTTACTTTAAAAATATGCTGAAAATATGAACATATTGACGGCATCAAACATTTTCTTTAACAGATTTAGAGATTAATTATAAATTATAAATCATTGAAGTTCACAAAATTCTAAATTCAAGCAATTCATTGTGATTGCAATGTAACGAGTTATTATAGTTATATTAAAGATTACATTATTTTTAACTCTGAAAATTATCCTCTAAATTTATCATCATTATTTTGCTGTATTGAGATTTGCTGATAAATTTTCCTTTAAAATGCCTTCATAGTAATGAATGTACAATATAAGTTATGATCATGATGATGATTTGTAAAAATATATATCTAAAAAGCTTATGTTTTAAATGCTGTCAATTTGCTGATTTCAGTCTCTGTCTGAATGTATGAAAATAAATGTATAAATGCATAAACTGAAATACATCATGACAACACAAAGACTCATTTGAAATCAGCGTCACTCTTGTAGAGTCTTTATTAATCATAAACCCCGTTTAAAGCCAATCGACATTTCTGACAGAGACCCTCAATGGTTTAATGCAGTTGCAGTTTTGATCAGTTTAAGTCTGCTGTTTAAGCAAATTCAGAAGCATCAGTGATGTAGAGAAGAAACTATTTGGTTAGAAGACATCTCACTTAAAAGCACCAATCAGTCAAACAAAGCATAATTGTTTAAAGCTTGTAAAAAACTAAATAATTAAATAAACTATATATTTATATATACAGTAGTCAACATTTGAAGTGGGTCAAAAATGTTTTTTTTAAATTCTCCTTAGACGAGACTCAATGCTGTTGAATAGTTTTCAGACCACTTTAATTAAGGGTTTTGATTCACTTCAAATGTTGACTACAGTAAAAAAATATGCTTGATATGATCCAAGAGGCTCAGGTTTGTGTTGGAAAAGATCACGAAAAGATCGCTATTTTAATATTATATTTCTATTTGACATATTACTAAAGCACAACAACAGCTTGTTTACGTTCATTAGATATGATGGAAATTAGCCTTTTTAGTCAGTGAAAGTCAGGGAATTTAATATTAGGCTTGAAGCATGAGTGTCCCGTCAAGAGTATAGACTTGCTTTTGATATTGATGGAGACCTAACTTAAAGTTAAAGGAATGTCTGACAAAAAGGGTTATTACATTCTTAGGTTGATACAAAATGCAATAAAATATAAAGACCTGTTTTATCTTAAAATGAATAGATAAATAAACAATAAAATAATTTGTATTTTAAATATTACATAACAGAGTAAAAGAAAACAATTCACATTTTTATTAGAATCCACTGTAAATTATTTGGAAACAATTATTTGGGACAACATGAAAAAACTATGTTAACTTGTTAGTTTTTTTACAAATTTAATTGGATCGATCATACAACATTTGAGTTGTGGCAATTAAAACTCCTGAATTCTGTTGCTTCAGATCCTTTTAAATCAGTAATCTGAACAAACAGCAAATGTCATCTTTTGAGTGAAGGTGATAAATAGTAATAAATAAGTGCTTATATATATATATAATTGTTCATGGTATATAACCTAAAGTCTTGTTTACTGGGGAAAACAATAAAAGAGAATAAATTAATTCATAGGAGAGTTGATTCAGAGATCGAGACACATATATTTAAAGCAAAATGTCAGAAAATGTAAAGTAAATTTTAAAAAGGATGATCATAAAAATTAAGTGACTTAAAGGGACAGCCACCCAAAAATAATTAGCAAGTTATTTACTGCATTTTATGAATTATCAAGGACAAAAGTGTCAGATAAAAAGAATGTTTAATGTTCGACTGAAAAGAAAAAGTCATCTTGGACAGCCTGAAGGAGAATAAATTAACAGCAACATCTTCAGTTGTCCTCCTTTTTCTTCCTTCGTGATAATAATATCTTGCAACATGTTAAAGAAATAAAATGTCAAATAAACTAAACTAGATAATAATGATGGTTTACCTTGCAATTAAATTGTATTTTTCAGACCCCATTCGGTACGGTTTTAGTTCTAACCACAAACTCTTTTAAACTTGTATTATTTTAGGGAAATAAATAGATGTGTACTTGAATCAAGTCTAGAAATATAACTAAATTGTTCAGCATAATGAATAAATGTATATCTCAAACTGGAAGTTACAATAGGATCCCATCACTTCCTTAAAGAATATGGGGAGAGAATAGAGATATCAGATATGGTTGAGTTTTGTTTATGCAAACACTGAATGAACAGAAACAGCATTGAGGATCAGGAGGACAGGGTGTGAAGTTATACAAATGTGAATTATAGACTTTAAGACTGAACTGAAGCTACTGTCTAACTTCAGTCATCCAGAAGAAGCATTAAAGCTTCAGAACATTATCAAAAGAGATCAGCTGCTCACCAGGTATGACTGACAGGACTTTTATAACTTTAATTACAATCAAACTGACAAAACCAATCTAAGATGACATTTACTGTAAGAAAATAACTAAACTTAATTATTTACTGAAGCAATTCTGGTTAAAACAGCAACAAATCTTTACTATATTTTGGATTTGATTATTAAACTGTGTTTCTTAAAGTGATAGTTCAGCCTAAAATAAAAACAATCTCATCCGCATGTGGTTCCAACCAAATCATATACTTAGTATAACATTTATTAATGAAAAAAAGAAGAATATTTATTATTTGACTTGTCTTATTTCAGTGGTGCTCAAACTGATGTTGATGATGTTTCTGCATGTGTTTCTCCTCATCTGTGGTGAGTCTGACACTTATCATATTTGCAGATCCAGAGAGTAGTAAACTGTTTATGAATATTTTCATCAATTCAGTATGTAAATTAAAAACATGCTCTTCAATTACACACAATAAAACAAACAAAAATTGCTTTGTACACATTATATACACAACATCATTTTCACAAAATCATGTTTTTGTAGTTTTTCACCATTAATAATCTAAAATTACATACTGTAAAATAATGTAAAGTAAATAAATGCAATGTTGTCATATTTATACAAAAGCATAATAATTGTGTTGGACTGTGTTTACACTTACTACATCATTATTTACTTAAATACATTTTAAAAAATAACAAATCAACAAATAAAAATGGTTCATTAAATCAAAAAAATTTTAACTTGAACTGTTACATACAAAACAGAAATTTACATTTCCCTCATAATATTAAAGTGGTATAATGGCATGAATAACATATAAAACAATTATAGCCAAAACAATTATTTGTATGGATATCCAACACGCTCTCACAGCAATTCAGAACTTTTTGATTTAGTGGCTAATTTGTATAAATTCTTCTCTGATTTTCTCATCACCCAATGCCGGGTGGGTTTAGAGGCGTGGCTGCGTGCCTCCAATCCTACATCTTCGGATGACTGAACAAATTAGCCACTGAACTGAGAAAAATTTTATATTAGTTACATTTCCTTGTGAGATCAGGCTGGAATAATCATAATGGCTAGTTTTTATTGTAAGTGACACATGGTGAGGATTTAGAAGAATGCAGAATAATATATATATATATATATATATATATATATATATATATATATATATATATATATATATTTTTTTTTTTTTTTTTTTTTTTGCAAATTATATCAAATTTATACTGCTTTTATATCGAGGACAAGCATTAATTAAATAAATTTAAAATAAATAAAACAAAGAAAAATGGATCTGCACAAAACAGTGTTCAAATTCAATTTCTAAAATTTTATAAATAACTTAATATATTACAATCTAAAGAAAAAGATTTTTACATATTACAGTTTACATATCAAAAGTATTTAAAGTCTTTTTTTAAATCTGAAAGTGATATTTTTGTAAATAGAATATTTCTAAAATGTGTATTTTTCTCTTCAGCTTTTCCCCCTTCAGCTGCTGAAGGCCGACTGAGACAGTTCTACAGACTGGAGAATAGAGTTCGGATAGAAGTTGCTGTGAATCAATGCAGAACAATCTACACTGACCTCGTCACAGTTTATGACCAACAGGAGAATATTAAACTATTTCAACTGATCAAGAACAGCAGCACTCCAATTGGCTGGATTGGTGCTTATAGAGGAAACTACAGTCTGAAATGGTCAAATGGTGATGAAGTTTCATACAGCAGATATTCTCCAAGCTATTCTGATCAAACACGCTGTGCTGCTATGAATGCTAATGGAGATTGGGATTTTATCCTATGCAATGAGACAAAACACTTTATGTGCTATAAACAAGGTAACAAAACATTATCTTATAAATACATCACTGTAATTAAACAAAATAAAACTCTTTCTTCATCCACACAGAAGCTGGAGGATCATCATACATCTACTCATTAATCCTTCAAAATAAAAACTGGTCTGATGCTCAGCTTTACTGCAGAGAGAATCACACTGATTTAGTCACTATCAGAAATGAGGAGGAAAATAACCTGGTGATGAACAAAGGAAAACAGAGTAATACTCCTTTCTGGATCGGCCTGCTGAACGACAGTGTGGACTGGAGAGATGGAGGACGATCTGCTTACAGAAACTGGATTCAGAACGCTGATCAGAGCAAAACTATTGCTCACATAGGCCCCCCTGATGGAAAATGGTTTAAAGCTAATAATGGGAGCTACTATCCTCTGTGTTACAGTAAGACCACGCAACTTTAAAACTCAAATAATTCTCATTTAATTTTTACATGCCATTCTAATAGTCTGTATTTGACTAGTTTTGGATGTTTGTTGTTGTCAGAGAGCTTCATTCATGTGAGTCCTGCTGAAATGTCCTGGGAAGATGCTATGAATTACTGCAGCGCTCACTTTTCTAGAGCGCTGTGTCTGGAGTCTGAGAACGATCAGACAGAAACGCAGCGAGAGTTAAACAGAAATAATATCTCTGCTCCAGTTTGGGTGGGTCTCAGACAGAGTCTGCTTTTCGGATTCTGGATGTGGATCAATGGTCTTCAAGTGGGAAACTGGACAAACTGGAAAGGAGGAATGGCTCCTGAAGCTGCACTCTCTCAACACTGCGCTGCCATGGAGAAGGTGAATGGACAATACACACTGAGTGATAAAGACTGTATGACTAAATATAGAGTTTTATGTGAGAAATATTGTGTTCCTGGATCAACAATCCAATCAACCACTCCTTCTACCGATAAGGATAACGGTTAAATTTGAATTACGATTAGGTTTCTATTAATATTCAGCTATTTGTTTCCTATGATTTGATATTCATGATTAGACGTAGGTTTAAAGGTTTTTAGACATAAATGCTGATTGAATTATATGGATCTAAAATAATTTCTTTGGCAGGATCACTGTCAGGGGAACTATTATTATTTAACAATTTAACTTTGCTGTACTGTTTTGTTTACCTCTGATCTCTTTCTAATTATTGGTTGTCATTTCTATAAGCCGTGTGTACAGTTTGATACATTCATATTTTAATTTGTCAAATGCAACTCAATAATATTAATACTCAATAATATAAAAAAAAGAGTTTTAGCCAAAACAATACATCATTAATTTAATATAATGATTTTTGTTTTACCTAATTCTCCTAACTGTAATCCAAAAATGACTACACTCAAATATATATAATATTTGTTTTTATTAATAATACAAGTAAAACACTATTTAAAATTTTAAATATCATTTGTAGTACCATTTTAATATTGAATAGATTTAATTTTCAATTTTTTTTGTATGTGTATTTGTACCAGCCCGAAGTTTTTTTTTTTGTCCATTTAAACTCAACCATCATTGGGGGATGAACAAATCATACTCAAATTCATGAATGAGATCGTACAAATTCATATGAATTAGCTTTACTATTTGGCAAAAACAAAACTATACACATTGTATTACTGTAGCACAAAAACTAAACAAAACCTAAACCAAGTGAATATAACTTTAGCTCTGTATGCAATGAACTCTACGATGGCCGAGAGAGCTTAATGTGCTGCATTTTAACACATGCAATTACAATAAAACCATCGAATTGAGGAAAGATGTTCATTAGTTTGACCACACACGTGCTGTAAATCCTCACAGTGCAAACACATTTAAAAAAAAAAAAAAAAAAACTCTCGTCATTTTCACACAACGCAAACATTTTTTTCCCCACAACACAAACATTTAATGAAAACACGCTGCATTTTCTCACACGTTTCATGGACACCCTAAAACGTGACGGACCTGGCAGTTTAGCTTATGGTTATTTAGGCTAATAAATACTAGAGACACTGAAATCTGGATATTAAAATAAACAAACCAAAAACTTAACCTTTCAAAGATCACCAACTTCACTGAGCAACAGTCATGTTTTTGGTCCCCTTGAAACATTTCTGTTGTGTTCCATTGTTTTTGCGTTTTGAGAAAATGCAGCACATTTTATTAATGAGTGTGTTGTGAGGATTTGCAGTATGTGTGCGATCAAACGGATGAAGATCTTTTCTTAGTTTGCTGGTGATTTTTGTAATTGTATGCGTTTTCTTAAATTACAGCACGTTAAGCTCTCTCAGCGACACTGTAAAAAAATCTGTAAAATTAATGTTAAAACATGACAGCTGTGGTTGCCAGTATTTCACTGATAAATATACAATACAAACTGTAAAAGTAATTTCTCATTTTTACAGTAAACTACCGTATTTCATTAATTTATAGAGGTAATATGTCTTTATATTGAATTACCAACATCTACACATCTTTTGTTACACAGTTAGACACGTTAACACAGCCATATGCAGGTGGTGATGAAGTTACATAATGAACCAATGCTCATTACAAACAACTTTTCCCACAAGCAGAAAACACCAGTACTTAACACCAGTATGGTAGCACGCTTAAAATAAAGTCATGAAATAAGCATTGTTTATCAACATTAGATGTAATATAAATCTCTGATGTACATAACTGATGGGGAAACAACTAAAAAGATCCATAGGAATGTCAACAAAAAGCATAAACAGTGATGTGCCATGCAGGGAATTCTAGGAGAGTCAATTTACGGTTATTTGCGTATATACAGTATATTTAGGCCCCGTTTACACTAATAAATTTTAGTTTTAAAACGCTTAAGTTTTGCTACAGTTATGCCATCCATCCACACTACGCCGGAGCTTTTGAGCGCTGAAAACAAAGTGTTTTGAAAACGCTGAAGAGGCTGTTTTCATTTTAAAAAAGCTGCTGCTGCATCTCAGTGTGGATGGGGGAAAACGGAGACATCTGAAAACGGAAGCGGGGCTGCAGATGTTTGCCTATCTTATGGGGCTTTTTCCTCAATATTAAGTAGCCTACACACAGTTCAGTCCTGCATCCTCTCCTTGTAAGTCCAGACTTCGCAAGTTTAATATGGCAAACAAACTCTCGAGGACACGCTGGGTAAATCTTCAAAGGGGAAGATGTACTTTATAACATCATTCACATCACCCTGGCTACGTTGTTTCACTTTCTTAGCAATAAAATGAACACACAATATGAGGAACTGCCTATTTTCATTTTGATATTAACTTAAGGCACCAAAAATGTTGAGGCATCCTTTAGCAGCATATTTATATGAGCGTCATCTTCACTGTATGCATATTTATAACAAAATGTAACCTTTAACATAACTGCCTCCTTTCATTTTCAGTGAAAAATATTAAACATACCCTCTCTTTTGCTAAATATCAGTTTAATAATCAATAATGGCCATTATAAAAAGTATAACGTAAAATAAGGTTATATTATAGGAAATAAAGGCAAGCAATCAGTCAAATATGCAGAATCAGTGTACAGTGGATACATTAATTAACAAATTAACTTATCTTTGCACTCAGTCAGAACACGTTACCTGAGAACAAGTAATAGAATCAAAGGACCAAAGTTGAAACAAATATAGTGAGATTAGATCCAGCGGTAGATCCTTGACGAACAGTCGGACGTGCACAGCTCTTGTATGGGTTGATGTGCTCAAAACACGCTGCAGTGCATGCCAGAGTGTTTGTGTGGTCACATGATGTGAATTTACAGCAGTGTAGTGTGGACGGAGAGTTGTTCAGAAATGCTAGGTGAAACCAGCGTGAACGTGGATCGTTTTCATTCTAAAACGCTGTTTTAAAACTAAAACGTATTAGTGTAAATGGGGCCTAAGGAAACACCGTTAACAAGGTTACGGATTTTTACTGTAGCATTTTTAAAGTATTTTACCGTTGAAATCACAGCCCTTTTTTACAGTGCACTGTAGAATTCTCACTTTACATGAAATTTAATTTTGAACTCTAATCAATGACAGCATTTAAAATCACGGCACCTCATTTTCCTGCAAAACAACAGAAGAAAGGTTCAATTAGGCTTTGAATAAGTGCCGCTCCAGCCTTCCTATTTTCACCCCCACTGCTTAATTGCTAATTTCACAATATCTGCATGAGTAATGACATTTCAGACAGGTCGCCGAGAAATGACATTGTAAAAGCTCTGGGTCGCAGGAGTTACCATTCCTCAGGGTCCAGGTCCACACTCAGTAGGTGACCTTACTGACCCATAGGCAGCACCGAACATGAGTAATAGAGGCCACCGGAACTAGTGGGCACTTCATTATCAGCCCATGAGGAGATCTGTTACTATGCCAACCTCTGGGTGACCGTCGCCACTGCAAACCCGAGCGGAACTTCTTCAGAGTGTGCCATTAATTAGGGATATTGTGCATAAACACTCTTATTAAGCCATTTTAACACACTACTACATTTTTACTGAGTTACGTCACTCGTTGCAGAGGCTGATGGGTGTTTAGTGAGCTGGGATGCCATTCACTAACCTTACCCTCATCCATTTACACTAGATAGACACCAATTATATTAGTGTTGTTCTTTTTTTTGCTTCTTCTGTTACAAAAGGTGTACAGGGTCTCTAGAGACCCAAGGTATGTAATAGTGAAAGAATATTTCTCATGCAAAACAATAATTAATGAAATATCTGTTTCAAGGCATACTATAAACCTTTATAGCCAAATATGGCAGTGCATAATACTTATTCATTCATTCATTTATTTTCCTTTGGCTTAGTCTCTTTATTAATCTGGGGTCACCACAGTGGAATGAACCGCCTACTTATCCAGCACATGTTTTACAGAGGATGCCCTTCCAGCCGCAACCCAGTACTGGGAAACATCCATACACACTCATGCACTACAGCCAATTTAGCTTATTCAATTCCCCTATAGCGCATGTGTTTGGACTGTGGGGGAAACCGGAGCACCCAGAGGAAACTCACACCAACACGGGGAGAACATGCAAACTCCAGAGAGAAATGCCAACTGACTCGAACCAGCGACCTTCTTGCTATGAGGTGACAGTGCTAACAACTGAGCCACCGTGCCACCCCACATAAAACTTATTACATAATTGTCCACTCATGAGTACAAAAAAAAAGTATAGTTAAATGGCAAAACAATCACTGTCCACAATCAAATGTCATGTTATAAAGTTAAAATATTCAGAAATTATATTTTCAAGAATGTTTACAAATCGCAAATAAGACACCGATGCTGAATGTACAGAAAAAGGAGTAAAAGAAAACAAAATATGCTTTAATATATCAAGTATTTGATCTTAAGAGAGCAGGAGTTTTTAGTAGACAGAATGCAGGATATCTCCAGCCTAATCTCCCGAGGAAATGCAAGTATTTTACGTTTTCTGAGTTTAGTGGCTAATTCGTATGAATTCGTACAAGTTGAGTCGTACGAAAATGTATGATTTTAAAAAGGAGGCATAGCACCCAACCCCGCCCCTAAACCCAACTGTCATTGGGTTATGAGCAAATCGTACTAAATTGTACAAGTTAGAACGTCCAAATTCATACAAATTAGCCACCAAATCAAAAAGTTACCAATTGCATTGAGATTGCATTGATATCTCTTTAACGCAACCATCCACAAGTTTTTACACTAAGCAACTGTAGTGTGTGGGTAAAAGTGTATTATTATTGTATCTGGAAACACTACTGTTTTTCCTGGGAGTCTCCCGGCCGACCTCCTTTTTTGTTATTTTTGTCCATGTTTGTCAAGTTGTCAAGTTGTCTTGTATGAAGATAATCACCTCACACAATTGACAAAGTTTTCAAATCTCAAAGCATTTTTACCTCAATCTGGCAACATGCATTAAAACCCAGTTGTGCTGTTGAAAGGGCGGTGGTAGCAGAACTAAATGGGTGGTGGTTATTTAATAAAAGTTGGCAGGTATGGTAGAAATGTGTAACAGGTTATGCATATATACTTATTCTCTTTAAGCTTATATTTCTCTGTAGTAAATTTTAGTTGCCATTAAGATTTACTACAGAGAATAGAGCAAATCAATTCAAAATGAAACTAAAATTATAGTTTTGCAAATGCTATATCATACACATTTCTATCAGGCAAGCATAGTTGTGTGATCACCTCTTAACACTAGAGCGCACTCTCAAGTGTCAACAACAAACACCTACAAAGAAAAAACTAAGGAAATCTCCATAGTAGTTGCTGAATTAACAGTAGGACTGTATATGTAATCAGCCCCTATACACTCAAATAATACACTATTTGAAGAGCAGACATTTTTAGTGGCGTCCGAAACCATAGTTGACATTATGAAGTGCACTCAATCAATCCCACAATGCACAGCAATAACAACACAACTGCAAGGCATGCACACTCAACAGCTACAAAAACCTCATAATGCACTGTTAGAGTTTGCATTCGGAATGAATTTCCGCATATGACCACAACATCACATTTAAAGCACAATCCTATCAGGATAGGTTTAAAAATAAAGTATTATTTGCATACAAGACAGAAATCAAAAGTCTTTGTTTAATTAATCGACAGCTCGCAATGTGTTCAATAACCATCACAGGCTCTGACCAGGACATTGAACACCTAATTCCTCTGAGGGATTTATTAAACAGCAAAACAAAAACAAAATGGCATCCCTTCAAGTGCTCGTATTCACTCAATCATTTTCATTCACTCTTTCAAGTGAACTATATTAGTAGGGAGTAGTAAATAAGGTTAATTGGGTGTAATATGGGGATAAAGCATAGATTTAACTGCTGCCATTGGTTAAACTTTACTATCAAACACACAAAAGAATTATTTTGTCTTAAGTTATAAAGTCGGTATGGAGTAAATGTGGCATTTTCAGATGTTTCAGCATTAGTATGCCTAAATAAAAACAATTGATCAGTTCATTGCTAGTTTTACAATACAGGCAAAACCGTTTTACTTCAGTTTAAATTCAATGCAAAACACACTCTTTGTCAAACACACACTCCGATTCAACCACATAACTAGAAAGTGTTTGTAGAAAACTCTTACCTTAAATTAAAGAAACCTCTGAATGCAGATGCTTTCTCTTGCAGAGAGGTCAGTTGGGTTGGTACACTATTAACAAAAAAATTAAATACACAACTGCATTAATAATTGTATTACATGATGGAAGTTCTTTCAGATAACATTCGATTAGTCAGGAATGATGGCTGTTGCCATAAATTAAAAATGTCCAAAAATCAAGAATCACACAACTGCTTGACAACCCATAAGAATTTGTGAGCAAAAAAATTGTTGAACAGAGTGATAATGATTAAGTGACATTTCTAATACACATACACATTTTCTTTTAGTGACATATACTTCACACAATGCAATGCAAGAGTATGCCATTATAAATGTATACAATTATGCACAAAAACAAAGCACACATTCAAACAGCACACATGAAAAATCGATGAATTGTACACATTGACAAAATGTTCAGTTTCAAATATTCGGTTTGGTTTTTTTTTCAGTTCACAGTTCATTGTTAAAAGTATTGTGAAAGTATTTATGCTGAAAACTGTTAACCTGAATTGGTTTAATATGCTCGCAATGGAAAATACTCAGCTAACAAAAAGAAAGGGAAAAAAATAGTCTAAATGGCAAGAAATGTTGCACAGTTGCATTATAGTTCGTAAACATTTTCGACGTCGGCAAAAAGTTCATTTCCAAATGTTCAATAGTGATTTCAGTCTTTTTCTTTCCGTTTAGTTCATTTCGACTGCTTTGCAATGCATTGTTCAAACACAATTTCAACAATTGTTCAACAGAGTTTCTTTTAGTCACATGAACTTCACACAATTTCCATGTGAATCAAGTTACATGCAAAAATACAGAATAAACAGCATTGCATTGGGAAAACCACGCAGATGAACACCACAATGGAAGCATTTTGCGTTCACAATAATTGTAATTCCCTACTGAAACATTAAACAACATTGGAGTGCATGAAAAAAACTCACCAGATTAACATTAAGCACTCCGCACAATTCAGCGATGAAATGAGTCCAATATCGGTCACAAAGACAAAGCAACCAAATCCACGTCATAAATGTCTCTTCAAACTATTTTCCGTGGATGCATTCTCAAAATCATCGTTTATCAATTTTGTAAAGTTTCTCTAATCGCAAAAAGTCACAAACGTGCATAGAGCTGGAACCACAGTTCTCATTCCGTGGGAAGAACTGTCCTCAATTTGCAGAGATGCATTCCCAAAGTCATCGTTATCCAGTCGCAATTTCAAAGTTTTTAGCGATTTACTGCTCCCCGAGTGCATCTTTCCAACAAACAATCGCATAAAGTCGCGCACGTGCGGTTGAAACTATAGTTCTCATCCCGTGGGAACTGTCCTCCTTAAATCACCTATTGCATAAATTCATCCTTCATGCAATACAAACAATATATTACATTCAGTAAACATGCACAATTAAATCTTTGTATTAATTTAGTTAGATTTAACGCAGTTTTGAAGAGTGCGCATGTGTGCCGACAGATCTCTGGAGTGACGTAAACGAACTCGTATAATAGCTAAGGAATGTTACATTGATTTGCGTTTGTATAGCTACAATTTTACACAGTTATACTATGCTTTGTCTGGCTAAAATAAATGTGTGGTTATGATATGATGTTGGCTCAACTTGCTTTTCAAACAACGAAATTGCACCCATTTATGGATTTCTCGACACGTTAACTACAACATCCATTTCTTTTAGTTTATTTCTTTTAATTTATTTCTAATTCAATTTAATTTAATTTAATTTAATTTAATTTAATTTAATGTATTTTTTTTGTATATAAACCTATAATTCGTCTTGGTAAAATGATGCTTTTCGGACTCTCACAGTTTTAATGAATCACCAAAAATGTTTTCAGCTTATTCAGTCAAGTATTATCATTATTATTAATATTAGTTATGATTATTAATATACTCCTAACCAACTTTAAATTAGTGGAAAGTTCATTTATTGAGATTTCAAGTGATGTAAAAATTTTAATTAACACTTGTGGCTGGTTTTGTAATCCAAGGTCACATATTTGTATGACAGTTATAGTAATTAATAGTAATTAATGTTCTAATATTTTTATTTTCATGTTTTTTATTTAGATTTTGAGTCAAAGTTTTTTTCAAATCATTACGTTCTCCCCTTAATTATTCTAAAAATAACTACCTATATTATATTTTTATTAGTAATATAATAATATAATATTTGTATTAATATGCATTGCCAAACACTTAATCTGGACAACTTTAAATGCGATATTTTATTTATTTATTTAGTTAGTTAGTTAGTTAGTTAGTTAATTAGTTAGTTAATTAGTTTTCATTTTAATTCTCAAATTTTATGAATGTTGTATATATTTTCCACTCAAATGAAATACAATAAATAAATAATACACCGATTTTATTTATTGCGATTCATTTGTCCAGCTGAAATTCTTCTCCAATGTTCTCCTGCGGATATAAATCCACCATACCCGCCTCTCAGATGACTGTGTGTGTCAGTATCAAAAGGTTTCTCTCTCTCTCTCTCTTTCTCTCTCTCTCTCTCTCTCTCTCTCTCTCTCTCTCTCTCTCTCTCTCTCTCTCTCTCTCTCTCTCTCTCTCTTTTTGGCTGAGCCGATGCATCATCATGCTATATTTCATACCTCCACTTATTCAGCTCTCTGGTTATTGTGGTCTACGTTCAGTCCATCTATTATCCGTATGCTTGCATTGAACACGAAACATCTCCCCACTCGACCCGGACCAGATCTGCCCTTGTTACCAAGCTGTTATCCACATCTCGTTTTTCAATCATCTCTATCCCACCACACCGAGATGAATGAAATCTCACACAATGGTGCATGGCGAAATGGGTCGACCCATTTTCCAGGATCATCAATACAGAAGGGTAAAGACACGAACTTTTAGACCAAAAAGCAGCACCTTCATTAAAACTTCACCGAAATGCAGGCCCTCCACGGACGGCAGGACCCGCGGGTGAAAATAAGGCTCTTGGCTCTTTATAAATGGATCTAAACCGCATTCCTGTCCCTCATGTCCGCTATTAGAGGGGAAAGTTTTGTGTGCGGAAAATTGCCGTGGGTTCTTGAATTCCGAGGCTCACATTTGGCCAGGTCTGCTGAAGTCATTACGATAACGGGGCACTGCTTTAAAAGCAAAACGAGCTTTAAAAGAAGATGAAAGTGTGGTATACAGCTGATTGGTGTCCTGAAATGATACTGAGCAATTTGTTGAGATATATATGTCCCTGGAGCAGAAATCTGTGCACTTTTGGTGTCGCATGTTGCATATGGGTGTATTTTTGGCAGCAGCTGAAAAATGCAAAAATACTAAATTATAGGAGGCAAAATTATTGATTTTTTTTTATTTTATTTTATGGCAAAAATCATTGGAGTATTAAATAAAGAAAATGTTGCGTTAATATGTTTGTAAAATTCTCACAGTAAATATATCCCAATATTTTTATTGGTAATATGCATTGCTAAACACTTCATTTTGGCAACTTTTTTTCTCAGTTATTTAGATTTTTTTAAACCTCATATTCCAGAATTTTAATAGCTGTATCTTGGCTAAATATTGCATACTCCTAACAAACTTCAAATTAGTGGAGAGTTCATTTATTAAGATTCCATGTAATGTTTCTTTTATTATTATTATTATTATTATTATTATTATTATTATTATTATTATTATTATTATTATTATTATTATTATTATTATTTTAATAAAAAAGACTGGTTTTGTGGTCTAATATCACATACTGAAATAGCTTAATTAATTTCGAAAAATCTAAATGATCATGTTTTTATTTTGTTTAATTTTCAATGTTAAGCTTTTTTAAATCAGTAATTTCTCACTTTTATTATTGGTAAAATATCATAAATAATAAACTTTACCCATATAAATGTTGTTTATTTATTTATTTATTTATTTTACTTATTTTTATATATTTTTCATTATAATTCTCAAGTTTTATGAATTGTTATGGTTTTTATCCACACAAACACAGTTTGCATTTCATCTGTTTAAAAATGTTAGCCATATTTGTAATAAAATGCAAATAAAATGTATATATAGTATAATTAACAGATTTTAGTGTCTCAGCTGTGTATTTTATTTTCTCCTTCATATTTTTAGTTTTATTTTAAATGTAAAGTTTTAGCATTTTTTTTGTCATTTTATTATATGGAGCAGACAGCAAACCACAAAACCAGATGTTTAGAATAAACACAGAATTATATATTATATTATATTATATTATTCGAACTGTTACCATCTGGTCGGCGCTTCAGAGCACCAAGCACAAAAACAGCCAGACACAGGAAAAGTTTCTTTCCTCAGGCTGTCTACCTTATGAACAGTTAAATATTCCCCTACTGTGCAATAAATATGTGCAATACTTTCTCATACGCACTTGTACACAGCACCTTATATCAATATACAATGTAATACTTTCTACATTCGCACTTGTACACAGCACAGCAGCTTATAACCTGCATATTTACAACAATCTGTACATACAACTCAACATCCAGGTTTCTTCACTAACCGCATCTGTTTAATGTTTATCTTTTTTATTTTTATTTTATTATTATTATTATTATTATTATTATTATTATTATTATTATTATTATTATTATTATTATTATTATTATTCTATTTTTTCATATTTATTTTGTGTTGTCACTTGTCACTTTATGTACACTGGAAGCTTCTGTAGCCAAAACAAATTCCTTGTGTGTGTGAAGCGCACTTGGCAATAAAACTGATTCTGATTCTGATTCTGATTATATTATATATGCCAAAATTAATATTCTACATTCTCTTTTTGGCTTAGTACCTTTATTAATCTGGGGTCCCACAGCAGAATGAACCGACAACTTATCCAGCATGTGTTTTACGCTGTACACTCTGGACTATTTAGCTTACCTAATTCACCTACCTGTATACCACATATTTTTAGCACCCAGAGGAAACCTACACAAACACGGGGAGAACATGCAAACTCCACACAGAAACGCCAACTGACCCAGCCGGGGCTCAAACCAGCGACCTTCTTTCTGTAAGGTAATTGTGCTACCCACTGCGCCACCTTGCTGCCCCCCCCCATTCATTGCATATAAATCTCTATTTAAAAGATCTGCAAAGGCTTCCAATAAACTTTTTTGTCATGCATTTACAGATTTGGATGGCCTTTTTTGTGCAGTGTCCACTTTGTGGATGGATCAGCAGGAACTGAGAGCATTTCTGTTATGCTGTCGAGATGCTTTTACTCATTTGCTCTGCAGACTGAAAGTGTCACAGTGTAAAGCGGCCGGTCTTCAATCAATAATGCTGAGCATCGCCTGAAGGTCAGAAACCACGGAGAGATGCAGAATTCATCAAGCAACAGGAGACCAAACTGGAGGGATTTTCATAACTTCTTTTGCACATTTTATGGTAAAAGGTCAATGACTTTCCAAGAACAATAGGTGCTTTTGTCTTTATAATCCGCTTTCTCCTCCAGGGCCTGAAGTCTAAATCTTAGTAAGCTTCTCGAACACACACAGAGAATTCCATATAAAATACTGTATAATGCAATGTTTACTCTCAGTTCACATAATTGTGATTCAAACATATATTTCAGTTCAATAAATAAATAAATAAATAAATAAATAAATAAATAAATAAATAAATAAATAAAGGGTCAAACTTTATTTTGATGGTCTGTTTGTTGAATTTAAGTTACATTGCATCTACATGCCAACTAATGCTCATTAGATTATAAGTAGAATATAAGTTGGGGTTGGGGTTAGTTTAAGTTGACATGTACTTGCAAAGTTTCTTATAGTCAGTTAAATGTCTGCATATCAGTAGATATTAAGCAGACAGTCTACTAATACTCAAATGGACCATCAAAATAAAACGTTACCAAATAAATAAATAAAAACTACTGCATACACTCTCAGAAATAAATGTACAAAATCTGTCACTGGGATTCTTCAAAAGGTACATTGTTGTTCCTAACATGTTCTTAAAGGTACATATTAATACCTAAACAGTACAAATGTTTACCTTAAAGGTGCAAATGTCCTCCTGTATGCTACAAAAGTGTACCTTTTGAAAAGGTACTGTCCCAGTGACAGATACTGTACCTTTATTTCTGTGTGTGTATATATACAGTATATGCAGTAGTTTTTTTGTATGTGTGGGAAAACAAAAACAGCAGTATTTTGTATTAATGTTGTAATATATTATAGAAAAAAGTGTAAATATAGATTTTCAACAACAGTACAACAGCAGTATGCAGCAGGTTTTGTGTGTGCAGTAGTACAAAAACAGCAGTATTTACTGTTATAATAAAATATTGAACAAACGTATAAATATATTTGTGTGTGTGTGTGTGTGTGTGTGTGTTATGAAAAAAAATATGGAAAAAGTGAAGTGATATAACATGCTTTAATATATAATATACTGCAGCTTAAAAAGTCACCTCACACTGTGGATATTTTCTCATAATGTAATGGTAAAATACTGGCAGCAGTTTTCAATAGTGAACAGTAATCTTACAGTTTCAGTACTGTTTTCCAAATGACTTTTCTGTAATTTAATGGTAAAGTAGAGGAACAAATAGAGTTTCTAACAGTAAACTGTAATCATACAATATAATATTGTGTTCTAAATTATTATTATGAAATAATTGTAATGAATTTGACTAATTAACTACACATGCTCTTGTGTAAATATACAAAATGAAATTTGATTTATGATAGATAAAAGAAGGGAGTATTATAATGCACAGCATTTATTGATGTGCCCAAGCAAACAATTGAATTTCTGAGTTAAAACCTTGAAACATTCCCTTAAACACAGGCAGAAGTCCACAGGCCAAGAACATACCATAAAAAGATCTGTAAATTAGCAGGTCTCTGTATTTTCTGAGTCATGTTTTGTTTTTCCCTATGTGTGAATCCTTTAGAATTTCATTATAGGACCTTGATCTTTCTTCCAACCTTGAAAAGTTTGAAAAAGTGACTTTTATGAACATTTTCAACAGTTTAAAGTGCTATATTGTCTGGGTTGATGTTGTATATTACGCTACAAAACCCTTATAAACTGCCAGTGCATTTTCTGTAATTTTCAGTGAGTATTTTACAGACTTGTTCCTCTCTATATTATTTATTATACATTATATTATTTCTAAATACTAAGATGTCAATGAAAGTCCTTTTGTTAAGCAGTAGAGTTAAATTTCTAACATCAAAAGTTGTCAGAGCAGAGATCAAGCTCCCATAATGCAACTCACAGCCGTAAATAAACAGAAAACACTTGTGAAGTTGTTCATGAACAGATATTTCTTACAGTGTAGATTTATTCAGGAATTGAATGTATTCTGATAGATAAAGCGTGGAGACAAAAACATTTAAATAAACGTACATGTTAGGAGCAGCATGCACCACAAATATGCAAACATGGAGGTAAAACACAGGTTTAATAATTTACAGTGCAGATAAAAAGCATACAGAGGAACCATGATAACGCTGTGTTTATTTTAAACCAGACTCTGATATTTGATCAAGAAGTTTTGGTCCTATTCCTAGTTGTGATGAAAGCAGCCAAGTAAAAAAATAAATGTTTGTTAGTTGTTTTGAGAGTTTTGAGGAGGATTGATCAGTGGTTCAGAGGAAATTTACAATGTAAGACAATGTTAAATCATCTTAACCGGCTCAGTATTTACCTTCTGAATTTTGACATCATTCTATATATTTGATAATCAGTTATTAATATGAAGGCCGTAGTTGTATTGCATGACATATCCCATGCTGTAGGCTAACTAACAGGAAACAGTATGGCAACCAGTCAAGCTTGTTTTTCTTTTAGAGCATGGCATCAGTGAAGTTTCATATCACAATCTGGTATGTGTATCTTTTATTCATGTAAGTATACTTTTAAGAAATGTCTTCTTAATAATCATCATTGTCTGATATTTATGTTGTTTTTTATTGTTTATTTGAGTATTGTTTAAAGTTTGAAGTGTTTTTTAAATTGGTGTAGGCCTTTAACATGTGGTAAAGGGACCACTAATTAAAACTAGTCTTTGGGGTAATTTGGGTACATTTACATTCTTGAGAAATGATGATTAATACACTGTCTCTTGTAGTAAAATGAATAAACTAAATAAATTAAATTAAACCAAAAACAGTAACAGGGAATGCAGTCACATGTACTTTGCTTATACAAAACCTAGTGTTGTTATGCTGAGTAATAAAAGTTAATAAATATAAAGCTGAGGTCATACAGCACCTGCTTACCAGGTAACAAACTTGTTTGATTGTGTAAATGCTCTGAAGGAAATAATGTATTCAAATCATGCCTGAATTTAGGGAAAATGCAAAACAGCTGAACTGAAAAAGGCAGAGCTACTGTTGGATATAAAGTTAAACTGCAAATAATAAGTGCATTATTAATGATTAAGATTAAAGATTTGTTTTTAAAAGATGTTAAAGAAAGAGAACATGATGTGCAACTGATGTCCTCAATTCTGAATTGATTTGATTTGCTTTTGGAAACATATCAAAAGGAAATTACAATTATAAAACAGCTGAGAATAAATAATGTTTGGCAAGATCATGTAGAAATACTTACCATCAAATATGATATGAATGATATTCATATTTATTCAGCAAGCTTCAAGAGAATTACACCTAGATCTAACATCCCTAGTAATATAACTAGCATCTCTAGTAAATGAGATATTTTCTATCCCAAATATGATTTGTTGTATAAAATGTATTGTTTTATAGAGTGTTAAAACTAGTTTTCATTAGCAGAATGTGAGATGCAGCGTGTATCAGTGAAAATAATTATGATGATGATTATGATGGTTTATATTTCACATAAAAGCTGTTTATACATACAGCACATGTCATTTCAGTGACACCGCACACCCACGCGGACCATTAAAATAAATACTCAAAGCCTCCTTTCATTCTGTTTTGAAATACATTGGATTTGCATTATATCTATATTACATTATTTGCATATTTTTCCTTAGCCAAATACCAATAACACCCACAACATTGCTTTATTCAAATATTAAGGCCTTGCAATAGTATATTCCTACGTGTCAAAGTCTAAATTGATGCATTATTAATAAAAATATCATAAAAAAAATAAATATTACAAAAAACAATCAATTTTGATACAACAAATCATATTTGTGATACAAAATTGCTGCTAGAGATGCTAGTTTTACCAGTAGTGATGTTAGATCTAGGTATAATTATCTTTAAGATCACTGAACGAATATGAACATCATTCAAATTATCTATTATGATTTGCTCAACTGTTAAATAATTAAATAACGGCACCATGTGAACGTGTTTTTCTTTGCTATTAAACGTAAATTAGGAGGATCATCATTGTGTATCATGATTTGTTACCAATATGGAAAGCTTAAGGCTCGTTTTAGACTTAAGCACACGCAATTGCATAATATTCTCATTAAGTTTGTAAACCAATATAAATCAATAGCCTATATGCTTATTGTTCTTCTTCTTCAATTTATTGGCGGTTGACAAACAACAAAATGCTTATATGTTTATTGCTTATTTCGAGGTGGAGATTTATATCGAGTATGCTTAGTAAACAGAAATAGTAAACAGCTCTTAGGAATCTTCTCCAATCGCAAGCAGGTGGTGTTTATTATTGAATTTGAGTGGGCGGGGATCTTCTCGTTCCAAATAATTGTTTGATTTGACGTCAGCGATTCTGTTTTTGTTTACACGGAAGTAAGACTGTTGTTTTGGAGTTCGAAACTGTCCTAAAATCGAACGTTGTTCTAAATTTGAAATATTTCAAAAGAGACTCGCATGGAACAAATCAAATGCTTATTGTACTGTATGTTTAAAGGTAAGAAGCTCTACATTTATGCTATGTACAGTATGTGTACAGTTTGTACTTTTACTGTAGAATTAAGCTAAGTTATGTAATATGCATAAACATTACTCTGTCTAAATTCTTAAAATAGTATATCCTAAATATTAATGTGTAATCAAAGTGCTGATGTGGACAGAAAATAAGGAAAATTGTCATTACATTAAATTGTCATTGTTATAATCTAAATGTTAGATCAGGTAGATTCAGTCTGTAAACATTAATGGATGCTTAACAAATTTTAGGGAATGTGCAATGTGCAAACAGGTTAATATGTGATAAAGGTATAAAAATTGCATATATGGACTAAAGTGAACATTATTTTCTAATTTGCTAACAAAACCCTGAAGTGTTGGACATGAGTCTTTGATATTTTACTGCACTTTTCCTTATGCCATTCATTTTCAGTGTAATGTGTTGAAGTCTGTCTGTTTCTGAACTTCAGTAATTGTCCGCTCCCTTTATTAAGTCTCTGCTGGATCATTTTCTTTTACAATTGATCAAGTTAAAATGCTTCGTTAGGCCAGGCCAAGTGTTTTTTTTTCCCAGAAGAATAAATCTCAAACTCTTTCTATTTTATGGAACCCTACCAAAGCCATTAATCCATGACTATACATGAGATAAAAGCTAATCAGTAATGCTGAGAAAAGAACACGTGCAAGTAGAAGCTAAAATATTCAGAAGTTTTTCATTTGGATCTGCATGGATCCTTTATTTGAGTTTGCTGTTAATTTACAATGTGATCAAATATAATTCCATTTGGTGGATATAACAGAGATGCAGACGGCACCTTCTTCACAATGTAAACATCTGAAATGTTGCTGATGTGAAGAGTAATGTTTCCAAACCCAAGAGCCTCACCTGACACCTCCTCCTCGTTCCATCCCAAGAACTAGAAGATCTTCTGGAGGGTTTTACTTGATATTTCTTTGGTTGCAACATCTAGAGGCCATCCTCAGGAAGATCAGAAACCACAAACCCCTTTCTCTCCATGTCCTGTGTCCATTTTTGTCAATAATGAAAATATTTTCGTTTGCATTTCAGGAAATCAGTCTAGATGTTTGCCTGAAGATCTTCCTGGATTCTGTGAAGCCTGACAGTCTTAACCACATGAGGGCATCTCAGGTCATTAAACGTAGTAACTATAAGACAAATCCAACACTGGACCATAGAACCAGTCATTTTTGAGCATTATATGAAAGCTGAATGAAGAAGCTTTCCATTGATGGATGGATTGTTAGTAAAGGACAAAAATGAGCAAATATACAACTATTTAAAATATCTAGAATATGAGGTTAAACAATCTAAATACTGAGAAAATCACATTTAAATCAGAGTTTTGAGATATTTAATGTAAGACATCTACAAAATATCTTCATGAAACATCATCTTTGCTTAATATTTTAATGATATTTGGCAAAAAAAAAATAAATTAACCCATACAACATATTTTTTGGCTTTTGACAAAATTATATTGTCAACATTTGAAGTAAATTAAAATTGTTCATCAAAGTTGTCTAAAACTATTGAACAATAAAACTTGTCTTAAGACAATGTTGAAAAACTCTTTTGATCCACTACAAATGTTGACTACCGTATACCTGTGCAACAAAACAAATATGATGAGACCTGGCAGATGATAATCTAGCATAATGAGAGATGAAATCAGGAAAACATCCTGACAGAGAGAGAAACAATTCAGCTTGAAATATGAGAAATGCATATTTGCCATTTCAGACATGTAGATCCATCAGTTTATGAGGAGATTCACTATTGTCTTCATGTAATCTCTATTAATGCAAGTCATTTTCTGTCAATAATGCTATTAATGCAAGTCATTTTCTGTCAATAATGCTGGAGGCGTTTCTCTGGATTCATTGAATATTTACAGAAGCAAATGCAGCCGTTGACCTCTGACTTCTGTTCAAAGCAGGATCTACCTATTAAACTCTAACAGACAGAAAAGCCTCCGCAGTTCTGTACGTAACCTTTCGGTAAAGCTCATACAAGAGCTAAACATCTGTGATATTTTGTTATGTACTAACAAAATTAATATTTATTTACATTTTATGAGATCTACTGTTTGTTTTATATTCTAACTACGTTTTATACTTTAAGCCAACATAGCAAATACTGTGCGTGCTGGTTTACAATTCAATATTGTTCTCCCAAATTAGATTTCATTCAGAAATGTCACTCATACTACATTAAACAAACGGTATGAGTAGATAAGAAAGTATACTCACTCATGTTAACTGTGAGTTAAAAAGTGTATCTAAGAAATGTAAGTGAATAAAGTCTCTCTGAGCTGAAGGTAGATCCTGATGCATCTCATTAATTATTCTTAAATCCTAAACAAGCTCATTAGAGAATCTATATACCTTTACTAATGAGGAATGAGCCACAAGGGCTTCAATAGCAAACAGCAATAAAACTGACTATCGGTACATGACTGAAGCAAATAAAACCTCTTAAAGCATATGATTACAGCTTCAGTCAGGTGTTCATGAGGCTTTCTGTGGTTTGGGGATGTTTCACAAGGCAACCCCGTCCAACAACAGCACTAACAAAACAAAAAAAGGGTTGCTTTATCATGTGACTCATGGTTCAAATCCCACCTGCAAAGGTTTTCATGTTTTTCTTTTTTGTAAGTTTTTTGGCTTTAACTGGGTTCTGCATTCTAGGCTTGCCTTGAACTGAAAAGCACAGTTCCAGGTTCACGAAAGATCAGGGTTCTAGGCTTGCTTTGAACAGTTTTTGTTGGTTGAATATCAATAAATGGCAACCATGTGCCAGACTCAATGCCTCAGATTTCCTTTCAAACAGAAGATCCAGTTTTGAGAAAGCTCTGGCTTCTAGGCTCACCTTCATCAGTTTTTGTTGATTTGACCATCGATAAAAGGCACAAAAACCTAAATAACAAGAACTTACATGTTAGACTTTATGGCTCAGCGGTCTCTCTGTGTGTTTATCTCTCATACAGAAGATCAAGTTCTGAGAAAGCTCTGGGTTCGAGGCTCGCTTTCATTGCTTTGTTGATTTGTTGATCTTCCCGAGGCCCTCAGACTATGCAGAGTCACTGATTCGATCCAAGACCAACGACGAGATGATCCCAAGGTTTCCATATCCTGGACCTGGCCGAATCCTGAACAACTACTGCGATGGTCATGGAAGAGTGGAGAACATGAGACTGTTTCCTATGACGCTCCAGAGACAGACGAGTCTTCGCTGAGGCCAGCTTCCAGCCTCCGCCACTGAGACTGCAGCTCTGCACAAGACGTTTGGCCAGCGGAGAAATTAAAATGGTCGTGCCCAACTGAGCCTGGTTTCTCTCAAGGTTTTTTTTCTTCACTTCCGCCTTTAGTGAAGTTTTTTTTCCCTCTCCGCTGTCGCCACTGGCTTGCATGGTTCAGGATCTGTAGAGCCGCGCATCGTTGGATTTGCTCTTCAGTGTTTGGACTCTCAATAGTGATTATTAAACCACACTGAACTGAGCTAAACTGAACTGAACTTAAACACTACAAACTTAACTACACTGTTCCTATTTACTGTGACCTTTTATGTGAAGCTGCTTTGACACAATCTACATTGTATAAGCGCTATACAAATAAAGGTGATTTGAATTGAATTGAATTGATTTGACCATCGATAAAAAGCTCAAAAACCAAAATATGAAAATTGCAAGTTCCAGGCTCAGTGGTGTGTAAGTTCGCCTTTCATATGGAAAATACAGGTTCAAGAAAGATCATGGTTCCAGGCTCATGTGTAATTGTTTTAAGTGGTTTGTACATTGATAAAAAAGCACAAAATCCCAAATACAAAGAGTTTGCATCCCAAAACCAGTAGTTCAGCGGTCTGTGAATTCTCCTTTTATTCTGAAAATTCAGCTTCAAGAAAGTTCTGGGTTCTAGGCTCACCTTCATCACTTGTCATTGATTTGACCATCGATAAAAAGCACAAAAAACCAAATATCAAGGGCATACAAGCCAGACTCAATGGCTCAGCGGTCTGTGGGTTTGCCTTTCGTGCTAAAGTTCCTAGTTTGAGAAAGACCTGGGATCTAGACTCACCTTCATCAGTTTTGGGTGAGTTGACCATCGATTAAAAAGCACAAAAATCCAAATACAAGGAGTTTCCACGCCAGATTCAATGGTTCAGCGGCCTTTGAGCTTGCCTTTCCTACAGAAGATTCAGGTTCAAGAAAGATCTGGGTTCTAGGCTCACATGTAGTTGTTTTTAATGGTTTGTAAAAAGCACAAAAACCCAAATATAAATAACTAACATGTCAGACTCAATGGCTCAGCGGTCTGTGAGTTTGCCTCTCATACATAAAATTAAACTAGATTCAACTTAAGATCAGGGTTCAAGGCTCACATAGAATTGATTCAATGGTATGTACATCAATAAAAAGCACAAAAACCCAAATACAAAACAATACCCTCTTAGACTCAATGGCTCAGCGGTCTGTGAGTACGCCTTCCATACAGAAGATGCAAGCTCGAGAAAGATCAGGGTTCTAGGCTCACAGTAAACATTTTCAATGGTTTGTACATCGATTAAATGCACAAAAACCCAAATACGAGGAGTTTACCTGTCAGACTCAATAGTTCAGTCGTCTGTGCGTCCACCTTTTATGCAGAGGGTCCAGGTTCGAGAAGGTTCTGGGATTGCATTCAACTGTTTTTGTTTGTACATTGATAAAACCTACACAAACCCACATAACAAGAGCTTATATCACAGATTTAATGTTTCTGTTGTCTGCGAGTTAGCAGAAGCTCCAGATTCGAGAAAGATTTTAATTCTAGGCCCTCCAACATTGCATATTAAATTGTACTGGTTTTTGTAAGAAAAAAGAGTGTCCAATGTAATAAAAGATAGAAGAGAGCGTAGAGCTCAATGTGGCTCTGTGGTCTGAACCGTCAGATGTGGCGTGGGAATTCCTGGTTCGATTCCCTCTTTAGATGAAATTCTCATGGTTTAATGGTGAAAGAAAAAGACAAAATAACCAAAAATCAATAACAAGCAGTGAACACACCAGTGGTGCAGTGGTCTGTGCATGGCAGTCCGTGATCGGGAAGGTCCAGGTTCGAGACCCACTTCAGCTGGTGTTTAAAAATTTCTTCTGGCTTTATCAGCAAGAAAAATATAAAATAACCAAAAACACATAGTGAATATAAGCGAGCAGTGGCTCAGTGGTCTGTGCGTGTCAACCCATGATCTGGAAGTTTCAGATTGGAGAGCCTTTTTAGACGAAATTCGAGCCATTCTTCTGCATTCACCTGCAAGAAAAAAAACATAAAACAAGCAAAAATCATAATCAAGTATGAGCGGAGCAGTGGCTGAGTGGTCTGTGCATAGCAGGTCATGATCAGTGACTTCTTGGCTCGAGACCCCCTTTAGTCGAAATTTGAGCACTTCTTCTGGCTTTACCTGCAAGAAAAGAGATAAAAGACACTGGAAGTCTATAGTAAGTAAGAACGTGCCGGTAGCACAGTGGTAGTGCACCAGCTCCCTGATCGGGAGAGCGTGGGCTCAATCCCCACTCCGGTATGGAAAGCATGGTTGCGTGACGGTCAGGTCGCCGTGGGCTGTGACAGGCTGTGCCTCGGCAAGCGGATCAGAACATGGCGACAGAGACATGAAGGCAGGACACGAAGGGGCGGAGTACGATTCCAGAACGCTCCCCCTGGGGACTTTCGTAGCAATAATCAGCAGCGGTTATGCGGAAGGAGACAAAATTTTGGAAAATTACTTGTACAATTTTCCAGACTAAGTGCCCATAGGAGGGGCTTATTCAAATCAACCAATCAGAGAGGAGTATAAGTAAGAGAAGGAGGGGCTAAGTCAAAAGAGCCTATTATAAGGCACTAATTAACTAGCTAAGCCAATCAGCTAGAGAGGAGGAGGGACTAATTTTACTAAAAAATTCTCAACTGGATCAGAAAGGTACCAGTTTCTCAAAAAAACCCCTAAAAATCTAGCAAAAAAAAAAATGTTTTTTTTTTTAAAAACAGCAGCCAGCCCCTACCCTGAAAAAAAAATCCAGCTAAAAAAAAAAATAAAAAAATTAAAAAACAGCAGCCAGCCCTACCCTGAAAAAAAAAATCCAGCTAAAAAAAAAAAAAAAAAAACAGCAGCCAGCCCCTACCCTGAAAAATAAAAATCCAGCTGAAAAAAAATAAAATAAAAACTGCTAGCCAACCCCTAAAAAAAAAAAAATCCTAGCCAGTTCAGCCACGAATCAGTAGGATCCCTTTCCACGCTATACAGCCTCCAATGTAGCTTCAGCTCAGGACCTTCAGGATGCTTTGATTCAGATGAGAACACTGCTGAAATAAACGGACAGATTAGGTGGTTTGGTTTTAGATCAGCAATTATGATAGAAGAGAAAGTCATCTTATTTGACGACAAATTAAATCAAACTCATCCACAAACGTTGCAAATTTGTTAAGAAACTACCCATCATTACACTTTTCAGAAGAGTTGAGCTTCAAATCATGAAGAGCACAAAGATCACATTTAACCTTTTATTTTGCACAAATAAACATACAGCAGATTCACAACACACAGAAAAAAAACATGTCAACCACTCCAGGAGCCCTCAAACACTACATATTTTGCATGTCTTCATTACAACCGATGTCAATCACCTCATTTAAAGAGACAAGACCCTAAGAGACATGCAAAATGTGAAGTGCTAGTAAAGGCTCTGTGAAAATGGTTGAAAAGCAGATTAACCAGGTAATCAGTCCAAGCCGACAGTCATCAAATGGATACAAGAGCAACAGATATAGGTTGCTCAGGATTAAAGGACAAAGTTGAATAAAGGTCAGCTGTTGAAGGACTCAATGCCAGTGTTACTCCGGTTTCTCCTCCAGCTCGGATCCAGAGACCTAATAAAAAAGAAACATTACTGTGGTTAATTCACATACAAGTAAACGGGGCAAACAATTAATGCATTTTTTACATCTCAAATATAACTGGACAATGACATTAAAAGATAAAATACACTACATGTTAAAGTAAAAGGGATGCTAAAACAGCTAAGAAAAAAAAAAGTGTAGTTTTCAAATGAGTTAACTAAAGTAACTTACAATGAACACTGATCTCGCTCTCTAATGGCTAGTTGACTACATTTGGACAAGTTAAAACTTAACACGTCAGAAAAGACTTTAGTACTAATGATTGTTTGCAAGGTTTCTCATGGTGTTGTCCTACTAAAAACCATGAGAACTTCCAACTCATTTATGCAGGAGAATGAAATAACCACTTAAATGCACTACAAAACGAAAAATATACTTACAAATAATAACATCTTACCTCTCATTCACGTATACACGGTAGCCGCTTGCTGGCGTCTGGCATTTATGCTTTGCAGGTGTCTGCCATTAATCAGATTGTTAGCCAATGGCATTACAGTTCACAAACTATCCCCGCCCACTCAAGAAACAATCGGAAATTTCCACTGGTGTGCACGAGCTCGTGGCGTCGTCAGAAACAATCAAATGTAACACATTGCTCCACAACCATATAAACATTTACCTGCACTTTCAAGCAAAAACATGCTTTTTCACTATTATTAAACACAAAATATGCCTCAAATTAATGTCTAAATAGTTCTGCCAGAACTGCAAAGGAT